>NC_134951.1:94385310-94687143 GCF_965638725.1 Aptenodytes patagonicus
ATGTTGCAGAGTCTAACCCAATTTAACTACCTGATGTCACAGAATCACGGACTGGTCGAGATGGTAAGGGACCTCTGGAGGTCATCTGGTCCAACCCCCTGCTCAAGCAGGGCCACCTGGAACTGGTCTAGTCATTCTACCTTCACAATAATAACTACCCACCACACTATAGGCTTTTTCCTTTAGATTTTTTTTTTTTTTTTTACAGTAAACATATTATTTGCTATGTTCACCACTAGTTCATTTCTTTTCCTTTCCTCTTGAAGTTAAATCTATGTGGGCGTTACCCTGGGAAACCCACTGCTGTCCCCAGCAAGTGCTTTTCCTCAGCACTCCCACTGGATGAGAAAAGCTTTCCCTTCTTCACCTTCCTTTAGGAAGCATCCCCAGAGGCAGGAAGAGGGAAAGGCCATGCAAGACAGCCATTACTACCCATCTCTTGCTGTTTTGAGCTGGATTTTACATGATTCTCTGTGCATTTGCTCCCTGCTTCAGCACGTAATGGAGAGGCTCTATCTGCCCAGAATGATCTGTCACAGGCTTTCCTGCTGCTGAACCGAGCCAGTAAGTCATTCACATCTTCCCCACATGTTTCTGTTTTCTGAACTAACAGGAACCGCATGTACTGCCGGCTCTCCCTGAAGACCTGGGCCGGCACAAACAGAGAGGGGGGGAATTCTCCACGTGACTTCAGGAAGGAGGCGCTTGCTTGCCTGCAGGAGCAGGGTTGGTCCAGGATGCTTCACAAGCCACGGCTCTGACAAAGAACCACTCCTGAACCACCGGGACCAGTGTACACAGGTATGACCCATTGGTGAAAATCCCCACATCTTTCAAAGGTTTTAATCCTTTTAAAGTTCTAAATAGCACCACAGCATCGTTGATACTTGAAGTAACAATTAAGTGCTACATGCAGTCACCTCACCTACAGCAGTAAGTGAAGTAGCCGTGCAACTTAAGACACGGGTAATTAACAGTGCCTTGTTTGCTTACTGATTTTTAGCACAGAAGTCAGTGTTTATTTTAATGGTGATAAATCAAAGAATCTAAGCTTTCCCCCCAGTATTTAAAAAGAAATTCCTTGCAAAGTACTGTCATCTATTCTCACATGTTTCCAAATATCAAGACAATGATGGTAAATGCATGGCATGTCTTCAGTCAAACTTTGCAGTCAGGATTTAAGAGAGGAAAAGCTATAGAGCAACACGTTTGCAAACACCTAAGTCCCTAATCTGGCCATTACATTTTACTGCATATTTTTTAATCTACTGCACACTGAAAATTAAATTTTAAAGACAGGAAACAAATTACAATTTATGTCAACCCAAAACCGGACGGGGGAATTCAGGCCACTGAACAGCACTTCAAAAATAGCTAGAAATTAGAACTCCACCTTTTTCTTTCCAGTGCTTGGTTTGTGGGTTTTTTTTCTTTGCTCTCTCATTTGGTAGAGAGAGCATTTTGGTAGAGCTGAGCTTTGCTCAGCTATTGGTTAAAATCATTTGCAGAAGGCTTCCTTTCCCAGCATCCAGAAACATTTTGTTGAGGTATCAAAACTGTACTTCAGATTTTGTAGAGGCTTTTTTCTATCCAGTGCACAAAAACATTTGTTTACAGATGTTCACCAAAACAAGTTTTGTTAAACTGTGCCACAGAAATTGTCTCCAAATTTATTAGGAGGTACAACGTGTTTTCAGCTTAAATGCATGTGGTATATTGCCCTTTTAGTTTTGACTGCTAAATAGCAGTACTATTAGAAAAGACAGACTTCAGTGAAATATGACTCCTGGGGAAATGGGTTTCAGTAGTAGTGTAGGCTTACATAGTAAAGATTAAAAAAAGGCCTAGTGTTCTTGTAGAATATTTCTTCATTTGTCTAGCTCTGGCCAGGCTAGATTTTTTCGTAATGCTTCTTTCAAGGGACTGTCCCTCAACCTGTGCTCAGTAATTAGCTTGCACTCCTGCAGAGAGACTGTGAATTTCTCTATTGAAACTTTAACTCCCAAGTCAGTTTGAGTCCATTCTTCACAAAGGCACTCAGACGTGATTAAATAACAAATCACAGAGAATCACCACATCCCTATGCTGGTCTAAAAAATTAGACCACTCTCATTATAATTCTGCACTTGCAGTTGTCAAGTTTCGACATACAACCCCAGGATCCTTTTATACACACTACCAGAAAGCTCCTCTGCCTGTAGCCGGCAAGGCATGACGAAGCTACTTATTTTGTCCAAGAACAAACTAAAACATAGGGTTAAAGTTCACTATTAACTAAAGCTCCATTCAAAGTCCAGTGATCTTGATGAATATCAGTAAATTTCAAAGACTGTCAGGTTACTTTCCTCCCCCAGACAAGCAAAAGGGCTTCCAGGAGACAAAAAGAGCTCGATCTCTGCCTCCATGCCCCTGAGAATTATTATTATTTTTAATGAAACACATTGAGGGTGCACATTGCTGTCAGCTGTCTGCAACTTGGTTTATTGTTAGCTTGTAATATAGTTAATAAAAAACAGGTACAACCCTCATCCGGCTTTAGAAGCACATCTCGGAAATTGGACAGCACTGCTAAAGTCATCGTAGAGCAAGATTTTAAGATGCATCTAAAGAGCCATAAACCAAACTGTTCTCAATATGCCATAAAAGCATTGTTTATCCATGTGCATGCATTGAAACATCTGATGTTGCACTTTCCCATTTATAGGGAAAGCCAACCCTGTTCAGGGAGACCACACACTATGTCACATTTAGCACCTGTTAGGAAAGTTTCAGCATGATTTTAATTATTTCCAAGCTCAGTAAATCCCCTTCTGCCTCCTTGCTGGAAGGGTTTACACCAATTAAAATGGTGTATCATGTAAACTGTTTAAGCCCCTAGAAAGCTTCAATTTGCATCCTAGCTAGCAAATTCCTCTCCTTTTCACTCTCCAGCTACAGCCTTGGTCATGACAGAATATAAAATGTAGTTTCACAGGTAGCGTAGTACCTAGAATTTAATCCAAAAATCCCTATATTGCTGTCAATACCTATGATGAATTGCTTGCACTACCAGTAGAGCTATCCTGCACTGACAGAGAAACCAAGCGAGAGTGGATGGGCCACTTGGCTGCTGAAAGAGCCAGACTCTAGGCTCTTTCAGCATTTGTAGCTAAAGAGTAAATGTCTAGAAAAAGCTGGGAACGTGAACTTGGTATCTACATCTATGTCTATGGCTGTTTGGAAAAAGACACACAGATCTTTGCAAGCAGCCTACTGCTGCAATGGAAGTGAACAGTGCTCTCGCAGAACAAGCCACACAGGCACTTACGTTCTACAGAAGCAGGTCACCTGAAGTTTCCTTAGTTCTGAATGTTTGCAAATAAGCCTAAGTTTTCTGGGACTAGAGAAAGGGTATTTGTTAGCAAGGAAGTTCAACTGGTCTGTATACTAACTGAAGATGGATTATATTAGCAGGACAAAACTCCAGGATTATGCTCGAGCACAACAAATATCAGATGCTTCCAATATATTTCTGCTCCAACTCAGAGTGGAGTTCTCAAGTTTTCAGTACCATACCCCCTCGAAGTCATTTAGGCACCTAACTCCCATATACTCAAAAAACTGGACGCAAAGTTACTTATGTTAAAGTTACTTATTCTCCAGCGCTTGTTAAGAAAAAAAAACAAAAAACAAACAACAAACAAAACCTAACAACCTGCCCATAATCTTTCTGTGAAAGTTTTCATGTAAAGAGATACAAGTATTGTAGTTAAGTTTCATATTTTTGCAGGAGGAAGAGGAAAGAATTTGGACATAGCCCTGGCAATAATCATTCAACAATAAGGAGTTATCCTAGAAAAACATTATATTGCCAAACATCTTTCACACAGATGCACATTTGCATTGTTCCCCCCTTGCATTTCAGGAAACAGTAAATAATGCTGTGGCCAGTACCCAAACACAAGGTGATTTTAGTAGAAGACCTTGTTTGGGACCAACCCACAGTCACCAACAGTTAAATACAATCCCTTACATTAAAAACTACTGGTAATGCCTGATGAAAGGCAAACACATAAAACAAATCAGGGTGGCACTCGTACACCTAAGCCAAGGGCAACGGTGGTACTTAGGGGTAGACAAGTCTCTTCATTTCCTAATGGTGGATATACCAGTTTCTCCAGTAAATGGGCTCATTGGCAGGGTTAGAGTATGGACTGAGAAAACATCATGAGACACAGACATACATGCTACGTTAGGTGTTTTAACAGGGAAGGCTGCAGACCCCTAGGAAAACACACCTCGCTGCTACACTGCGAGACATCTTAAATCTCCCTGTTCATTGCAGGGGCTGGGATCCCAAGCAGGTTCACAAATTTCACTCCCCAACATAGAAACAGAAGAGCTGAGCGTAACACCATCACATCAATGCGGTCAAACCCTTTGCCAAAACTCTTGCTGGGGATTCCTGTTGCCACGAAACCTATGTGCACATTTCGAGCCACAGCCCTCACAGCGAGCCCACCCCTTCCCTAGGGAAAGCGCCAGGTGTTAAGGAGGACATCCTAGGAAAGTGCTTTGCTAATCCAACTTTCAGCTCCAGGAAAGCGTTCATGTCCTGGGGCAATCTTTTCATCAAAATTGGGTCTGAATGCCAAAAATGAAGGAAATTAAAAATGAGTAAATAGCAAATTAAAACCCCATAGCACTTAATTGTGGAATCAACAAAACGTGGTGTTCCTGGAGCGGATGCTGTGCCCCAGGCACCTCAGCAACTGCTGCCCGGCACCGCTGAGACTCCTCAGTGTCCCTCTGTCCCAGTCGAACGGCAGCTGGGAACCGCCGAGAGTCAAAGCAGGAATCACGGCACACGTCAGGATTTCTTGTTTCTTTCTTTTTTAATGCTCGCACTGCTGTCTCAAACATGACTCGCGAGAACTCCAACAACTGAAACAACAGATGGGGCTTCCACAAAGCGGCACATTGTCAGAGAGGGAACCACATGGCTGGCAACTCAGTGGCAGCCCAGCATCACTCTTTCCCCCACATGTGTCCTCACAGGGTTATCTGCTTGTTAGGATAGACCTACAGGCTGCCGTGTGGTCTCTGTTTATGGGAAGAATAGTGGTGATGCATTTTTATATATATATTTAAATTTAATTGATGGACTTGCCTCTTTGCATATTAATACCAGGGAAATGCTAAAGCTACTTTCATGGGAAAAAAAATTTGGATTAATTAATAAGAAAAATATAGTTCAAAGTTAACATATTCAATCTGGTTTTAATATGATTTTTGTAAGTTCTTTACTGAATTGTCACGCTGATAATGTTGCAGTGGAAATGTACTGTTTTCCTTCCTATACCACAAAACCTGTTGACTCCCCTCATCCCCCTAAGTTTACAGTCAGTTTAGAAATGGTAGCTTTTGTAACACGCAAACAGTGTTCTCTAAACGCTTCCACTGGCTAGCTTTATCCCAGGGCATTAATCTGTTGTCACTTTGAATCCTTTCAGGCAGCAACAGAAACCCAGAAGATAATTACAATTAATTTTATGGCACCCTACTCAATATCAGACCTGAGAACACTCCACTTGAAACCAGCAGGAAAATCCCTACTGAACTCCAGGGCACCTGGATGCCTCTCCGGATCAGAGTTAGAGACTGGGTTGAGGGCTAATGTTGTTTAGTTTTTGGTTTTAAACCTAGAAGAACGTGAAGGATGAGGAATGCAGAGCAATTTGCAAGTGGCGAGTGTCAACTATAGGAGAAATGTCTTGGAAGGCTTATGCAATGTTTCTTAAAATAAAAGAGACCGGTAAATACTGTGTCTAAAAAGATTACTTCAAAGGCTTATGGCACACAAACATTGGTGTAAAGTGCTTTATACAAAGCAATCCCCAGAAGGGTATCTGTTCACACCAGAAGTTTTCTAAACTATTCTGCAAAATTTAACACATAATTCCCTCTGTGCTGAAAGATGACGCATCTCCCTAAGGTTGCCGTGATGCCTGCAATATGAAGAATTACTCAACCTGTCTCTGAATATGAGACATATCCTTATGAAATCTGTCAATAACAACTGGAAATCTATTATGTCACTGGGAAAAAAAAAAGTGGACTTGGGCAATCGGGTTGTTTTGTACCCAAGTTTCCACATCAGCTGTATTTTATCATAATTATATTGAGTAAAATACTACCTAACTGGAAAGTTTCACAGGTCTCCAGTGCAAGAAATATTTTTTGTAGCCTTTAGAAGACTCTGAAAAAAAGAGATGCTCCACTTAGTTGCAAAAGCTTATGCTAGAGATGAGAAGGGACCCCGTCTGATAAAATAGGTAAGTAATTAGAAGTAGTTTGGTAAGACGATGATCGAGTAACTCAGTATATACAGCATTATCTCCCCTCAGTTGTACATACTGTATGCATTAAATATATTGGAGGCTGTACCTAGTAATGAAGATACCAATGCAGAAAGCAAATGTTGAACTGAGGATCCGAACTTGTCTGTTTCTGACTGCCATGTGTTAGAAGAATCAGAATAAAAATCAAAGCCAACTCCAGAGAGGAGTCACACAAGATCAACACTGAAAAACAGAGTTTGTCAAAACCCTTGGAAACTGAAGTCCTGGAGATGTACGCAGCTCTGCTGAGGACTTAATTTTTACAGACACCTTCCTTTCTGGCCCTGGGGCCCCGATTGTCTCAGGTCAAACTTACTGACAGGCCTGCGGTTCCTGCTGAATGCCCCGCCTGTCTGCTTGGCAGAAAAAGCACTTCACAGCCCCTGCAATACTGGCTCTAAAGCTCGCTGGTTTAAGGTTACATTTTGACTTCTCCTTACTTAGGCGTAGGACTGAAAATACCACTCGAAAGAAAACTGGAAGAGATTCAGTGTAATACGGGGCAGCGGACCAGCCATTAGCGTCTCAGCAGGAGCCGCTCAGGGATGCGCTTCAATGTCCCCATACTTAACATCCAAGATTGAAGCAATCTTGCCTGAAATTTCTCTCCCCTTCCAACTCCCGCAAGAGTTACTTTACTTTTCAGTGAACGAGTACCGAGTGCAGGAAACCAAATAAAGTCAAACATACCACAAATGGTTATTAAGCAAGTCTCCTCAAGAATTTCTCTGCAAACCATAATCCTTACTTACAAAAAAGCACCCTCAAAAGACAAAACCCCACCTCCAGACACATAAGGCTCTCAGCCCTCACCCCTCCCCTTCAGCCACAGACTCCCTAGAAGCAGGTACAATGGTTTGGGGATACTAATTAAAACCATTTCTCTTAGAGACAGGGTTGGTGGACTATGAGTTGGTTCCTACTGTCTCAGTAAACCCTTTAGAGTTCACAAGCTCACAGGTCAAGAAGCCAAGGCAAGAAAAACTAATACATGTATTTACAGCATCTTTTACCTTTTTCTTTACCACCTGCCTGCCCCAAGTTGAACATGTAAAGGGCTTCCAATAGGAACTGACAGCTCTATAGCAAGATGAGCCTGCAGTCTCGAGTAGGGCCATCATCTAGCATTTCCTCTCCAGCATACAAGGTATCTAGCAATACCTTGTATTCAACAGATAGTTTTCCTGCCTTTCCTGTCAGAGGGAGGCCCAATTAAGTGCTGAACTGTGGCAATTCCCTTTCATGAAGCAGCTTTAACTCTGCTCTTAGAAGTTAGGATATAAAAGGATGCACAGGCAGAGGCTTTCTCAAGTTTTCACTTCACACGTGGATAGAAATTTCAAAAGGTTCACAAAGTAATCAAGTTGCTTATTGTAGCTACAAAATGCAGCAAGTCATACCTATTTTAATTCCTCCATTAAACTTATGGATATATATATAGCCACACAAATATTTTTATATGTATATGCACACACAAACACAGAAACTGTGGTCCCCATACAATTTCTCCAAGTATAATTACAATTTGACATTCAAAATAAGACAGGATCCATAGCATTCCTACCAGAGCAAATCCAGCGCAACACAGAAATTGGGATGTTACCATGGAGGTGAACCCAATCAGCCTGTTTACCTTTACCTGATACCATTGTAGATATACTAAACATTTGCTTCTGTTCTGCTGCTCACTGGTATAAGAAAAGCTCCTTCATTCAAGTTCCTTCTCTAGTCTAAATTTAAGGATTAAACAACCCCCCCAACAATTTAAGAAAAACACAACACCCCTCAGCTTCCATTTAAGGCTGACAATTGATGAAGCAGACCTCAGCTGCTGGGAATCGGCGTTAAGTCCCCTTGCAGAGCACTGCCGATGGTGCCGTGCTCCTTCACAGCAGCTGCCGACTGCCTCGCACCTGCCAGGTGACTTTCACGAAGGTCCATCAGTGAGGATTTTAACTAAGTGCTGTAAGCGGTGACAGAGGAAACCGAGTAAAATATTGGCAGTTAAAGTATATCCCACAAAACCAAGCTACAGCAATGTTTTCACGCTAGTGTTCTACCTTGATTTTAGCACTCGTTTGCTTACCAGTAACAAGCTCTTCCCACAGGAAAATGGCAGTTCATAGGTAACGCATTTGGAATGTCTTTTCGACCTTGTATTTTTCCATATAAATTTAAGTTAATGAACATGAACAAAAACATTTTTTGAAGCAAGGAAAGAAGAAAAAAAATTTTCATTTCACTGTCACCTGCCACATGCACCAGTGCCCCAGAGGAGGACGCGGTGGTGCCAGAGGAAGGGTCTGGAGCATCCCCCCAGGTCTCGCTGCAGGCCCCGAGGGGAGTCAAAGCCCTGCACAGAGGGGAGTCTTGCATGTAGGTAGTTACACGCTCAAGCCTTAACATGCCTCCTCATCAGGAGTTACCAAATCCTGTCTACCTTTGGTTAGCTTTCCTAGGGACAGCTTCCAGATTTTCTCTTTTAACTGAACGCTGGCAGATGCCACGAGCAGACACACAGGCTTGCGAAACAGCCACCATTACAGTACCCATCGCGTGTCTCACACACACTAGCTTTCTGATACAGACGCAGCAGTGTGAAGCTGGGTACCCCACAGCGCACGTACTCACCCTCTCCTTCACCTCCAGGCCAGCAGCAGCCAGAGGCTCAGCCTGTCTTCAGGCAAACTCCTGCAGCAACACAGCTCCCGAGTGACCAGCGCACATCCCCCAAAGATGGGAAGCCGCCAGATGCGTGAGCCCAACACCTTTCATGAGCTCTCTGGGAAGCTTTAGTCCGACCACATGCACCAAATTGCTGATTCTCCGCTGCCAGAGCCCACCTGAATCCCAGCTCCAGGCACCCTGGGTGGCTCTCCCCACTGCTCGGCCAGGTGTGCCCGCCTCTTCCCCGGCCTCTCTAGGCTGCTGGCCCACAGCTGTGGGGAGACCAGCTCCAGCCCCCCATGCTGCTCCCTGCCCGGCCGCTGCTCACCAGCTGGGGCAGCCGCTCACAGCCACACTTGCAAATATGCTTCTGCGGCTGGAAGTACAGCTGCGTATCTATTGATGTATCTGCACGGGCTTTCTGCGCGTTCCAAACCAGCCTGGAAACGCAGCATAAATGCTTTGTCTTCCCTGACAGCTCTTCAGGTGCTGATGGAAAGAGTAAGAGAGGCCTACAAAGTGAAGCCTATTTTGCTGCTTAATGCTGTGTGTGTTCTCCAACCAGTTAATGCTTGGCTGAACTTTGGCTTGGCTCTACCAGTTACTGAAAAACCACAGGTCAGCCTTCCCATTTTGCAATGCCAGCCTGGCAACGGGGGAGTTGTTGCCAGCTTCGGTTACAAGCGGATGGTCCATTGAAACGCTGCGATGGCCCCCACTGTGGGGAACTGTGCCTCGCTGCCTGACATGTTTTTCTTCAAACCATCCGGATGGGTGAAAGAAGCACTATCAGCCCCATTTTTTCAGATGGGGAAATAAGTCGGGGGGGGGGGGGAATAAATATTATAATGTAAAGGCTGGAGAAAAATTCTGGGGTGTGCAATAGGCTAGACTGATCATAAAAATCCCCCTCTAGAGAATAAACTAATGCCCTTTACAGAAATCACATCTGGTGGACAACTAACTAAAAGTAGTGCTCAAATGACCATACAGGTCCAGGTCCAGTTGTTTGGGGTTTTTTTTCCCCCCTAATATATTGTTCTGAGTTTCTCCCATGACAGCTGAAAAGACCTGCCTTCTCATTTCCTGAATCAACACGTTTGGTCACGTAAGAATGGCTGTAAAAGGGGCTGAAAGCAGCGTGCCGCTGGAACAAGCCGAGCCAAGTATCAAGATGTATAGAAGCAAATGTCACACAAGGTCAAGAAGGTACTTTTAAAAATCTCATCCTGGCACAAAGCCTGGGTCTCACTGATGTCCAGAGGCTGTTTTGCCATGTCCTCAATGGCACCAAAATGTCAGAGGTAGGTTTTATAGGGACAAATCAAGTGAAACTACTCTTTAGTAAGACAAACACTTCTAAAACAAAGAAGACATCAAGCGACTGTGGGGTCACACACTCAGTTATGGTCTTTTGTGCCAGCATGCGCTGGTAATTCTTGCTCAGGGATTCATGATGAATGCACCAGGAACAGTTTTGCTTGAAACTGCCAGTACCCATATACTGGTGGTATCAAAACCAACGCACAATCTAGCAGTGCTTTTGTATGAACCCCTTGCTGCACTTAACAATGCTGCTGTAGAAGCATTCTGCTCTTTTATTTTGACTTTATACATGATTTTATAGTGCACTATATAAGCTGGCCTAGCATTCTGAAAACCAGCAATCCTTAACCCAGGGCCACAGTCAGGAGCTTTACAAATGACTTTTCATTTCTTCATAAATTATCCTCTTCCAAGATTAGGAAAACACAAGTAAATCGCTGAATCCACTTTGCTGATTTGCCACGTTTTTCTGAACAACAAACAAGAACATTTCTCTCACCTGGGGGCTGAAATTTCATCAACCATGTTGATTACCTTTATCCACGAATTAGAAACCTGAACTTAGTCTGGTAGGTTAAAAAGTACATCCACGTTCGTGCCCGTATCTTTAAGACATGTTTAGGTTACAATATTCCCAGTCAATATTGTGTGGCAGGTTTTTTGGCTCACACAGTTAGTTAGGCAATTCAAACCAGCTCATAATTAATCTTGATAAACAAGCCATATGAAGAGTGTATAGATGGTGTTTGCATGCGTGTAACGGGTACATAGCTAAGTAGCTTACCCCACAGTCACATTATGGGTCAGTAGCACTACCAAGCACAGAGCTCAGATTGTTCATATTCAAGTTCACACTGGACATTGCTCCCACAGATACTTCTAGAATGACTGGTTGTTTATCTTAATGAAATCAAGTAAAATATTTCCTCAAAAAAAAATTATTAATGTTTCACATTCTTAGTTCTAGTGCTTGATTTACCAGCGTCACACATGCATGGGTTACACAAACATAGATGGGGACAGAAAAGCTTACTTCTTTTTGTATTGTCAAGGCAGTTTGATTTGTTTCTTCTCCAAGGAACCTGGGAGAGTTTGTAAGAAGGAAAAGTGCTAGAAAATAAGAATATAACCTTATCTACAGAAGGGGAAAAAAAAAAAAAGCAAACAATAATGTTGGCCCTTCAGTCAGAGTTACTCCTTCTTGAGTTTGCACTGGATGAATGCTGCAATACAATTTTAATTGTCACATTACTGCAGGATTTTCTGATTTGGAGTAGGTGTAATGCATCCATCATGACTACTGTGCCCACTGAAAGAAAACACCACAGGACCGCCCTCCAGGGTGTCCAGGAAAATTCCAGAAAACCCATAGACCGTGCTGGAATCCACAGTACCTCCCTACAGTTCTAGGTACTTCAGGTGGAAGGTGTTCAGGTAGCGATGGCTTAAGATAAGTAGATCCAGATAAGCTGATATGCTTGGGTTGAACATGGCTGGATCTCTGGTAGCCAATTCTTCATTGGTTTTTTTGTTGTTGTTGGTTTTCTTTTTAGTTCAGGCTTTTACTATTATAATAACGGGGTTGCAGGCGTGGATTTAGTTGGGTTTTTTTATTATTTAACTGGACACAGGAACTGTCACTTTCCTTTCTAAATCGTCAGCTACTCACCACTGTTGGACAGCTTCCTAAGTCATTGCAGAAGTCAGTGTATTGATATTACTCCATAAAAATGAGTAAATCACCCTAAGACTCTGCAAAAGGAAAGACATAAACAAAGTAGTATGAGAGTGTATCACTGTAACCATTTCCACAATGTGCCAGTGGCCAATTGCTACAAAAAATATGTAACTTGGTTTGTGATGACCTGCTGTTGCAGGGGGACAATCCCAAAGGGATCAGGATCCAATGACAGAGCCCTTAGCTTCACCACAAGAAATAAAAATTATCCCAATTATCCAGCAAGGCAGAACTAGTAATTTTAACTGTAATGAAGCACAAGAATCCTAGTACCAGATCAAGGAAGGCCCCCTGAACTCACATTTTGCAAACATGTAAAGAGAGAAATTCCCCCAGAGAATTTACAGCGTACGTACTGGAGCAGAGACCAAACAAGAGATGCCACAGTGGAAGAGCTGAAGCAGGTAGTGGGCAACACAGCCACCGTGGCCTCAGGCGGCCTGCAGCCCCGTCTGCTCCATACAGCTTAAAGGCCCGCAGGGGTTAATACGGTTAACTTCTAGCTCCTCCACGGAGACAAAACTACGGAAGTGAATGTCTGCTTGTGGATATTTTAAACAAAAAAGAAAACATATGGCCCTCTGGAACTATGCTTGCTGTTTCTCCAGCTGATGTGACCCAGAGAACAGATAGCCTAGGCCTAGAACTAAATGCAAAAGCTTTATTCCAAGGAGCAATTAGAGAACAATTTAGGGAACATGCTTCAATTTTAAAAGTTCTCAGATTAGCAAAGCGGAAACACAAAAAAGTTGAGAATGCTCGTGTATGCTAACTAGTAAAAAATTTAAAAAGCACAAAATATCTTAGCTGTATAAACCAGCAGTTTCTTACCTGCGTGAGGAATATTTCCGCGAACTATGAAAGACAGCTTAGAATGAATAATTAAAACCAGCCTTTTCTCTCCCAGATGTTATTTTGTGATTCTACACAGACTAGTAATGAGCAAAAATTAAAACAGAAGAATGGGCTTAATTCAGAAGGCTGAAAAGAAAGATCAGTAATTTCATTTACAAAATCAGAAATTTCATTTAAAAATAATCATGTGGATTAAAACCACAGGTGTGATAAATAAATAGTGGAGGGCAGCCATGATGCGCATCTTTTAAATCCAAGTCTTGAAACGCGCTGGTAAATGTTTCACAGTACAAATTGATTAGGTAGTCAGGGCCCAAACGCAGAGCCAGCGTGCGCAGACACAATCCCACCGACTGCAGAAACCCAGCAGGAGCACTCGTGGCTCGCAGGGCACTGGGGTTGTGCACCCCCCAGGGACAGCAAGGCCAGGAGGGATCTTAAGTTGTCATCTGGTCCAACCTCTGCCAGAGGATGAACTGTGCCTTAAACATCGCCAATGTTTAAAGTCGTCTTTGTTTAACTTTAAAACTTGTGTAAATGATTTTATAATGCTCTCAGGAAATGTATTGCAGGGCTTTGCAAAGTTACCATCAGGATTATTTTCTCCTAATGCCTAATCTAAAGATAGGCAATTACTTCTTGTCCTATGAACAGGGGATTTGGAGAACAAGGTTTTGGGGTTTTTTTTTACCGTCTTCTCTGCAATGGCTTTTTACAAATGTGAATACTCCTTTAGTCATTGCTCCTGCAGACTAAACAAACCAAATCCGTTCAATTTTTACACACAAAATGATGTTGTCTAGCACTCTCATCTTTCTTGTCTCTCTCCACTGGACTCTTTCCAATTAGCCCCCAACCTCCTTGAAGTGTGGTGCCTGAAACTGGATACAGTATTCCAGCTCAGACCTCATTAGACCTTATTAGGCCTAATGAGAGTAAAAGGTTATTTCATGTGAATTTAATCGGGAACGCTTATTTATTCAGTCTAGTACGAAATTTGCTTTTTCACAAAAAGATGACATTATTGACCCATGATTAGCTTGCCACTCACTGAAATCTGCATGTCCTTTTCCACAGAATTACCACAACTAGCCAGGCCTCCTCCATCCTCTATCTGTTACTTACTTCAGTTCAATACTTTCTATTTGCTCTTAATGAAGCGGATCTTACTTACGTCACCTAATTTCAGCAATTAATTTAAATAACTTCTTGTTCTAATCTATTCCTCTGATACGCTTTCAGCCTTTACTGGCAATAATTGCTTATAAATGAAGTATCTATTGCATAATCCAATCTATTTTATAAAGTATATTGATTAGCATAAAATTGATCTAAGTAAAGGCCTCCTTATTACATCCTCCTAGGCAACAGTGAGAGTACAACCCTAAGTACAAATCACTCTTGTAGATCCATTTAAACCATGCTTCCTGCAACTGGCTATGAAAATGTCAAAAGCAGGCTTTACCAAAAGCCCCTTACCAAAATCAAGACGCGTCACCTTTGCAGCTTCTCTGCTCACAAGTCAATTATTCTGTCACAGAAGGAATTATTTGATAGGATTTCTCTCATATGGTATTTCCCCTTTTCTCTGAAATTGTGTATGGAAAAAAAAAAAGAGAACTCTGGAATTGAAAAAGAGGTATAGGAACTATCTTCCCTCAGAACGAACATTAAAAACAACTAAAATGCATATTTCAATTTGTGAAGATCTTCGGGGTAATTAAAACCATGAAGATAACAGCGAGAACTCAGAACCAGTTCTGAACTTCCAGATGTTGTTCAGAGATATCTCACAGTAATGCTTGCATGTCTGAAAGCATATTATTAAAGAAAATGTTTGAAAAAATGGACAGCCCTACTTTATGAAAAGAAATCTCTGTACTTTAGGAGGAGTCACGGAGTCAGGCTAAATTCAAATGTAACTCTACACATTTGTCTTCTTCCAGTCTACTGCATCTACTGCCTTCTGTGGTTAGTAGTTAAAGCTCACTCTTTACTATGACATGCTTCAGTCATATGTACACATACTCCTTCATATCTGCCCAGCTTTTAGATCTTTGTTGCTGTGACCGTAGTTCCTACTTGCTAATTTCACTGTCCCACATCGGTCCAAAATTAAAGCCCCAATCACTAGTTCAATATATTGGTGCCCTACGAGCCCTCCTCATCTTAGCCATAAACTGGGCCATGTTATCTTACACATCATATAGGTCAAGGGAACGTGCAGTTGTCCTTATCCAATTGTATTTCCTTTAGCAGAAATGCTTACTTCTTCCAGATACACTCCCCCCATCTAGATTAAGACCCTGAATTAAAAGGCAATGAAAACTGGCCTTTATTTTTCTATAGACTTAGGTGAATTCTGGATCAGTCTGTTGGTGAACAAAATTCTTTCCCTACCTGTTACATTTTATTGAAAATATTGCTGTCCTACACACTCAGACAGAAGCAGTGTGTCTTTAATGAGTCTATTTTTATGTACAGGTTATGTTATATAGATGATTTAAAAGGTTAGTGATCATCACATGCTGGACTAGGTCCTTCGAAAACACACTGATGCCACCATGCTAGGCAACTGTTCAAAGAGAAAGAGCCAGGATTCACAAACTTGATGGAGGTCCTGTAACAAATCCATTAAACATCACAGCTGTAATAGATTAATCTAAAACACTTAATTTCATTGGTCTGATTTTTAATATTGTACTTGATGTTACAAATAAAATATAACTTTTAATATTTCAGTTATAAAGTTTTCACATTTCCATGTAAAACCAACAGTAGGTTTAAAGTAAAAACAGCTTCGTAGAGGCAAAAGCTTTTTCTTTAACTTCAACAAGATTCTAATTTTATAAGAGCAGAGAAACGTGTAGACATAAACATTCATGATTTTCTTTTGTGCACATCGGTGCACATTAGTTGATACAAATATAATTCACTATAGAAACATTTTGTTTGTTTGCTTTTGCTACACACAGTTCTGTGCTGGCATCACGTACTAGTTGGTTAATCTTTCAGAGAGTGAAATTTATGCATTTTGCATTCTAACCCCCAGTATGTCCATTGCCAGCAGTGGACTTCATGTTCAGAGAATCAGACTCACAGTGTCAGCAATCTAAAATTAAACTTCAGTACAAGATTATAAATAATCAAAAATTAATGCAACATTTTCATATCATAATCACCAGATGCTTAAAGGCCACGATCCAAGCCAACTAAAATCAATGACAGTTTTCCCATTAACTTAGCTGGAATTCACCCGCAGTTCCCAGTCACTATAGATTCTCATTTTAGTTTTGCAATTTTATCACAGCATGAAGAGTTAAAAAGTGTGTAGTATCACAGCTTCAGTGTGAGAAGTAAAGCCTCTAAGTCTTTCTGGGCCTCTTTATCCTGAAAGAGACAGACAATCATGCATCAACTCAGATAGGATAAATCTCTTCATTTGCCTAATACGTGCCTATCCACATTTCTTTACTTACAACAGACATAACACACAACCGTAACAGCCACAGAATGTACAAGACTGCATAGTAAGTTAATTTATCAGTGATTGCAAAAATAAAGTTTGAAGTGAAAACAAGGGCCAGATGGCAGCCCTCCCTTTACGGCTCTGTTAAAGCACTTAAAACGTTAGCCACAAATAGCCTTCTCAGCAGACCAGTAAGCCTTTCAGCTTAGGCCGTAACTTTTATTGGTCTACTTTGCATGAAGGACTGCTTTGCCTTATACTTTACGTAAGCTTGCAACCCGACTGTGTGCAGTTTTTCTGAAGATATTTCTGTCATGTTTGCTAATTAACAAGAAAGCATTGGGAAATGTAATTCGTGACATAGGTTAGACTGTGGTTTCAGTGCATACAGCCATACCTACCTGTAATAACCACTGTGGACTGACTACACCCTCGGTATCTTCCATACTGGTGTTGGTGGGCTCTGCCTACGCTACTGGGCTCATAGCAGAGTGGAGCCAATGGGGGAGCAAGAGGCAAGTAATGTGCTACGCTCAGAGCCAACACTGTATTATACCTCCTAGGACAGAAGGGAAAGGCTCCTTTTAGGCTGACGTCTAAGTGCACAATTTGCACAGGGCTTTAAACCAAACCCGGCCCACAGACTCTTTCATGGGTAACCAGTGACATACGTTTTGGCTATTCCATCTATAATCTGTTCAGAACGGGGCACATGCGTATGAACATGTAACCACAGTACAAAAAACTCCATTATTCTACTTATTTTTGAAATGTCTCCTGGACAGAATCCACTTGCTTTACTTGCCATTGCAAAGCTTCTAGCTTGCAAAATGCACCTTGGTTTAAAACCGCATTTCTAAAAAGTCAGCACCTCATACCTGCAGGCTGGTAAGGCTCCAAACACCCAATGCATGCACCCATGTGTGCTTAGCAGTGCAAGCCAAAAGCACTTGCACATAACAAATTTCGTGCAAGTATTTCTAATGACAGAGACCAGTATTTCCCAGATAATGCCACAGGCAGTTCTGAAAGAAAATACTGCAGACAGACAGTGAAGTAATCACTGAATTTCAGGATCAGTTCATTATCCAATTAACCAAAGAGCTGGAACAAAATACAGGACATTTTAAAACACATTTTACGGGTGAAGAAATTCCTGCTTCTCTTTATTTTGGTTAGTTGTCTATAATGTCATGGAGGAATAGAGAAGAATATTGAGATGATAGAAACCATATGGCAGACATGTCAAACTACATTATATTATTGCTCTGGATTGAGGCATTAATACATTAGCTGGACACTTCTCTTGGAGTCGCTGCCTTGCTCCCACTGGCAACAATAGGCTAAACTATCTGCCTAACTATTTATCAGAGGCCTTAAAAGGCACACGCTGCAAAGCCAGTAAGCTCTTGCCAAAATAGTCTAACAGAAGGAAATGTCACACTGAATTCAGCACCCCTTAAACTCCATGTCACTACAGGCTGCCTGGAGCATCAGCCTGTGGCTTTCAATAAAGATTGGAAAACTCAAAATTTGCATCAATTTGTTGATTAATTCAGGGAAAGTACGCCCTTTTCTGTACTGACTGTGGTCAACTTGTGAAAATGATTCTACATTAAACAAGAAAGTAAAAAGCCCGATATTGTCCCATGCTACTAAGAAAATGAAAAAGGTTTCATTGTATCTGGTCCTACTCTTTTCACACTTTTCTAAGCCAAAAAAGATAAAGATGCAGGTTTTCTCATATCTGAATGGTGTTCAGCATTTCATGGGTTGATGGGATTCTTTACTCACTTTGCATGATACAGCATTTTAAAAATGTATCTCCCAGCAACTTTGTATAATTGTCTCTCTTCTTAGAGGCAAAGGATTATATTGGGCAATGAGCTTTAACGAGTTGCAAAGGTCCCAAAAACATTGGGCAATCTTCCCTGAATCCTCATCTGGGCTTAGGAAAAAGAATGAAACAAATCCATGATTGTTCTAAGAACTAGCTGGAGAAGAAACAGCAAACGTGCAAAGCATCCTACTTCTGGGTCGCCAGTTCTAAACAAGACTACATCAGTAAAAGCAGGAATTATTATTGTTGCAAACTACTTAACGGGCTGCGTTAATTGAGCCAGTAGCTTCCAGTCAATAATAAGAACTCGGATGGCAAAACATTTCAAAAAATCAGTAATGGCATTAAAAACAAAGCTGAGAATGGTCAGTGAAGGGAACTACTATGTCACCTTTGGATAGAGTCCTTCCAGACCAAGAGGTGTGTCACGCTAAAAGGAGAGAGAAGCCACAACGCTGTTCAGTGTACCAGTCTCCAGTTTTAAGGATGAAAACTTCATTAATGCCCAAAGCTTGGCTGTTAATGGGAAGACAAAGCCATAAATCCTGTATTTGGCCAACTCTCTTCCTCATTGATTTCTGGGTCTGTGGCTTTCTAAAAATGAACAGTCAGGTCAGCTTTTTGCTTTTTTTTTTTTTTTTTTTTTTAAAGACAGGCAGGCTTTGATCTCCCTCTAGAGTGCACCAGGGAGAGGAAGAGATGCAAGTTTGTAGGAGGAATGCAATATATTTGCGTCAGACCCATTTGTTCACCCTGAGGCTTAGTTCAGTGCTGACTTAATACACAGCCGTTTTCAACCTTGACTTTCTACTGTCAAGGCTTACATTTATTAAACACTTCTCGTATCATTTTCAGAGTTGAATATGAGTTCAAAATGTTCTGCAAACTACGACACAAAAGGTATTCAAATTACAGGGTCAGTGACTGTATTTTCCCCTCTTCCTATTTAGTTGCTTTTCTGCTTCATCATCCACAGGAGATATGCACAGGAAAAAAAGACCTGGGAGGCCAGGGACTGAACAAGGGAAGAGAGGGAGTTGAAAACAAGAGCAAGACGGAAGAGAGAGCTGGTGGGAAAAAGGGGATGTTGGCTTAACTGGAGGTAGTCCACATTTTGACAGTTAATGTCTGCTGAAAAAATTTACTGATAAATACATATACACACAGACATACACATATAAATGTGCATGTAAAAATTAAATGGCAATTAAAGCAGAGACAGAAAGATAACGATTCTACCTTCCATCTCTGCTAATTATTTCCTTATGCACTAAACACATTCGACCCAGGCACTGCACATGTGTGCACTTGTTGACAAAGTCCCAACTGTCAACGGAGAATGATACAACCCCATGACCACAGCCAAAATGGTTACGCCAGCCAACTATAACATAATTGTGTGCAACCACTGCCAAATCCCAAGCTGACATGCATCCTGTAGGGTTTCATTGAAGTCAGCGGGGCTGCATGGTATATTAAATGACCTGGGCTGCAAGGGTGGTCCAAAGCTGTACTCTGATATGCGGTAACAGCAATGAGGTGCTGAGAGCCACCCCTGCTTTCCGATACAGCTGTATCATTCCTTCACAGCTCCAGGAGTAATCCTGGACTGTAACAGAAAAGACTCCCAAACATGCACAAGGATCGTTAATTAGAGAGTAATAGCTCTTGTGGACAATATAAATCATATAAAGCTATACGCTATCCATTCTCAGTTTCATGTTAGACTCTCACAGATGGTGTGACGGTAGTAGGCGTTAATTTGCATATAATTGCATCATACTGTTTTTCCCCTTAGATATTTCAATAAACCAATGCAATCACCCACTTGCAACCTTCTATACGACTGCTGTATGTCGCAAGTTAGGGCATTTTATGTTCTTTCATATTTTTAGTATCTTCCTCTAGGGATGAACCATGACTTCTCAAGGCTTTTAGGATCAAGGCAAGCACAGCTTTAAAATACGTAGCTGGCAATAATTCCATGTTTTCTGATTACACTTCAAGCAGAGGAAAAAACACCCTTTCACACCCAGAAGACTGTGAATGAACAGTTCAGCTAGTTTGAGGACTGCTGTTGAAAAATTATAAAACGGCAGAATCAATTTAGAATAATTAATACTCGTGTAAAATTTTTATCCGCTAGTTCTTTTCTAACTTAAAAGACTAAGTTTCACCTGTAGTCTGGTTTCCTTTTACTGTTGTACGCAACGTGGAGCTTTTGGTGTTCAAGACATTCCCCTCTTTCTGTCCAGCTGCCGCCCCCATCACGGTGGGACCTACAGCCCTTCTTTCTGTGCAGTCATCACTGAAACAACTTGAACACGATCACGCCCAGTTACAGCCCCTTCAGAAAGATGCCTGTTGAGGCTCTTCTTCACCCTGTATATTGACTCTGAGACAATATATTTCAAACTCCTGGAAGCTTGACTTCCCCCGGCCCCACTACAAAAATAGGAAACCAACTGCGAACCTCTTGAGCCTGCAGTGCACCACCATCTCTGTGAATACTTCTCCCACTCTCCCCCTGCACCATCAGCACGCCAGCGGAGGAGATACGCTCCACACTTTGAGGGACCGTCCGTTGACCAGTCTTGCCGTGCTAAGAACTGTGCTAAAACTGTGTTACCTTTGATAGGATGT
Source organism: Aptenodytes patagonicus (assembly GCF_965638725.1). Classification (NCBI taxonomy): domain Eukaryota; kingdom Metazoa; phylum Chordata; class Aves; order Sphenisciformes; family Spheniscidae; genus Aptenodytes; species Aptenodytes patagonicus. Next base: position 94,406,229 of record NC_134951.1, read on the forward strand.
TGAAATGGATACTTTGTGATAAACTAGTGAATTTAATCATAAATTAACAAGCTCAGTATTTATCAGGATAGACTTTATCCTTATGTATGAAACTACTACACTACAAAAAATACCTTCATCATTTTTTGGAATTGTTTTTGGAGGGGGAGAAAGAATAAGCAGACAATGCAAACAAACCTTTTGGCAAGAACTTCAAAAACATTCAGATGGCAAATCAGTCTGATCACTAAGATAGAGTAAAATAGACTGTATTCTCTGAAGTGCAAACTAATGTAGAATATAGGAGGTCTCAAATTCTTTTAGCAGCTCTTTTACAAATGTCTCATTTTTACCAGCATTTTACGGTTTGAAATCTGATTGCTTTATAATGAGTTTTTAAAAGGCCTATTCCCTGAGCTTGAAGGACTCATATTCAGTGTAAACAGAATCATTAATTAAGGAATAGTTTTTTAAAGTATATTCAAAAGATATTTAATTTTGGGTTGGTGGTAGCTATTAGGAAATTCTTGTTCAACTCCATAAACAGTATTATTCAAAATGAACACAAATCTGAATACTTCCATTATTTTGTAATTGAAACACCACAGACTTTTGCTTGGCATTTGGAGAACAAATGTGCGTAGAATCTAAAGGAACGAATATCCTCTGAAAACAATGACATTTTGTATTGAGCCGATGATGTCGAGAAAAGGAAATGTTCTGTTTGATGAGAAAACAAAAACATTTTTTATAAGGTTAACCCAAATTATTCACATAGTTTCGATGGGTATTTTTTTCACAAACAAGTCATAATTTGTACCCTTCACTTTAAAAGCAAAAGTAAATTACTTTCTCCTCCTCAAAATCTTACTTAGGAGGACAGATTACCACAGCAGCTTCAAATGAGATCTGTTGGAAATATCACAGCAAGGTCTGCAACGTACGACCAATCTATGGGTGGCTGGAGCAGGCATTTCTTGGAAAATGTTTTGGAAAATAAAGATATACAAATGGCCCATTGTAACAGGAACAACTGATGGGTGCTGAAGTTTATACTCTGCCCTCTCTTCCATCCCTCTGTAACCCCCACTCTTTTCCTTACAGACAATATTAAAAATGTAAAGTAATGACAAGGGTGATGAATTATGGCGACGTAAAAAAATGTAAGAAAATCTTACGGCATGATTTCTCCGCAGCAGCTGCATTCTTGTGTAAACATTCAGCCATTGTTCCTGCCCTTTATTACATTTACCTCCTCCTCCACATGGGCTTTTCTAGAGTTTCAAATGTCACTGAGGCCAAAGGCAGAGTCTTTAACAAGTCTCTGCTTTCTGCCATTATACACCTGTAAGAAGTGAATGCCGTAATGATCAATTTCTGTAATATCTAAATCTCTCTCACTTGTTAATTTCAACTCTGAATTGCCTTCATTTGTAATTGCTGGGAAGGAGGGAGTGTTTTTAAAATCAAGAATTTTTTTTTTTTAAATCACCAATAATTTCGTAAAATACATTCTCAGCTTCAGGTTAGTTTTTATCTGCATTTTAAGTAAGACTTTCAGCAACTCTCAGTGCAAATAGATTTGCTTTGCATTCTTCCTGCTTTGCTGTCTTCAGCTCTTCCAAGACTACATTTTTTGTGATATAACTGCTGCTTTTTAGATTAATTTTCAAAAAACATCATAGAGACCAGAACCTTGAAATTTTAATCTCTTTCTCTGCTAGGCTGTTAATCCCTTTGTGGTGAGCTTATTGGTCCTACAAGCACAGAGTTCACTCTCATGCCCATGCTCACCTCCAGATACAAGAAAAAAATAATTTCCTTACTATTATACTTTATACTACATTGAGACTTTAATTTTCTACCAGTTTCAGCCTTGAAAATACCCAACAATCTTTGTTATAAACAAGAAATCAGTGTCTTATTCCCCTTACGTGCAAAGCGCTATGTGTTTAATCAAGTGCACCCCCCCACACTTGTTTTGTCTTTCTATATGCAAGATGAATTGTTCATGTTTTCAAACTGAAATTACATTTTTCTCCCCAAATTTAAAAAAGTCATTTTTTTCCATCACAGTAGTCCACCACATCTGGTTTCGACAGTCCTTCATGTAGTCACACTCACCAAGGCTTTGAGTGCACTACAAAGTAATGAGTCTCAGTAAGGGTAATGCAACATCTACTATATAAACAGAGCAGCTGTTATGCACTTTACCATAACTCACAGCAGCCCTGAACATTAGGATCTCTTTTACTGAAGGGGTGAATGTTTCCCAGGACCCTGAGGTTATCCAACTGGATAGCAACCAGAGAAAAGCAGGACAATTTAATGTCCTGTGCACCTCCAGCAGTGAAGTACTGCTCTACAGTATGACAGTATTTATGGCCAAGGAAGGACCATATGATTCATTGGAGGTTTTTGTTTAGAGTAGAGAGGATAAAGAGAAAGGTCTCTAAAGTAGTACTGTAACATCAGTTTTGTCTTCCAGATGTAATTTGCACCAAATCTCCTATATTTCCTTTCAAAATTAAAAAAAAAATGCATAGACTGAGTAGTTAAAAAGAGTTTGGCACATTTTTAAAAACTGGTATTAGGACTTAACAGGAGTCATTCAATCAGAAGTTGTCTCATCATTGATGATTTCTCTGGTATCCTTTTTAAGGTTCATAATAGGGTTGAAACTGGCCATCTGATTATTTTTTTTCTTTAACAAGAATTACCTCTGTTTAGAAGCCCCTCTACCCCTTGAGTTAAAAACATATTCTGTAAGTGGTAGAACAGATGCACAGAAGGGATATTTGGATGTGGTACAACATTCAAGACAAAAATCATCTCACTTAACTTGAAATGTTACATGAAATGAATCCTAGAGAAAGTGTCAAAGAAGTGCCCTGAGTTAGACCAGCTGAGAATTTGACCTGAGGATTAAAATGAGCTATGGGCTATTTTACTGATGCAGAGCACCTCTGGTTCCCACTGAAGTCACTGAAAACCGTGGATGCTCAGAAGCAATAAAAAGTAAACCATTGTCTACTATTATTTTTCATACTTATGCTGCAAGATGATTTGTATCATGAAATACTATACATTTCCTCAATGTGGCACCTTTCCAGCAACTTTGTGTCTCGGTCTGCTCCTGATTTTATGCCTTTATACACATATATGTTTCTCAGTAGAAGCCATCATTTAAAAACAATAAAGGAATTCCCCTGCCTGAAGAAAGAGAGAAAACTCACATGAGAAACTATGATTACACTTGGGAATGATGAGTTTCGCATGACTGTGACAACATACCACGCTGCCGACAACCTTGAGATCTTGTGCTGTGGCAAACCGAAAGAAATCCTCAGACTGCTGCTGACCTGCATTTTCTATTTCAGACCACGAGCCCGATCTTTTACAGGGCTGCAGTCAATTCAGGCACTTTATCAGCATCCGTTTATTACTGTCTCCCCAACGTCTCTTTAGTCTTATTACAGTCTCTTCCCTCCCTTAAACTAACCTGACTAAATGTTATTCCTACGTACAGCTCCAAGCCCTGAACCACTTCATTTCCAACATGTTTCCCCCCAAAATCAGTAACAGTCTGTCTCTAACACAATAACCAAAACAACGCGTAATATTCTAATTCAGATGGGACTTGAGGTAACAGTTAGCATCAGCAGTTTGTGTTCCAGATCTCCATTTTATGGTAATCCCTTTCAGCGTGCACTTGGTTTTACCTTGTGCTGACTGCTTTTTTTTTTTTTTTTTTTTTTAAATTGAATTACACACTATTGCCTCAATGCCGTATTTTCCTGGACTCTTTTTTTCTAAACTTAAAACACATCACAAGTAAACAAGACAAAGCAGACAAATCTGTGATATCTATAGAATTAGTCAAAACAGAAGAGGACAAATCATCTTGTCCTCTTCAGATGGACAGAAGATTTTTGGGGCCCATTTGCCGCTCTTTCTTCTGTTCATAAACCAGTATCATTCTTATTCTCATCACCACCCTGCTTGCCAGAATACACACACATCCCCCTCAGATTGCTCCCAAATTGCTGCTCTCACCTCAGGGTCCCCTGAGGTCTGCTGGTACTTCAGAAATGTGATGGGGCATTCCTTTTACCAGGGACTAAGCCCCTCCAGGTGGCCCAGGGCGCACTGAACTCCAGCTCACATTTAGACTGATGACACTGGACTTTAGAGGCAGGATTCACCTCTCGTTAACTGCACAGTCTAGGAGTCACGTGTTTCAGGTACGCATCTTACACGTATCTGCACATCTAGTCTCTCTCTGCCATCAGGGGACAGAGGGAGGCAGGATGAGGCACCTGGATGCATCTCTCTCTCTCCACCGAGTGTACGGGGAGCCTCAGCAACTACCTTTGGTCACCAAAATTTTGTCCAGCTATTGTTATCAAAGATGAGTCCCAATGTATGCTATTTCTACACTTTTTCAAGGAGTCTTTATGAATATGTTGAATGACTTCCAGTTTACTAAACATAGGCAGTCTTCTGCCCACCAGAAGTTTCTGTGATGTATGTTTGTTTGCAATTTTACCAGATAGCTTCAGAGTTCACTGCAAGATTATCTGGCCTGTAGTAAGTTGAATACAGGAAAAACAAAAAATTCACCAGCACAATCAGTGCAGATATATACAAAACAGGCTGAGTTAAAGCAATTTCAGTTGTATGCTCTCTCACTTACACCACTGGTCCTAGTTTTTATGCAAAGATGTAAGGTACCAAATAACGGATAATTTATAGCAGTCTTTGCTACATTCTGTAATAGGCGAGCTGAAGGTACATTTCAACAGTAAGTAAAGAATAAAGCAGAGTTAAGAGATTATTAATGTCATATCTGTATCAATATGTATTTAAAGAAACACTGAACTTAAGCAATGATTGCTTAATTTATGATCGGTACATACTATAACTTGGGCCAAAAATAAAAGGCCACCCAGGAGCAGCTGCTGGTGAGGCATGCAGTGGTCTTTCTTCCCAGCAGGAACACTTGACATAAACATGTTAGTGCTCCACACACAGCATTTATTGTCAATCAAGTTACAGAGCTATTTAATGGTCTTTTTCCTTAACTTCAAAGAATTAAATGGGATAGGGCCAATTCATCTCTGGAATCACCTCTCTCTCTCCCTACCACATCTGCTGTGCTCAAAGGGGGTCCCTCAGGCTGACAAAGCTCAGGTTTGAACTTGTCACGCTCTAGGATGGTAAGACGTTTCCAGTTATAGGTCGGTAATTATGGAACTTGCTTCTACACGAGATCAGACAGAGTGAACCTTCTTGCCATGACTTGGTTTATATTTGAGAAATTAAATCACTTAAAATCTCTCAAATATCGTAGAAATTTTGCATCCACATACTAAAAATACTCTAAAGGGCTTAAAAAGGAATCCAATAATCTCTTCGAATAAACTATGTTCCAGTAGACGTAACTGGAAGAACTGTGCCTCTTTAACCGCACTGTGGTTGAAGACAAAGGCAGTCTTGAATAACTCATCTACCTTTGCTATAGCTAACACACTGCCCTGGAGGCCTTGACAAGAATCACAAACCAGAGGCTTTCAGGAGCAGAAATAGAGACTGTGGGGCAAAAATCCAGAATGCTTTCAACTGAGAGAAAGTAGGTCTGGGGCAAAATTTCAGCACAGCTAGAGTGACACACTCAACTGCTTATGATTAAGATAGCCTAATGAAACGCATTGAATTACAGAGTGCAATTCAATTTCTGACAGCCTCTGACACAGACAAGTCCTTGACAGTTCCCCAAACAAAGATTTTTGTAAAGCTGTTGATACAGACAACTGTAATGAGCCAACCTAGAGGGGAGGAAAAAGGAAGGTTCTGTGTTCAGAGGAAAAATTGAAACATTATGTTATTACTGACAGTGCAATAATGGGTGCCAAAGACAAGACAGTGGTCACAAGAGAACAAGTTATCACTCTCAATACCCACCTCATTAGTAACTGAGAGAATTGACAGTGCAGAATCACAGTACTTCAGTGCATTGTTTTTCTGGCCGAGATCTTTATAGCACTGAGAAGAAAAAACATTTTGTTTCCAATCAGACCACTGTAAGAATACCAGAGTCTACAAATAATTATTTTTAAAAGAACTTGGTTACCTTTGCCAAATACACATAATTGTATTTGGAATATCCTGGACACATTTCTTCTGCCTAAATAATAAAAAACAGGAAAGAAAAGAGACATAAAACTTGCGCGATGAGATTTATGTGGTCTGCATAGCATTTTTAGTAACGCACTAAGCTTCCTCAAACATCAGACTGAACCATCCCTACTGTGTGCATCACAATCTGTTTAGCACTTCAAAAAATCCTGAAGAAAACAAGAAAACCCAAACCCCAAACCAGGCACATGAGGTGCTGATATTGAACACATAAAAACGTTCTGTATTTCTTGCTCTCCTCTCTCCCTAAGTGCTTTGTAAAGATATCAGATCATTCTATAGAATATCTATTGGATTCATTCACTTACATAGTGGGTTGGAAGACACTGCTCTCTCTAGATTATTAATATTTATTTCCTCATCAAAGAAATAAACAAGCAACCAACCATTCATACTTTGTGTAATGGGTAATGGACTGTATTCATCAACTTTATAATTGTTTTTCTTTCACAGACCCGTATCTTCTGGCTCTGGGTTCACTTTTCTTTTCACATTACCATCTTCCGAAAAGTTCAGGTCATTAAAACAGTTCGTCTTCCTTTTAAAACACATCAAGGATGTAGAAGCTTGAAAGATGAGTAAAAACCTTACCAATTAGCTACTAACGAAGAAGCAGCTTTAATCAACAAACAGCTTTTGGGGAAAAATTACATCAGTGAAATTTATAGTAGCTGTAATCCTTGGACCAAAACAATGCTGCTTTCACTACAACTGTGTATTATCAAACAACTGAAAAAGAAACCCAAACAGTTGTCTTTTAGACAGCAATTTAATTTTTGTTGCAGAAGATGACTTAAAACCACAGTTACTCTGCAGCTCACCACAAAATACCCTGAAGCTAAAGTGAACACTTCAAATTATTTCTACCACCTTTGGAGTTTGACCTTAAAGATAGAATCTCTTAAACTGGGAAGATGGTAATGTATTGTATTGTCCAAAATTCAGGAGATCATTCCATCTTTAAATAGACTAAGACACAGAAAACAAGCACTTTTGATAGTGAAGAAAATACGCTTGTCCAATTCCTTTGAGAAACTGTCTGAAAGTAATTGTAATGATGGAAGTTTATGCTTTGAATTCAGTCAAGTGAAAAATGTATTTTTCAGCTCCAGAAGTAGAAATGATTCATATAAAAGCCACTGAAAGACAGGTTTGTTTTATTCATGTGGTGTTTTCTCATAACTGTGCATTCAAGTAGAACGCCCGGGAACATGGACCTATATGCCAGAGCTTTCTTTTCTACTTCACTCAAAGGTAATTTCAACTCCACAAACAAGAAAGGCTTCTTCTGAAAGTCAATGAAAAGAGCTTCAGATCAGAAAAAAAGAAGTGTCACAACGTCAAAGTTTTCCTTGCCTATGTTAACCCTCTTGCAGAAACAGGCAAATCATCAGTTACCGCTATGGTTAATTTGTTTCAATGGCATATATAACTGATCTATATCCCTCTCACATTACATCCAGTAACTATTAACCACGGCAAGTCACTGAAGAATTCCCTAAAACTAAAGAAAGAGAAGAAAGGTGCTAGCCACTCACCTCCAAACTAATTTTAAAATAGCAAAGAAAAAATATTTTAGTAGAGAGGCCTGTGGTATTTAGGAGAGCCCTGGATTTATAGCTACTGAACATAATCTGTTGAGCAGACACCTTGACAACAGTCACATATACCAGCTGGTAAACAGTCACACAGGAAAACCCTTGGCTAGGACTTACCTTAAGGAAATTCTGCAATGCTTCTTCCACTGTTGAAGTTGGTGGAGTCCCAAAGAGAGCAGCAGCTACTTTCTTTTCAATCCAAGACAACTGAGCTACCTATAATTAAAAACAAACAAACAAACAACAATCAAAAGTCTTTAGGGTTGCTTCTCAGTTTTGGAGTAAATACTGTCCTGTGCCACTGTACTACTTATACAAGCTATTTTGCAAAAGAACCTGTAAAGGAATGTTTTATACTGTCGATTTTCCAGCTCAAAGCATAGTCTTTTGGATTTTAGATTCTATTAACAGGAAAATGTACACATTAAGAAATACATGACAAAACACCAACATCATTGATATGAGATTATTCCAATGTACAAAGCTTAAAGTACCGTTTAGGTTTCCTAAGACCTTGCCGTTTTTTAAAACTTAAGGCTAGAAATAGTGCTTTAAACCTGTTAAGATTTTCATGAGACAGACAGCTTAGCATCATAGTCCATGTACTTGACTACTTTTCAACATTACGAAAAGCTGTTGCTACAGTCAAAATGTGAATGCTTTTGGCGCTTGTAAAACAAGTTCATTTATTACACAGAAGCTGGTGACAACCACTGTTAAGAAATAGGCTTCATTTTTTTCTCTTCAAATCTGACAAATAACACTTGCCAAAGACCTCTTCTCATTTCAGGAAGATGGGCTCCTGTAAAAGGAGTTTAGGGAACTGTCATACTGCCACACAACGTACATGACTTCTTCCCTTACATATACTGACACCTGACAGAAACTGCTCTGGTTACTGCCATAAGGTATTTGGCTCCATCACCTGACCTGGCGAAACACACCTCACATCTCTAACGAAGGATGGAGCTGCTAAGAAATGCAATGTGAGACTGGAGCCTGTTTAAATGGAGAAGTGAAGCCACCCTCCTTTGGACACTTCTACTACATCTGTAAAGAAAAGTCAGGACTTTATTCCTTCACATCAGTATTTGAACCACAGCACTGATGGCTCCTGTCACAGAGTACAGCTGAGTTTAAAAATGGTGAAAAACAAGGTTCTGTGTTTTTCTAGCAATTTCTGGCCTGATCTATGCAGAGGCAACACAGAGAAGGGATACACACAGGCAGAGCAAGAGCGCCTCTCATCGGAGACCTGGAGGTGAAATATGAGTCACATAGGGACATCTCTTTTTCAGAGGGAGCTGCAATTCAAATAACAGAGTTGAACCTTGACGTCAAGTCTGTCCTACTGCTGTAAAAATTAAAATGGTTTTGGATAGCTTTAGATTATTCCCGCCTCATTCCCTGGCTTCCCAATCTCTTCAGGCCTCTTGCTGCTCCCCCCACCTTTTCCAGCTAAATCCAGCAATTATCCAGTAGATGTCAGTTAATTACGGTAAAATATAAGAATCCATCCACACATAACTATCCATAGCCGTCAACCAGCATAGAATCATAGAATAGTTTGGGTTGGAAGGGACCTCTAAAGGTCATCTAGTCCAACCCCCAAAGAGCATGCTTCTCTTTTGAACAGACATCAAGCTCTCTGTATTTCTTGTTGCAAACTGCCCTAAAAATACCATTGCAAAGAGTACAAATACAGACCAGCACGCAACAGGAAAAAACATAGGACCATGTTTTCCTCATCTGGCCCCAATGACTCTAGCTACATAAAAGCAACATTGCTTGGAGACAGAAGGCATCCTGGTCAAGTCTTGCTGGTTGTTTGGCAGGGTCCAATGCCTTATTTGTTAAATGCCGTCAGTAAGTCTTTCACACAAAACCACTAAAAAAATATATTCCAGAGAGAAACAGTATTAAGAAAATAAAGATTTTTTTTCATTCTCTCTCTCTCATACATCCCACTCTTGAATCCTCTTCTAAGGGAATAAAGTGTTTTTTACAAAAGGTCTCCAGCAATCCCAGAGTTCTTATTCATTGAAGCAACAAGATGTTTCCCCTCTCTGCACTGCAGAGCTTTCACACTGTGTTACAAACTGCAGCATGCAGGTTAAAACTTCAGATTGTAGGTATGTATATAATTCCCTCACACACTTAATTTCCCTAGCAGCTCTATAGTTTGAGACATATTCTGCAAGAGATATTAAAAGGATTTTTGCAAAAGTATCGTTTTCTTCATGCCAATCTACTGCTGCAGTGTTCTCTATTCTTTTGGAAGAGGGAGGGGTTTTCTATATTTCCAGGTCCATCACACCAAGATAGAGGTAGTTTACAGAGGGAGGAAGAGGGGGGAAAAAAAATAAAGGGAATGTATATGCTTACACTGTTCTCTGCAAGACCACACAACACCCTGGAGATACATATATACACATATGCACAGATACAATTAACACACGTGTCTGCTGTTATGCAATAGTGAGGAAACAAAACTGCAGTTTTTCCATGTGGAGTTATAATTACCTATTGAAAACACAAGTTCTTCCTGGCAGTTGTTTTATTTTCTTACAAGATTTAATCAGAACTGATTTACTGAGGTTTTAGTCCTTATTTTGTCTGGCTTGGGTGCTGCTTTGCACTATTCAAACTTAAAAAAGCCCAAACATATATGCACTTGGCCATTTTTATATTACAAATCCCACCAACCTAAAACAATCTTTAAAAGCAAAATGCACGTATGCACAACAGAGAGTTTTCTTTAACGTGCACTGGCTCCAGCATTTGTGACTATTATACAGATAGCCTGAGAGTTCTGTAATGTTTTGAGCGGTCAGACTTATATGCCACTGGCTTAATGAATTTATTGCAGCTAACTCTAGCCATCCATAAATGAAGTGCCTAGTTTACACGAGTTTTCCAGGTTGCCTGCATGGTCAATACAGAGAGAGGCATTTCCATTAGGCAATTCCTCTTCACGTACCTTAGCCTGGGATGAACACTCCTCTCTTTCTCTTCTTTCTTTCCTTCAACTACAAAAGGAGCATAGACAATTATACCTTGTGGATGGCTAAAGACAGGTGAGGTGAATCCCATCACAGCAGCTTAACCACACCCCACCTGAGTCAGTCTGCACCCCCCTATGACTGAGGTGGGACAAACAGAAAAGACCTGTTTTATGCAAGACACAAAATAGTGTCCTGGAGCAATAATGATGAACAGGAAATTATACCCTTCCCCTGAACACACACAAGCACAGTCTTTAATTTGAAATAACTTTATTAGAGTAAGTCTTATGCCACGTTCAGTGAAATGGAAACATCATTCCTACCACACCAACTAACCTTATTAAGCATTCTCTGTGTGTGAGCAAGCACAGGCAACAGAAACCCTGGTGTAGCACGCTCTAGTGTAGTGCAAATTTGACTTCTACAGTCAAGGTTATTCCAAATAGTGCAAAGCATATCTGGAGGTCCATACAAAATCAAGTACAAAGAGACTGTAACCATCATCAGCTTCAGCAGAACCATGATTCCACTTAATGCGTGTTCCAAGAATGGTACAGGACAGCAGAAAGTCGTAAGAAAAACAGCTACTGCAGCAAGTAATAGCTACAACAACAACAAAAAATTAAAGAAGGAAGATTGCGCTTGCCCTACAGATGATTTCCAAACCTTAAGTGAGTTTTGGATTTTTAGGTCTCCCAAGCCCTGACGTCAGTCCCCCCAGCAGCCTGAAAATTCACGAGAGCACTGCAAGGAACACTGCGTTTCCACAGAATATCAGGTTTTAATGTATTGGGTCACTCAAGGAACATCACTCCCCAGCTGCCATACGTGAGGAAAGCTAGTCCCACTCGCTCAAGAGCAACAAACAAGGGCCTGAGGGACCATCAGCCAACTCCTGAACTGGAGTTGGCTCCTAGGGCTGGAGGGGAGTGGGTCACGACAGCCTGGCCCCTGCCAAGGAGAGGAGGCCACTCTTCAGTATCCCAAAGCTATCAGAGATGCTTGTCTCAAACAATCTCTCCTATAGGTCTGTCAAACAGCAAGCTCGCATCCATTTTTTCTACCCAAATCTCTACTAATACCATAGATGGAAGAAAGCCACCCACAGTTAAACTGCAGCTGACCGTAAAGTTTGTACTCAGCACACTCCTATCAGGCCTCTTGCTCCTCTGAAGACCAAAACAGAAAATGTGGTTCTCCCTTAAATACTGGGAAAAGGGATTTCCTAACATCCCTTTCTCTTCCTTAGCCTAGGATCAGCAAAAAACACATATGAACTAAAACACTGGCTGGAGTCTGGTTTTTTGTTTTTGTTTTTTGTTTGTTTTTGATGAGATGCAAATCCTGCCCACTGACAGCTCTTTTCGAATTCCAGGATGTTGGTACCGAGGAAACCAACCCACTTGGACTGAAAATTCAGCCAGGATTGACTTGCAGCCCTAAAGGATATCCTCCTCTGATGTTTCCTTGCTACTAGCTCACTGAAGACAGATCACACAATTGTCTTCCATAAAGGAAAATCATCCCATTGATCCAGCTTCAGTAAAATATTAATGGCACCTATTTAAATATCCCCAGAGAGTTTCTTGTTCTTTTTTATTACAATATATTGATGTAAAATTGTATTAAATAATTTTGCAATGTTTTGACTTCTGGAAGAGATTAAGTAACTGGACAGCAGTTTTAAAATACTGCCTTCCAACACAAATATTCTCTTTCTTGCCAGCTGAAGAACCAAGACAGTCTGCACAAGCATTTAGGCATTTATCCAACTCTAATCCCCTGGGCTTTTTACTTTCCAGTAAAGGGAGCAGACTTACAGAGCACACTGACAAAGGAACTGGGTCAATTTGTTCCCTGATGTAACCCAAACAGATACTGGGATACACCAGAGATGAATCCAATACATGGCATGTAACCTGCAAAAAGAAAATCCCAAGAGATCTAATTTTTAACACCCCACTAGCATTTACCAAAGGCTCTGATCCAGTTTCACAAGTATATGCTAACTGTTCTGTTTCAGTCCTGTAATGGCAAGTAGCCATAAGTCTTAACTAGATATGTACTCCATTTTAAAATCTATTCTAAACATTAAAACACTAAAAAAACCCCCACCATAAACACACAATTAAAAGGATTATCAGATAATTGTGCCCAAAACTCTAAGAAAAAAAAAAAAAATTCCTATACACCATGCACCACAGATCAATTCACTTCCAATAAATATTTCTTGCTGATGTGAAGAGCAAAGTAGTTTTTACTTTCCCATAACAAAAACAAGGCTGAAACTTGAAAGGCTCTAAACACTGTACTTATTTTAAATCATATCAACTAACCCAAGCATATATTTAAAACATTAAACCTTCCCTAAAAGATACATACTTAACAATGCCTGTTTTTGTCACAGAAGGCTGAGAAGAAAGAGTTTCGTCTACCACCAAAGACATTTTAAATGAAAATTATTTTGCTGCAGTTGTTTTTCTTTGGAATAGTAACATCTCTTTTACATACTAAACACTGGTTTGCTTTGCTTACTAGCAAAGTATTTTAAAGTATCTTCATTACAATTATAGGGTAATCATCTTTTCCTAACATTATCACTAAAGCTACCCTGGCAAAAATTACCACTGTGTAGAAGTTCATATCAGCTCTGGAAAAAGGAATATTAAAATAACATTTGGTAGGGTTCTGCAGTTATCCATTACTAGTGGTGTTCAATTATGTTTGCTCAATGCATAAATAAATAGGGTTTTTTTTCCCCCTTGTCACCTCTGCGAAACAAAACGAAAAACATTAGAGCTATACGTGGCTTCTTGTATACACAGCAGTCTCACAGGCAAAATTTAGCCCATCATGACATCTATGAAATGATTGGTGAAAACCTTGCCTACCCGATTGTGATACCAGAAGTAATTTTCTGACAAAGCTGAGATGATACACACATCAGAACAGAATCTTCCTCTTTTGTATAGCTCTACAGGCTTTATAATGGTAAGAGAAATAAGAAACAGCAAAAATTGATTTTTAGACAAGGTGGCACACAACTGTCACTGGCTCTGCATCAGAGACAAACCCCCACTGCTGCAAGGCAGTGAAAATCCAGCTCATCCCTCCTGATGGAAGGCGCTATGACACTTTGCATCAGCTTTGGATCTGGCCCAGAGAGAATAACTGCTGAGTAAGAAACTTGGCATTGCCATACCATTGCTCTTCGCAAAGGACTATGTTACACTGAGGAAGGCGAGAAACGGCAGTCAGAGCCAAATTCTGGCAAAACTCCACAAATCAAATAGCTTTACGAGTACAGCATGCAGTCTCTGGATATAGATTTCAGCTTTCAATAAATCTTCTCTGTTTGCCTCCACTATGCTTTTTACTTAAAAGTCTGTTCAACTGATTTTCATTTGTGAAAATGAACTGAAGCCCACATTTTCAATACTCAAAGCATCCCCTTTTGCGGCCTCTTATGCTATACCTATTTTTTTCAGTGTGTCAGCCCAAAAAAAAGCACTGGAAGGTAGTAATAAGATCCTCCAACATTACATGGGGAGTGAATGGGAAGCGTCTGACTATACTAGGAAGACTTAAGTACATCACATTTCCCAAAAATGTTATCAAAGCCTAGAAAGTATCAAATGCTAGTTACCTTTTTTAACTACACTGCTTCAGTAGAAGAATATGAGACTAAAACCAGACAATAATGCCCCTGGAAACAACACTTGTGAAAGAACAAATATCCAGTCCAGTCCTAACCGGACCCCAAAGTCAGCTAGGCTAAATATAAAAACTAACCTTCTTCCCTCAGTCAGCCCTTTTTCTTCTTTAATTCACTCACATTGGACAACACAGCCTTCCCAGCCTCAATCTCAGCTAGACTAAACAGAAAAACAGAAGGTCTAAGAGCATTATCACTCCATCTCATCTACAGGTACCAGCATAGAGAAGTGATAAATGTATTTTTCAAGCACCCTATCATAATCCCTACCGTGAAGAAGTATTTGGAACCAGTGCCACAGCCAACAGTCTACTTTTGGAATAATTACCACAGCATAAAACACCACAGTCTGCAGAATAGGACCAAGGAATTTGCCACATCTTCCACAAGCTTCTAAGGCTATCTATATCACATGCATGGCCAAAACCTGTATTAATGGATCAGCACAGAAACCTACTCATACAGTCTGCTAAAACTAATGAGGATATCACCAACTTCACCGGGCTAGAATTCAGATCTAGTTTCCATAGCAGAGCCTCAAAACTAAGGTTCCCAAATGATGGCCTCATCCTGCTACTGGAAGTGTGCAACTGACAGAAAGTTTTTAAGAGCTGACAGCCCCAGAAGTTAAAACAAAATGTTATTCAGTCCTATACTTGCATTTATTTGTACTATGAAAATCTGCTCTAAGTATTTCAGGTTACTATTTTGTCATGGCCATCAAGACAGCCATAGAAGGCAAGAATTTAAAAAAAAAAAAAAAAGAAGAAAAAAAGAATCAATCCTTAAGTATTTCAGTGGCTACATCTGTTTAGGTGGATTGTTTCACTTAATAAAATGCAGGTCAGGCCATATGCTAAAGCAAATGCTAATCTGTGGCTTTAATGTTCAGTAAGGAAGCCCTGCATAGATGCTGCAAGTGTGAAACATGAGTTTGTAATGATATAGCGCAACAAACCACATGTATTAGTCAGGAAGTGGGGATTGTCATTAAAATGAAACAAGAGTGAAAACCCAGTACGATAAGAAGAAAGTGAGGTATACTGAGATTACATGTAAAGTTTCCAAAAGCGATAGCTCGAGAAATAAGCCATGAAAAACATCTGGGATTGTTTGACATAAATGGAAGCTGCAGTCAGCTGTTGGACACAGTACAGTATAGAAGTGCTTAAGGAATCACTGGTGAGAGAGACGCTCTTCAAAGGCAGGACAGCAAGCATACTATAGGACAATCTCCAGCAATTCACTTTTGCATAGCTAGTGCTGATAATCAAGAATACAGCGTGATGAAAACCAAAATGAAAAGCTCTTTGAAAAAGTTGGTGCCATTTCTTATTCAAATCAACTGAGAAAAAAAATGTAGTTGCTGAAAGTTCTTTGAAAGTTAAATATATGATCTGAAAAAACTGCTGAAAGATTACTTTGCATTAAGTCTTGTGGCAGATAAAGACAAAGTCAAAGGCTGCAATGTATCACAGCAACTCCTCCTTTTCAGTTTGCAGGCACTTCGTAGTGACTAGCATTGAAAGTAGCTGGAGGAAAAAGGCAGGACTGGAATTCACTGTGCATTAGCAGTTATGCTCAGAAGCCTCCCAGTGATCTTTTACAGCATAGAGTATGCAAGAACATTTTCTTCTGACAAAAGATTCCTCACAGCACTAAAGATGAAGCAATAAGGATAGCCATCTGAGCCATCAAAGATGTGGGCTTAAGAATAAGACAATTCTCATATTACAAACACAAGCACCATTTTTCTAAAAGAAAAAAAAAGAAATTAATCAACAGCTAAGTTTGTAAAACAATTATTTTAATTTTTCATATATGAGTACTTATCACTATGTCATTAACAGAATATTTAAAAGCACCTGTTGTGTTGGCATAACACAAATTGTATCTCTTGCAAAACTTTTTGGTGAATTACAGATTTTTATGCCTGCATCTTTGTTGTGACATTCTCCTGGAATTCATCAAGCCGGTATGGCAGCCTTGCTGCCACAGCCATAATCCCACAGCACGTAAGTGCCTTTAACTTCAGTTATGGATGGGGAATAAAGTTACCAAAAGGCTATGTTACCAGCCCAAGGTCACCCAGAAAGTTTGCGGCAGAATAAAGAGCTGAAATCAAGGCTTACAATACCAGAGGTCAGCCTTCCTCCCTTCCAAGCATCAGTTACTTTTCATTCATACATTCAGATAAGAAACCTGATTACAACAATGAGGGACTTACAAGCACAGCTTACTTAATGTACATGACAGGAATGGTCAGCAGTTAACATCACACATGGGGAAGTTAATTCAGGAAATGTAAATGTGCTGCTTCATTTAGCTGAAAACATCTACTTCAATAAACATCTACTTTGTCTTAAGTCCCACTGTTTCATTTCAAATGTGTTATCATTTTTCAGTATACTCAATTCATAAGTCAGATAAAAAACCAACTTACTGAATAGCACCATCTTCCATGCAGGTAATATAAAAAAGGATCTTGAGGCTTAAGTTCAATTGCTTTGTCTAGGTGCTCCTATTAGAAAGAAAATCAGTGTCACTTTAGATGTTTGTTTGGCAAGTGTGTTTACATTCTAAGAAGTTTGCTGCAAATCATAAACAAATTCAGAAGTTCTCTTCTGCTGCAATTCTTTTCTGACAACCTAAAAACATTTTAACTAGCAAACCCATTCCTCATGGAGCGAAACCACAAACAAAATTATTTAGCAGCTTTGCACACAATGCAAGAAGGCATGCTGTATTTAGAACATGACTAAGCAGCTCTAAAGTTCAATCAAAGAACTCAAGAACTTTTGTCTTAAAAAGGCCACAACTTCAATTAAATTAATTTGCAGTTAGTATTAGGAAACTGTCACACACCAAACCAGTGAGAAAGCAACCACTCTCTTTGATAGTTCTCACATGCCAGCACCCATCACTGAAGCATAGTCTCTTCCACCCTGGAATGTGACTGCCCCAATGAAATGGTACATGACACAACAAATTGTTACTAGAATATGACATTCTGAAAATAAAATGGTTCTATTTATAGTGAACCCACAAAACCTAGAAAGCATCTAATGAGGTGCTTCTTCCAAAACCATTTTCATTACAGATCACGAGTATCTTTATTTCACTCTTTAATTTACCAAAGCAAGCTCTTATTGCTCAACCTGCGTTTGAAGAAAAAAGAAATATGTTATTTCGCCCCTAACTACCATTTGCCTCTCAAAATAAATTTCACTTCTAAGGTTTCTTTTCCCCCCCCTAGATATTTAGATAATTTTTCTAATTAAGCCAGTTACTAAAATATCTGAGATCTAAGAGCCTATTATTCTATCATTTTGTCCACAAACTATTCAGATAGGAGCTATGTTTTCATGCTATCATCTTCCCAAATCCTTAACATTTCCAAATGATTCACACGAATTTCAGTAGCTACTTCTGAAGAGGAAAACCTCCCTGAAAAGGCTACTGCTAACACTGCAGGCTCTTTTTAAACTCCATCCTCAAACAACTGCAGCACTTGTGGTGTCATTTTCCTTTCGTTCCTAGCTTGTCCCCGTGCTCAGGGCTTAGCTCCTTGGCACAGCTCAGATGTAGTTAATGCTCTCTTATAGGAAAGCTCCGTGACACTCCAAGCCCTAACACGGACATGATGTGATAGAGACCCATCCCGGGCATTCCCTGGGAAGTGGAACACGTCTGCTGCCTCTCACTGACACCTGGAAAGGGGGGACACCGGCTGGGAGGGCAAGGGATGGAAAGCGCCTAAGCAACGCCACGGAGAAGGAGGGAGAGGGTAGCACATGTAACACAAACTGCTAACTCTAAGAAACACAGTTACCTTTGAAAGGACAGCGTTAAAACAAGTATTACTTCTTAAGGGTGGCATGGAGGATGATTGCAGAACTGTGTTAGTTCATCGCTCAATATTTCATGTGTTTTTATTTTCTAAACAGAATTGTTACTCCCTTTTCCTCCCCCCTTTGACTACAAAAATAAAACTGAAATCTGAATGCTGTTCCCAGAATCCTACCTCAGTTCTTATATTTTGTAAGCATATAATCTATTTGCATACATAAAAACAACTTTTTCACTTTACCATCGGCACCAAAATAGACCCGTGTGGCTGAATTACTGTGTTGGAAAAAGCTGTCTTAGACACTATGTAAGGAAATAATTTAAAGGAATAGCTTAAAAAAAACCCCAAATCCTACAAAAACATACCTTAAAGAGATAACCATTCCTGATTTTGTTTTGTACACTTTCAAACTGAGACATATAGCCACACATAATTGCAAACCTGAGAGGGGAAAAGAAAAACACACACACATACTTTTTGTAATTTAAATAAACCTTTGAAACAAATTACAAAATATTTCAATACCTAATTCACAGATTAACACCTGTTTTTCTTCCATCTTGATGGCTGGATAGAAGTTTGGCATGAGCTGTACATATTCAGAAGCAGACAAAAAACCAAACCAAAACAATACAATACAACAATGGAAACAAGAAGTTGTTTAAATGACACTCTTTGGGCTGTCAGGCAAGTGAAAAAACAGGGATTTCTCCTCCAAAATTTCTACCATTTAGATCAGAGCGCGACACTTCCAGACTCGCTCCAGCATTGACAGCAGTTTATCTGGACACACTGCGCTCTGCATTGCAATGCGCTGGGAACATGAACACCATCAGCCCTGCTACCTCACCCGCGAAGGCAAATCCCTGGGGGGTGCTCAGCAGAAAGCTGGGCAGACTTCAAAAATCGTTCACAGTTGCCTTCTACCCTTCTCAAGCATCTTGGTGCATTCCTGCACCTCTAGCATTCTTTTAATGTCTTTAAAATTATTTAAAAACATACACACACATTCTGCTCTAACAGGATCACTACTGCTATTACTAGCTGCCTATTGCTAAGATTATTATTATTATTACTATTATTATTACTATTATTGCTATAAACTGGGGACACTGACAGTGATAAAAGAAATCTGAGCTAATTTCTATTAAAAATTTGTATTACTAAGCAGGTATAACTGAAAATATTTTCAGAGGTCCCTACCTACAAAGATTCAGATTTCCTAAGCAACACTATTGTCTTATTGGCACTCCACCTAAATTTCTATTGCTTTTTCCTTATTACTTCAACAGCTATAGAACCTGCTATGCATAAGGAATCTCTTGCACAGACGTCAACTGTACTTTCCCTGGACCTATTTTCATTGGTATTAAGACAACTTTGCATTTTTTTTATAAAACTAACAGAACCACCAAAGATATATTTAAGCAGCATAAACTAATACAGATGATTTCTCTATTTTTTTCAGAATTTTGTTTTTGTATTAAAAATTTTACAGTGCAATATCAAATTAAAACAGAAATTAATCCTAAAGAGAGAAATCAAGTTGAAGTCCAGAGGAAAACATGAGAGTTATGCAAGAAACTTACCGAGTTAATTATGGTAACAGACCCACAATCTGTATGGCGCACACAGTTTTTAAGCATTACTAAACCTCAGCTTTCTTTAATTTCTTTATATAATGTAATTATTCAAGTTCCAGTGAATCCTCATTAAAATGTCACTGCTAACATAACTAAAGAAATTATTTTATTGCTTACAGTTATACCTAATGGTTTCAAGTTAGAAATACTCATGCTACAGGTGGTTGCATTTCTAGACAGCAAGTGTTCCCAGGTAAGGCACGCGAGTCAGCACAACAACAGCAGTTGAATTTGTACGAGCTCCGGACAGACCGTCAAACACTGCTGAGCAGGATGTGTGTTGCGACCAATGTGCACTGAACAAAATCCAGCTAACGGCACCACTACTTCTGACAGTTGAAGCTGCAGGGGGAGCGCGCCGCACATGGGAACGAGCTGCAATCGATGGAAAAAGCAAGGGGTGAGGGTCAGGAAAGTTCAGGTATTTAGAAAGAGGGGGAAGGTACCGAAAACTTTATCAGGCTTAAGTAACTCAGGCAACATTTCCCCTATTCCCTTCACTCATTAAGTGCTAATCAGATAAACTCAGCATACCATAGCTAAACGGATTGCTGCTACAAAAGAAAACAATGAAAAGCGAACAAGCTAATCCAGCATCTTGCAATATTTTCCTGTCTGTGCGTGACAAGAAAGAGGGCCTTAGTTTAAACCAGTTCAAAGAAAAACTTCTACTTACAGCTAAAATCTCTGGGGAGGGAAATCCCAGTAAAATTTTCAACGAATGAAAAATAAGCTAACCTACTAGCTTTAAATACATTTTATTTTTTCAAGGAAAGAATAAGAATGTCTTTCATGTATTAGCCTTTTTTTTTTTCCCCTATTTTATACTTTTGAACTGGGCTAGGCAGGCAATTGGCATAAATCAATTATTTAAATTTTGGAGTTCTATGGCATTTCACATATTCATTTTGTTTCAATAAAAAAAGGTTTTTTTCCCAGAAAAGAATTTTTACGCGTTTTAAATAATTTTCAAAGAGTTTAAAAAACAAAGCAAACCTTATTTTCACTGATCCAACGGGTAATATTAAGAAAACGATCAGAGAAAACGAGGAAGGAACTAACTAGAAACGCTTCCATGCGGTTCCTGTCATTCAATCCCGAAACCATCGTGCCAGCTTTAGGGCCCGGCTCTCGGCCAAGCCAGCAGCCCGCCGCGGGAGCGCGGGTCCGGCGGGGCGAGCGCCCCGCTCGCCGCCGGCCCTCGGCCTTCCCTCCCCGTTGTCACCTGCCCCATCTCGTGGTGGCACTCGGACACAGCAGGCAGCCTCAGGGCCGGGGCCTTTCACTGCTTTTTTACATCGTCACCTTGTGCGCGATTATAAAAATTATGGAGGGGAAATTACAAAAAAAACCACCAACCACCCAACAAAACCCCACACAATAACGTGCAAATATCCAATGAAATGGGTAAAGCGGACATATCTTTTACTAGAGCAAGCGATACTGGTTTTCCTTGCGGCCACTGCCTGCCTTGAGCCCTTTGAACATCAAGATTAAAATACCACTTACAATATCTTCACGGAGAAAAATAAAGAGAAAATGGTACCAACTAAGCGCTGCAAGGAAGTGACCTAACTGCTGAGCTAATGCTACCCCTGGATAATGTAAAAAACCAGCCACAGACATGTTCATCTAAATAAACATAACGATCATAACCTCACTGAGACAGACACAGTACTTTGTTAACATAAAAAAATGTTATTTCCAGGTGGAAGAAAAGTTACTGAAAACAGTGTAGAAGCGTAGAGATTAATTATCCACAACTAACACTCCTTTTCTAAGCACAAACGCAATGAAACTAACTCAGCAATAAGTCCGCACCACGTCCCTTTGCTACAAACGATGTCACTGAAACTCAGACTCACAAGAAACCGTAGTTGACAGAGATGGATGCCAAGGGCCTACGTGGCCCTCACGTAGAGGGGTCCAGATCGAGGTGAATTAATGTTTTCCCTTCTGGTGTTCCAGAATTTCTATATGTACTCTGACAAGATAAAACTGTAAGGGGCATACCTTACCTGCTGCAAAAGGAAGAGCAGTAGGTTGATGCAGCGAGTTTTATCAAGCATGTTCGCAAGCAACCTGAATTTTAATACCAAAAATGCAGAGAGATGCTACCAACACTTAGACTCTGGCAACCACAGCTTATTCCCATATGAGATGGATTTACAGAGAAGATTTAAAGTCTCGAATCAAGATTAAGCCACATTAGGACACTCAAATACAGCAAGTTTTGCCTTTTCCCTGATAAATTTCATGGGGCCAAAATCAGAAATAACATACATCTTCCCAGGCTTGTTCCTCCCTCTTTTGCATCCCCTTCCACGTATCCCAACTCCAAAAAAAACCTCTTATTTCATGTAGACTTTGGAAATGTGTGGGTACAGGGCTTACATTTAGCAGTCTAGGTCTCCCTTTTAGCAACCTAGTATCAACATGGAAGTTTTTCTTAACTGTAATTGGTATGACTTTGTGAAAAGGAGGAGAGTTTTTTGATATTTTTGATATTTACTAATACCAAAGAACTTAATTCATCTGTTTCATACCCATTTTTCACTCCCTCCTCTTCACCCGAGACACATTCGACATGTAAGGTAGTATGACTAAAGGCTAATGTGTGGGTAACACAAGAGAGGCCCAGTGAAAAGAAAGTTCATTTCCATTCCAGTTCTAAATGTATTCTTGCGTCTCCCCATCTCTGCATGGCTCAGAGTCCCGTGCACCACGTCTTATTTCTTAGCCATCGACTCCCTCACTCACCAGTTTCACACACTTACGTATTCTGACAGTCTCTGCAATGCAGCCAGACCCTCAGGCTTTCTTTTTAATTTACTTCAATGAGATATCAATTCCTATGGAGGGACATTTTGCAACTTCTATTACTGTTTATGACCCCTGTTGCATTACCCTTCCAGAGATCACAGGTTTGCATACCTAAAATTGTATCACTTTCCTACCATGGTATTTCATCTATAAAAATGCATCTGATACAAGTTTCCATGGAAAAGTAAAATATCAGTTCGGTATCACCTTCCTCATGGTGGTGAGGGTAGGGAGGCAGTGGCTAAGAATGTGAAAGACTGCCAATGCACAAAGTAAAATGCACCAAGGTGCAAAGTGAAGTGTTTAGGTGGTTTTTTGTTCGCGGGGTTTTTTTTTTTTGCTTTGGGTTTTGTTTTCTTTTCTTTTTTTTCTTCTTCTTGGAATACAACTGAGTATACACTGTAGAAATTGGCAGAAATATAGTTTTTATATTAAAAATTCACCAAAGCACTGAAGCTGAGCTCCAGGGAAACATCAGATGTAGCACACACTTGTGTAGGTGATGCTTGTGAACACACGGGAAACAAACACATATTTTGGTAAAAAAAACCCCAAACAACCAAAAGTAAGGACATTTAAGAATTCTGGCTTAATAATTTATTGCAACACATACACTATACCAAAACAAGGAAAAATGCTGCTGTTAATGCATATTCACAGAAGTTCACCAGTAGAACATGTGGATGCCATGTTCTGGATTTCTGAGGCTGTAGAACCTGCAACTGTGTTAAATTTCTGTGTTCCAGAAATTTAACTTTTATTTTTATATCATATTTTTAGTCATTATAGCTGCAAACACTATCTTGAAGAAATTAGCAGGATATAGTCTTCACAAATGTGGAAACAGAGTGAAACAATAGCTTTCAGAGATAGTAACACAACAATTCTCCTTGACAGAAATGTAATAGGGATCACTAGGCTGCCAGTATTATTTCCTCTATGACCGCTCTGTCAAAAAGCTTGTAGTAAATAGATCTTTTCACATTTCAAACCTACCTCCTCCGCACTTGCATGAGGATGCTGCAGTGTTTCACCAATGCACTGCTATTTCAAGAACCTTTTCCCAGGGTTCCCATCATACTCCTCCTCACAGGCTGGACTACAGACCTGAGCTCAGTCCCTTGCAAAGGGCTACTGTCATGCGAGTGCCAACACCTGCTACCTCCCTTCAGCGGGAGGCTGTCCTGGTTTTGGCAGGGATAGAGTTAATTTCCTTCCTAGTAGCTGGTACAGTGCTGTGTTTTGGATTTAGGATGAGAACAAAGTTGATAACCCACCGATGTTTTAGTTGTTGCTACGTAGTGCTTACACTAGTCAAGGACTTTCCAGCTTCCCATGCTCTACCAACTGAGAAGGCTGGAGGTGCACAAGAAGCTGGGAGGGGGCACAGCCAAACTGGCCAAAGGGACATTCCATACCATTTGACATCATGCTCAGTACATCAACTGGGGAAAGCTGGCCGGGGGGGCCGCTGCTCGGGGACTGGCTGGGCATCAGTCGGCGGGTGGTGAGCAATTGTACTGTGCATCACTTGCTTTGTGTATTATTATTATTATCGTAGTATTATTATTATTATCATTTTATTTCAATTATTACACTGTTTTTATCTCAACCCCTGAGTTTTTTCTCACTTGTGCTCTTCCAATTCTCTCCCCCATCCCACCGGGTGGGGGGAGTGAGCGAGCGGCTGTGTGGTGCTCAGTTGCCGACTGAGGTTAAACCACGACAGAGGCGCAGAGAAACATCATTTCTGTACTGAAATACTCTACTGACCTGCCCTGTGGAAAAGAAAAAAAACCCCAAACAACCAACCCCCCCACTAGATTGTGATTTCTTTTTTTTTTTTGCACACAAAGTCACTTTTATCAGATCTAATCACTAACCCCAGCAACCACACAGTCCTAATGCACGACCTTCCACCATCCTCTCATTTAGATGCTCTTTAACCAGAAATACACAAGAAGCTACACATCCCTCTGATCCACTTACTACAGAACAAGTTACCGCTTTTCAGAAATGGCTTCTGAATTTGCCTTTCTGTATTTGAAATTTTAAATTATTTTTGCCAAAATAATAAGTAATTTAAAGATAATTGACCAAGATTAAGCACAATTAACAACAGAGACTGATATAAAACTTTTTTGGTTATCCCATGAATCAAATACAGGGAAAATAACTACTAACCTGAAACTCTGTTATACCAAGTTTTGACTGAAAGCAGTATTTCTGGACAAGGTATCAACTCCTGAAAAATAAGACTGTATGATAGAAACAGATGCTTGTAGCTTGTAAGGTATCTGTCTCTTCTAAGTCTAAATAAGGGATAATTAAGGGCAGAAGGTTACAAGAATCTAGTGAGAAACACGGTATGAATTTTATTTTAAAAGTTGTCAGTAGTATGATAATATCCTACAACATATTCTATAATTTTGAAGAGTTTTGTTTCAGTAGAGAAATATTTTTATGCCATTGCACCCTACAAATCTGACAAATTATCTGTTACAATTCTACTACTGAGAGTAGATGCCATTCACTTTTTTGTGGAAACTTTGTGTAAAATCCCTTTGCATGCACACGCCAGCCAACATAGCAGTTCTTCCTTAAGACCTACGTTTTTCCTGCTTCTGCACAGCTTCCCACATTTCTGCAAAATAACCAAGTTATATGGGTTTAAGAACTTGACTTTATCATGCTGGGTAGTAATATCACTTAATCTTAAGAGTTAATCCAGGAGAAACTTAATCCCGGTTGGGTCAAAATAGTAGTTGACTTTCTTAGGAACCATCTTCTGAGCAGTTCTTTGTCCTATTATGAGTGATTTTACCATCTTCTGTTGACAAGACACAAGAGTTACGAGTTTCTACATTTCTGAATACTTTCTTTGTGTTTATTTGTGTCGAAACACAACTTTCTACATTTCTGAATACTTTGTACCTCTCAAGTAATACAAAACACCTTCTGGCTAGATACTCCACTGTTACATAGAAGCCTATCAGTATCTTTGCAATCTCTACGCTTCATCACTGAAATATGTTCTACCTGGGACTATCACTTCTTTCATTTTTTGTATACCAAATACAGCAAGTCCACTCAGAAGTATAAGTCATACTAGAAAATCAAAGATACCCTAAGCATCAGTGCTAGCCCAGGCACAAGCTTAGCACAAACTTATACGTGAACAGAAGGGTCAATATTTTGAATTAGTCCTGGAAGTGAATAACAAATCTCTACAACTAACAAAAGCTAATACGATTTCTATTATTATATCCTTCTCCATTTTTTGGCTTACTAACACAGGTCCGCCAAAACACCCAAGTGGTAATTATTCATGTCCTCAATGAAGCCAGTCCATGCTCTCCCATAGCGTTCACTCTCAGTGAGAGACCGTCAGCTCTGGAACCCACTTCCATGGACAACCTGTGAAACTTGTTTCTGCGCTTCTGAGTAACTCACATATACATGATAGAAAAAAGCCTTGGGGGCAGCTGTGGTTCAGGGGGAGTGTTCACTTAAAATTACTAGGTTTTCCCCTGATAACTTCACTCCAATCTAAATGAGACACGTGCTATACGACTCCTACCGGTGGGTAAGTTCTGTTGAGTAACCCAAACTTAATGGCAGCACTAAGTTTGTTTGTGTCAAACAAACCAAAGCTCAACACAAAGAATGACCTTTCTAAGTAAATGCCACGAACACTGGCCACATCTAGTAACCTTTCTGTTCTTTGCAAAGCCTGTAACAAATCCTCCTCGGCAAAAAAGGAGGTGCGGGGTTCTGGGCAACAGCAGAGAAGCCTTCTGGACCTCTTCCAAACTCTTGAAATAAAAACGGCAACAAACCCCCCCAAACGTAAAAACTTACTTATTTTGCAAAAGAACTTAAAAGTGATTGTTTAGTTTTAAATAGAAGCACTATTAACATGTCTCTACATTTTGTGTTTTCTGAAATTGTGAAGTTGTAAAGCGGTGCCACCTGAAGCAACTACAGCACTGAATTGTTCGCATAGCACTTCCAATTAAAATTTAGATGATAAAGATGCCCCACAGTCCAAGATGAGCTGTGAGGATTCACAGCTATCATTCGGGAATCATTGACCCACAAAAGGATTTTGTTTGAGGCCTGGAAAAAACAAGACGACCTGCAACTGGCTGATGCCAACTTTCGCATGTGAGTTCCTTCACAACTTGAATAATTCACACCAGCTGAACAAAGCAACAAGTCACTTAGAATATTTACTCTGCCTCTCTTTAGGGTGGTCACACAAATAATAAAAGGTTACAGCTATATTTTCCTTTCCAGTGTTTCCATTTACTTCAGTTTTTTAGAGGTCACTGTTCAAAAAATCTGAAAGTTTTTTGATCTCACTGGCAACTACAAAATTAAGTATGATCACATGTTTTCAAAAATCTGGATTCAGATATGAAAATTATTCGCAGCTGCAAAAGTTCATTACCAAAACCGACTGACTACTTCAAGACATTTTGCTCTGTTCTTTCTGCATATATTTTATCAAATTTAATTTGAGGATGAATATTGGTTACTTGTCAGTATTCTGATCAGTAAGTTGGCCATTTTTATTGTTGATATATTTTATGATACAGTTTTATAAAAAAATATAGGTGACCTACTAAGAAGATATATGGCATTTTTTTGTTCTTAACTGAAGTAAATACGAAAAGTAAGGCAAGACAGCTGAACTCTAGGCCTACATTAGCAAGAGTTTGCTCATGAGACCATTTCACTAAATTCTCCTGGTGGAGCAAAAGATACATTCTATTTCCCAGCCAGCTTATAGCAGTTCCACAAAACAGGAAAAAAACCTGCTCTGGAAAAGGGATATTTTTGTCAGTATAATTCTGTCTACACTAGGGCTTTACTGGAACAGTTATGTCAGTCAGGGTGTGACAAAGACATATTTACGCGGTAAACAGACTTTCAAGCAGCAGGGATAAGCTTCCAAAAGAAACTTTCAAAGAGGTCTATAGCCCTAATCCTTGCTTGACAGGCACAATGTACATTTCTAACGAAGAAAACTAAACCATAAAAAAGAGCCATGTTATAAAAAGTTCTAGAGAAGAATTATTAAGAGACAATATTCAAAAGCACAGCAGCAAGTGACCCTTTTTGATGCAGAGGAAAGGCAGGAAATAGTTTTAAAGACTAATTCAGCTCCAGGGAGGTGCTCTCTATCGACTTAAAAATCCAAAAGTAATTGACCCTAAAAGTGAAAATCAGAGCACACAGCTAAGCTAGGGATATTAGACAGGTATTAAAGATATATATATCTCAGAACTGGATGGCATATTTAAAGATATATATATCAGAAATGCTAAATACAAACTGAATTGCAACTCACAAGAGACATACGAGGCAATAAGAAGAGGCTCTATAAATACAGCAGAAGGAAAAGACACATAAATGAAAGTACAGAACAATTAGCAATGAGGAAAAAATTACAAAAGATGAAACCAACAAGGCTGAATTTAATTTCTTCTTTGCTTATATTTCCCCTACCCCCCAAGGGTTAACTGTAAGTAGAGAGCAAGGACCAGGAAAAGAACAGGCCTATCATTTAATCCTCAACTCATTTAGTAAGCCATAATATATTAAACAGTTTAAGAGAACATTAGAAATAATGCATGAGTTGACAATATAGACAGCAGCTATACCAAACGTGAGTTAAAACCTCAGTTGTGCTGATAGGAAATATCAAAACCCTTCAGAAATAAGAAAGTACAGTTTAGTAAGAAATCAACCAAAACTTTCCTTAGGCAAGGTCAGAAAGCCAGCTTCCTCAGCAGTAGCTAATACAGAATGAGATAACCTTACGTGAAAAATGAGAAAACTGTCTAACAAACAGATAGGCTTATCTTACACAGGCTAAGATTATTTACCTTACATAGCTTAAGAAACTTTTACGTTGGCAGTGAGATGAAAAGGAAGGATTTTGGTCTGAGACAGCATTGCTTTCACACTGAGTTTGCATTCATGCTGAGCTTCTCATCTGTGTATCTAATCTCCTATTACAGCCAATCGAGACCCTGTTCAATTCAGAGGATCCCTGCTTGGACACAGGTGCCTACTGCCACTGCAGATGCCCTGGGGTTTCCCACCACTTCCAGCTGCCGGCCTGGAAGGGTACAGACCCCCAAAGGTCCTATGTGATATCTGCCATGCCATGCAAATATCCTGGCACGCCAAATGGCACATGTTGCCTATTAAACATTAACTCTCCAGCCCCTATAAGTGGAGGACAAGTCCCTCACTCACATGTAGACATATAATGGAGACAGTACATTTAGGTGTCAATCTGGAGTTGGGTACTGCCCTTCATCTCTGACCTTAGGTAAAACTGGTACGCCATTCTTCTTTAAGTGACCACTCACTAGCGATCCTAGTATTTTTGTATATTTGTTCTATTTTTTCTTTTAAGTTTTGTTTTCTCTCTTATTATCCTTTTAAACTATGGATTTCATATTACTTTCACATATTGTTTCTTCATGCCTTAATTGTATTGCACTGTTTTCTGTTCACACACAGTCTTACGTATTTTTGATTTTAGGCAAAATTCTGTTTGCATACAACTTTGAGAGCACAGTTTCTACAGGGAAGATTCCCTGAAGTCTTATTTCCTGTTCATGGGGATTAACATGTAAAATATGTTTAGATAAACTGCATAAATTTGCATCAGCCAGACTCAAACAATCCAGATCTGACATACAGCTGACTACCAAAATCTCCTGGGTACTGCGGAAAGTCCCAGCAGAAGGGAAAAAGGCAAATGCAGTTGCTATCTACAGAAAAAAAAGGAAAGGACAGAGGTTATGGACAAACCAGCCTAACCTGAAAGCACTCCAGGATAAATTATTCTGTAAGTGCAGAAGCATACAAAACAGTTAATGCAAGTTTGTCATGAACAAACAGTATCAAACAAAAATATTTTTCTTTTCTGACAAGATAAAGAAGCCTGGAATATTAGAGGAATGCAACAAATGGGGTATAGCTTGACCTTAATGTGGCCTTTGACTTTGTCCTACCTGATGTTCCTCAAAATCTAAGCATGGAAATATCGCTTAGATTATATCACCTGTAGATGGTTGCAGAACCAGGTTCATGTGAACCTGACCACCGTTATAAGTGTTCCACAAAGTTTTGTGCTGGGTCCGTTATCTTCCAGTAATTTCATTAATGAAGCCAACAATTTAAAAAAACCCACAAAACAACAAAACACTTTTAAAATAAAATTGTAATCTGGGAGGGTATGCAAGCATTTACAAACCTAAATCGCCTCAATAAACCTGACAAATGGTCTGAAATCAACATGAAATCAATGAGATGTGTGTAAAGTACTCTAACAAAGAAGAAAAAAGAAATGTAGTTACAAAACAAGCCCATCTGGTTAAGCAGCAGCACAGCAGAAAAGGATCTACTGGAACCACAGACTGAACAACAGTTGGCAGGCTAGATAAAAACATACAAATGTCTGTCTGGAGCATGGAAGTCCATTCTGCCCAGTATTTAGAGCCTCAGTTAGAGTGGCATAACCAGGATGGGGCTTTAAAAACTATGCATCAAGTCAGAAAGGCTTCAGAGAAGAAAGACAAGCAGATAAAATATTCAGAAAAAAAAATATTATACCAAACTATTCAAATCTGTGGTGTCCATCTACATCACTAAAAGCCACCAGTTCAACAGTAACTGATAAAACCCTCACATTCACTTGCAACCCAGATACAAAAAGGATGAAAACTGTAAACCACACAGAAATCCATTGCCTGTTACAAGAAGCAGGAGCTTACAAAACATAAGATTTTCCTCTTAAACCTCTCAAGTAGGCTTTCTGAGCTAACCTCTGGAACACATCTCCTTGCACTCGTAATTCTTCCCTTGCTAGATGTGCCTGCCAGTACAGGATCTCACATCTGAAGTCCAGCAGACCACCTACATCTCCCTGAACAACACATAAGCTTTTATCAGCATAGTTTCTGCCAGTGAAGTTGTATTTATACTGGGAGATTTTCTCAGTCTCATGGGCTGGGGAGGAGGGGAGGGAGGAGGGGAGGGAGGGGCAGGACTTGTGCTTGCATGTGATTTTGTGGTTGTTTATACACATAGCTCTAGCTAAGAGGGGTACACCAGCATTACCCTGAAGAAGTGACCATGGCTGTGGTCAGACAAACAGCAGAAATGGCTGTGAATTGCTTTCAGCAGGTGTTCAAGCTATATGGGCTTCAAATCACCTTGCACTGAGGAGTGATGCTCAGATGATCCTCTCCTGTTAGTTTTGCTGCCAGGTGGCAACCTCCAGCTGATAGGAATTAACAAGCAGCTGGGTAAAGCCAAAAACAAAGGCTCCTATCTTAAAGTGCCACATTATAGCCACCTGGGGCCTAGGCTTCACCTCCAGGCAGGCATCATCATTGCTTCCAAGACATCAGAAAGAGCAAACGCAAATCTGTCTGTGACAGTGAAGCTTAGTCAAGATTCCCACAGCACACCACTCCTGGCACCCCACGGTTACAAAGTGCGTGTTTGGATCGCTAGTTGTTATAAACAGAAAGAGAAAAAGAATCATAGAAATATGGCATCATTCACAGGAACACAGCGTGGAACAATAACATAGTCATCTTTGAAGTTTAGGAGAGAGAGACCAAGCCAGAGAGTCACCTAATTAAATGAAAACATCTGTGTCTAATCAAGTATCTAAACCTGAGCTAGCTGACATGTACTCCCTTTATTGGCAATGGAGATGTTGTCAACTGAACCTCAGGAGAAATTCATCTCACCCTAATGCAGATGGGCAAAATGGACTCAGATGAACTGCACTCCAGAAGCGGCCACTTCTTTTGAGATTGTGAAGGCAGCCTGGGATAAAAGGATTTGGTTTAGATATGTAAAAATTGAGTGAAATCCCAGCCTACAGGTGTAATGACAATATTAATGAAGAACATAGAAACCAAAATAGAAAGGAAAAGCTAACAATATTAGAAAAGAAATGAGGAGCTCAGTAAAATTGATTAATAAAATAGTAAGGTGAGAAACTATCAGCTAGAACTCAGCAGAATTATCTTTTACCTGATAATGTTGATTTGATTAAAAAATATTTACATTTGCAAAGAGTTTGTTAGTCCTGGCAAGTCTACAAAATTAATCCAAGTGCCAAACTTGGAAGAAAACGACATGATAAAACAAAAATTGAGAAGTTAATTGAAACTTCCATAGTCCTCTCATTGTCTATTTTTAATTATTAGAATTTACATTATTACAAATAAAAGGACAAAATACAAGGTCAAATGACATTATTTTGCAAAGTGTTGAAAGAGAAGGTAAATGGAAAACTATGGCTTCTCTAAGCAATAATATACTGGTTTAAGCAAATACTCCCTTCTACATTTCATGGTACGTACTGAAGTATGGTTATTGAGTTGTTTCCCATGCTATAGTAAAAGCTTCACAGAATACTTCAATGTAATTTTTAGCTGCAAGTGATGATAACTGAGTTTCATAAACCTATGAAGAGATATTAATGAATAATTTATGAAATTGACGTCAAACTGCAGCATGATAAATGTAACTTGCTGTGGGCACTATATAGAGCCAAAGACAGCTGGGTTTTTTTGTTGGATTTGATAAATACGTATAACTGCAAAAATGCACACTTTCTCAAACTTACCACTGGTGACTCTCAGCACTCCTGGCATCCAGTTGAACAGCCTTTTCAGCTTTAATCTTTCCTGTAAATGGAATACAATATATTAAAGGATTTATTGTACTCTTCCACATTTTAGGCAACTCCCAAGAACGAAGCAACCTGATATACTCTAGCTGCAAAGAAAAAACTGCTTCCTGCTCTTGTAAACATTTAGATGGACAATGTAACATCCTGGCTTTACATCATTTACATACCCATACACACATATATAAATATGGGTGCAATTTTAGTATTTTCTCTTAAAATCCAATTCAGATGCAGCTAAATCAGGGAAGGATTGGACTGGACTGCCAAAGGAGGCTGTGCTGCCTGTAAGACTGAAGACCCTTAAAAGCAGGTTAGAGAAGCACCTGTCAGAAGAACCAGCAAAGCTGTTTCCTGCCTTGGGTGCAGGAATGAACTAGTTGAAGTTCCTTTCCAGCACAAAGACTTCCATTAAGTTCCACTTTTAACTGAATAAAGATGACAGTAGGCGATTTGATCAAACCCACACTCCCAGTAAGAAGTTCAGATGAGATGCTTGCTGTTTGCAAAGTCTCAGCTGCAACCAATTAAGCCACACTGACATTTCTGTATTGCAAGTTAACTTCATAAAAACAAAGAACAGCATACAGTCCTCCAACCCAGTGGAATGAAAAAAAAACCATGAAACTACTGCCAGCTCCCCCACAGTCTCAATCCCTCTGCACCACTTCCAAAAACCGAGATGAAAAAGGCTGCCGCCACCCACCATTTCATGAGAATGAGCCAAACTAGGCTGGTTACACCTAAGACCCAATTTCATTCCATCATTCTTTATCTCTCCCTGTCTTTTGCTATGCCATTATCTTTCATCAACTGAGGCTACACATAGTCACTGGTAAAAGCAAAGGAGCCAACAACAGAGTTTACTGTTGTAATTTAGTTTGTGTCATAATCCTCGCTGCACTGGGTGATTTCCATACAAAGAAGCCAAGTTGCTACCAAAGCAAAGACCGTATCAATTAAGTAGCTAAGACAGTGCAAGTCTTCATGAGTATTTAGATGAAAAAAGGATAGGGACAAGGACTTTGGACAAGCCGAGGCTGGCTATGGAATATGTAATGATAGCACAAAGGCATGACACTGCCTTTAAGAATGACAAAGGGCAGCCAAAACTGCTTTGTCAGTGATGTTGTCACTCCTGAGAGAACAAAAAGTAGAAAATGGGAAGAGTCACAAAAGACAAAATAACCTGAACTTGGAATACTCTTATAAAACCTGAATTTGGTGCAGCAAAAAAGGGAGAGGCAATGGAGAAACAAAGGAGAGAGAGAATTATTCCCAGATACAGGCAAAAAGGATCATTGCAAGAACAGTGTGTTGACTGGAGGAGAGTGACACAGGTAGAAAAGATGTAGGTTTTATTGTAATAAAGAGAAGGTGGCCCAAAACAAAAAAGGAAATGTACCGTACCTCTAGCCAATATGCATCCAGACAGTGAAAGAAAGGGCAATGCTTTTAAAAGCAACAAAGAAAAAGTGCTGTGAAGAAGAAAATCAGAACCTTGTTGAGGTTAAGCTGTCAAACAGGACACATAGGGAGAGATGCCTGGAAGCAACATCAGTTGTCACACATGACTTCTGTTTCTGGTCAACAGTTTTTCCAGACTCACAAAGTTTCATCCCCACCATCACCACAAAAGAGGCTGCTGATACGCAGGAGCGCTCCTTTGCCACAGGAAAGCAGAAAAACAAACCTTGACTTTGCCTTGGCACTTATTTATTCCTCTCGCTCTCCCAAAGATGTAATTAAGAAACTGTGCTGACAGCATCTGTCTTTTTTCACATTCTGTATCCATCTGATTCTCAACAAAATACAGGATTTTAAAGCACCATCCAGAGTCAACAGCCTTCAACTGTGACCCACAATACTACTTCTTCACCAATTTTGGATCTCTCCAGTGAGGAAAAAATGGACTGAAGTTGTATACTGTGGCAGTTTATTGCACAAAACGTTATTATTATAGTACAAATGCTCCCATCTATTGGACTGGAAATTCCTTGGATTGGAAAACTTAACCAAAGTTCAAAGCATGTTTCACTACATTCAGATGGCATTCTACATAAACATTTTTCCTCTGCTTACCATCAGTAACATATTTCCTCTTCTCCTCAGCATCAGTAGTCATCTCAAACAGATCTCCATAAGCGCGTGCAAGTCTCCAAAGGAAGTCCACACAGTTTTCATACTGAAAGTAGAGGACAGCTGGGTAATTAAACTGATCAAAATGTGATTTAAACAGTTTCCTTTCATAATGGTTAAAGCAGGTTATTGGAGCATGGCATAAATCTTTGGTTATTTTGCATCCTTCTATACTATTTTTAGTTTACGTGAGAACCAGATGACCCATTTTTCACAACCAAAGGAGAAGAAAGCTTTTGGAAATACCCTGGGCTGTCTAAAGATGTTTTATTTCATAAATCAGTTTTAAAGTTCTTTTATTATAAAAAATAAAAAGGTAATGCAGTAAAGCAAAACAGATCCCTGAATGATGCAATGTATACTTTCTTTAGGTATGCCATAAGCACCACATTCGCTCGCAATTAGTATCTCATCTACCTTCCTGGGTATTTCAATATGTAAATGAGAATATAATCAGAACTGATGTTTGCCAAATCAGAAGAAAGTGGTACACTGAATTAAGCACTGTACAGATAAAATTTCAAAGTGGTTTGATGGAGTTACACATGTGCATAGTAAAGTCAAAGGAAAAATTCACATAAAGTATACCAGAAAGATATAAGCAAATTACAGGCTTATAGTTTGATTTCTTGAGAACACTTGGTCTGGTTACTACTTAATTCCACAGGACTTTCTTACACAGACCATTCTAAAACCAGCAAAATAAGTATCATTTACGTAGAAAAAAAGCCCACGATCTTTCTTTGTCTCATGCAAGAACACATACATCAAACAAAGCCTCAAAGTTATTGAGCCTGGATGGGATATAAAACAATAAAATTTCTATGCTTACCCAGCATGAATATTGACACCACCTTGAAATACTTCTTTGTCACTGTTTTTTGAAAATACACATGAAATTTCATCTTCCGTTCCTGTGTGCATTTTAATGCTTGTATTAAGGAAGTTCTCAAAAGCAGTGCCAAGCATAAGTTAATAGCAACATAATATTAAGTTTACCCATTAATACCTTGTCATCTTTCTCAAGCAGCAGTCTGAAGCCCTCCTTTTTATCATCCTCTGAACCCTTGTGCAAATTGTCTACCTGCTGTAAAAGATTAAATAACTCTTCTTCTTCTTCTGAATTCACAATGGCATCGAGTGATTTCATACATCCCTTTTCTTCCTCAGAGTCTCCTTCAGAATCAGTATGAGCTGTAAGATAACTAAAATCACAGAAAATAATAACCATCTTTTCTAAAAATATTGGTAAAGCATTGTTAAATTCAAATGCAAAAATTCTGGAGCACAATTTCTTCCAGTTGTCCAACCTTAAAGGAGTTTTTATTCATGGTACCAACCTTATTATTATTATTACAAAACTGTTATCTTCAAAGGGACAGCACAACCATATTCCAAACATAACAGGCAAGTAATTACACTGTCCTGCTGCCTAATACTGCATTAAAAAAATGCAGATACATATTAGAAACACATGTATCCTTGTGTTTCAAATGCAGAACACTTTAAATCATTAATGTGTATTAAGACATGCTCTGTAACCCTGAATAGGCCTCTTCAACTCTTTACCTCAATTTCCCTATTTTTTGAAATAGGAATGAGCTTGCTAACCAAAATGTAAGTGCTATAAGAATCACTTATACGATGTTTTGTTAAACACTTGTAAGATCCAAATATAAGCAATAACATCACTGTTATCAATTTCTTTACTTATTTCTTTTGAACATTCTGAAGGTCAGAATATCTGAAACTGGGAAAGAGCTTATATTAATTCATTATGCTTAGCGCACAAGTACTCAGCACAATGCAATCAAGGACAGAGAAATATTTACAAAAGCCATAAATACCATGAAGACATAAGCAAGCGGCCTTACTGTCCAAAGTGCTGAGCATACATTAGGGTCCTCCAATTTCATATAGCAGCAGCTGAATGGCATTATTTTTAAAAACTAGCTTTTTACTTCTGTACTAAAAATGGATGGAAAAGCTTAATCTTCTGCATTTCCACTTTTGAAAATACTGTTCTGATGAGAAATAATAACGTAAAAGTATTAGCTGCCAGGTTCAGAGCTTTTTTAAATGGTAACTACGAGCAGAAAAAACATGACATGTACTATACGTATTAAGCAACTGAATAATCAAAGTAGGCCATGACAGTCAAAATATATAAAATCTATTTTTTTTCCAGAAATATAACCAGTATAGAATGTTAGCAATATAAATGGAGGTTAATAATCATGGCTTTTAAATATTCTGTTTTCAATACGTTACTTTCGGAAGTGACCAGAACTAAAACACAAGCAGATATACTTACAGCCTGTAAATGAACGAGTACAACTGCTTATCAAGCTACAGAAGTGCTAGATGTGGCATGACAGTTTCACTGCAAAATTAACTGCAAAATTAAAAGGATGTGTCATCAACTTGAGCATCATCAAGATTATGTAAAACAAATCTGTAGGAATCTATGAAGTTTCCCATCTCTGCTCTGCTCCATGTTGTTTTTCAGTTTGAACATGTACACATGGTTTATGTATGTATTGTTTTATCCAAATGTATTTTTGACTCCTCTTTCCCATATTACATTAATTAATGTAATTAATGTTCTTCCATAGTTATTTTGAAGTGGGTGCAGAGCTACATCATATATAGACTGCACTTGTAAGAGCACTAACTTGACCAAAAGTGCAAGGGATTTGGTGGGAGGGGGACAGTCTTAGCTCCAATACATAACCCTATGATGTGAAGAATGTTTGGAAAGTACCTTTCGTTACATGGTTTGGATGCCCACCCCCCAATTAAAAGATAAATGCACTGAGGGTTTGTGCAATTACTGACCTAAAATAAGGGCACTAGATAATGTAAAGTAGCAACAACTAAGCAGTAAAGGCAATTTCAAATTCCCATACAATACTGCAACCGTAAGACTCCTTAGTTACAGGAATTTGGGCACTGCATCAAACGCTACCTAAGCAGGTAGATACAAAAGTAAGGAATCAGTGTTTGGAAGTCAATGTTGATGCTGTCATTTTTATCTTGGCTGCATAAACATCTGCTAAAATTTCTATGATCACTACTGTTCCAATGTTAGAAAACAGACCAAAGTGATTATTAGAAAATGTTACTATCCTAGCAAAAATATAAAGGCCAAGGTTGGGCTGACAGCCAAGCCCTGTCATTCCAAACAAGCCCATCAGAGATTTCCAGCAGCACTGTATCCAACTGTCATGGCCAAACATCAAATCCATATGACATCAGACAAGTCACATGAGAATATTCAGTGAGAGACTCAAATGGAAAAAGTGTGAAGTAGGTCACTATCTAACAGACAATGTGAACCCATAAGGAGCTAATTATAAAATATGATGGAAGAATAATCTTTTAAGATCAGATCGCACTGCATCAAGGCTTTCCTCATCCCACCTCTCCTACAGAAACATGATCTCTGGGCCACATTTGTGCTGAGAAACAGCAGAGAGGACAGGTCATTTCTTCCCCAATCCCTCTCACCTCCACTGTTCTCGGAAATTCTCTCCTACCTCCTCTATTTATCTGCTTTATGAATCCTCAAAGAATTTAAATGTGGAGCAGACCATCTTAAACCGTGATGAGAATGCCATAAATTTCAAATTACTTGTTGATTGCATGCTTTAAAGAAGGCAAAACAACACCTATAAAACAACCTGTGGGAAGTGAAAACCACAACAGTAAATAACTTTTTTCAGTGTAAGGCAATGCCAGTAGTTCCTAGGGACTGAAACAAACCATACAACCCTGTGCCTGCTGACACAGATGAAAAGACACTGAGCTACACTAAGGGGCAGGAGTTTCTACACAACCAACAGAGAAGAATGCCATTCTCAAACAAAAGAAACAAAATGTTTAAAATTTTCTCCAAGTTTGGTTTGAAGTGAATAGTGTTTTTCATGGGAAGGCCAGAAATTAAATGTCCTGATACCAAAATGCCCAAGGGAGTGCAAACAATTGCTAGTGCTTAAGATTGGGCATGCTAGTTACCCCCGAGATGCATCAGCATTCCTCTAAATTTTTCCTTTCTTTCCTCAGAAAAGTAACTTCATAGTGCCTTCAGAGGGTCCTCTCCTCCTTGTCTCTTCTTCTTTGGCTCCAGAACTGACATTGCTGCCTCCCAGCATTTTCCACAGGAAAAGCACCAAGGTGACAGCCAAGGGCTTCGTGACTTATTTGTGATGAGTTCCCACCTCACTAGTCACACACGCCAGGCAAACTCCTCCATTGCTCAGGAGTCGTGGGGGTAAAATGACAGCAAGGTAATTTAATCAAGTATAAAACACTAAATATCACTTCAAACATTGTGGCAAACTAGGCATAAAGAATGTTTTCCTGTTTTGTTTCTGATGATGTCCATTTTCTTACTAGCTCTCCATTCAATCCTTATCATAGCTGAAATGTTTTAAGCATAAAAACATAACATGTTAAGAAGGCAATACAGACTTTTAAAAAATAAACAGCTAAGATTTTTCTTAACAACTTGGGTAAGCTGTACTTTACCAATTTGAACTGAAGCCAGTTTTATTACAAGATAGGAAGTCCTTCCAGCTACTTAAGGACAAAATAAGAGTGTAACAGATATCATTGATATAAAACTACGATAAGAAGAGCTTGATAACTGACTTCAACAAAGCAGCTAGCAGGCTTATACCTCTACTCCTTCTAGAAAAGCATGTTATGAAGAGCAATACTATAAAAAAAATCAGTACTAACACAAACAGAAGTGGAGATTCTTTTTAACACAGTCTAAAAACTCCAAGAGTCTAAGGGCTGATGACACTAATCCAAAAGGGAAATTGACACAAAATGAGGAGGAGTCATTATGGTTTG
This sequence comes from Aptenodytes patagonicus, assembly GCF_965638725.1. NCBI lineage: Eukaryota > Metazoa > Chordata > Aves > Sphenisciformes > Spheniscidae > Aptenodytes > Aptenodytes patagonicus. The sequence continues at coordinate 94,445,775 of NC_134951.1, forward strand.
TTTTACAAATATTTCATATAACAACACTGACATCTGCAATTTTACCTAGTATTTTCCTGGTAAAAGGTTTTACCAGATGATAAATAGAAAAGTGAGTATTTACATGTGATAAACACATTGACCAATATTTGAGGAAATGGAAGAACTTTAAAAATGTCTACAATCAGTGCCAACTTGTTTTCACCTTTAGATTTTATTTAAAAGAGAAAAACAGTGGTAAGAATGTGAGGAGCAATGATCAATCAACAGGACTCAGTTGGATCACAAAGGACTGTTCAAAGTTCAAAGAACAAATGGAAACTGTGCTGGAGACTCACCACACTGTAGTTAAGCTGTTCAGTAAATTCAGGCACCTAGTACTGCATTAAGAAAAAACTGAGTTACACGGTATAAAACACCGCTGTGGTATATACTCACTTTGCTGGTTCAAAAACTGTGTTGGATTGCCTGTAAATTGGCAGACGCTGGGCCTAACTAGGTATCATCTGTTCACAACACTTCAGCTTTTAGACAGGTCAAATATCATCTGTTCTCTCCCTGCCAACTTAAAAAAATCACAAGCTGACACAAACACCGTCTCATCCACTCCAGCTAATTCAATAGAAAGGTGACTCTGTGTCACAGACTGATCTGGATCAAATTTGCACTGTATGACCCAGCAGAGTGCATATCCATCAGCAATGACAAGTGGCCTTCAAGGAAAAGTTTGGCAAACCAGATTCTTAGGTCAACTGAGGGTTGCATTGAAAACAAATGGGCAGCAAAAATAAATGAAGAAATGAAGAAACGGTAAGTGAAGTGATACTCAGAAGCAGGCAAGGGAAATGTTTCTTCCTGCTGAATATTTAAACTATTTCAAGGAAAAAAATATAAAAACATCTGTAGGAAAAGGATTTACTGCAGTGAATCTTTCTGGTGACTGATGCCAAATTTAATTTGAAAAGCTTGGATGCCAGGCCAGCTGAAGGCCAGTGACAAACATGATACTGATGTCAATGGTTCATCACTGCTGTATCAGGGAGGAAACAGCTTTAAAATCACAAAGAGGAGAATCAGGTGACACTCTCCATCCCAGGTGACCATCTAGACACAATTTATTGTATTTGTAAATGAATGAGTGCTTGTTACACAGTCTCAAATGTTAAAGATACAGGTTTTCACTAGTAAATGATGGAAACTGAAACAAACTATTAAGAATAGAATACAGAAAAACACAGACTAGAAACCGTAAGCTCTTTAGCATTCAGGCAATGTCCCACCCATTCAGGCTATCTGTCATTATGTAAAAATATATCTCATTTATTAAAAAGCATGTGATATTTTTCCACTTACAGAAATATATAATTTTTGAAAGGCAAACTAGAAAGCTTCTCTTCCCAAGGCGTTGAATACCAACAGTGACATTGAGAATATGACCAGAGCAGATCAAAGCAGCGAGGACCATATCAGAGACTGCCAGCTTCAAATATTTCATGGAAAAACCAGGTAGTATTAAAAGCTTTTCTGGAAGAAGTTTACAAATCTGAAACCAATGTAGTCATCCAGCACAAGCCCATAAAACTCTTAAGATTACTTCGTCTGTCAATTCCCAGCATGTACCCATTTGTCAGTTAAAACCCGAAGTGCTTAACACAAGCAAAATCCTATCTTCTAGATCATGAAAATACTGCCGAGGCAGTGAAACATGTTGCATGTACTTTAGATAGAATACAGAAAGTGAAAAAATGTTTAATCGGTAACAAAGAGAAAAATTATTTCTCTAGTGCACAAACTAGCAACTGAATGCATTATTGTGTGTGGAATTCACCACGGAACAGTATGAAACAATGCACACAGTGTTATACCTACAGCACATGAAGTGGTGATGCACATTAAATGGAAAAAAATGTGTGTTGTTATCATCTCTCATGGCAAACTCTCATAGAACATGCATCACTGTCATTAAAGTTACATAAGACCTCAGAAAAAGCTATATACATTGCAACTGTACACACATTAGGATTAACATTTGCAAGAGGAAGAAAAAAAATACAAGAAGAAAATTACTTAAATGAAAAAAGTTATCTTAAATTTAGAGAAGATATGCAAAACAAACACATCAAGTACAAGGTGTTAGTAGGAAAAAACCACCTCTTTTCAAAAGGGATTAAAAAATAGCATTGGAAAAGCACATACCCAAATGACTAACACTATCTATAACCTTGAATTATCTTCCTTCCTTCTGATTGTATACAAATACTTGCCAGAGAAGGCCTCTCTTAAGGACACATTCAAAGCTCTTGCACACTGTAATCACTTGTATTGGATCATCTCATCAGCTGCTTCGTCACACAGAAGAACCTGAACAGACAAGTTTCCTCGGCTAGTTTCCAAACAGCAACGCATCTCTCCTGACCAGAAAATGGCATCTTCTCAAACGCTAGGTGTGGAATAACCCCTGTATTGCATCTGTGAACCTGACTATTCATAAACTGGTCCTTTAGCCTTATCTACATCTCCAGAGATTTTATGCATAATATAAAGGTCTCTGCAAACCAACTAGTGGATAAAACAATCTGAGAAACTAATAGAACTGAAATGTTTCTACACCATATGAAGGGGGAATGTCTTTGAATACCCCTGCCAATACTGAATACTTGAAATAAATAACTGGTTCATAATAGAACTGGCAGGTCTCAAAATACAGTATCAAAATATAAGACTTGTGAAGGATGTAGGCTGGGATGTAACACAACAAGAAATTCTGCCCACAGGAACCAAAAATAAATTTGGAGGAACTCTTAAAAAACAGAATTCCATTAATTATTGTATGCAGCATGTTGCTGTCTTCAAAATATTAGTTAATTAATATATCTTTAAAGAAAAGAAGTGACTTAAGATAGGCAATTTACAGACATAATGCTGCCTACACAGGTATGTATAACACACTGAGGAGATGGTTCAAAAAAAGCAGTTGCTATAAACATACCCTTATTAAATTGCATATAAGTATCTAATCTGATTGTATCAAAACAAAGCTGCAATTACAGGAGAGTAATGTCATCACCATTTTTACATTACTACTGGAGGTTATATTAGGTAACGTATGAAAATACAAAAATATAGTCCTTCTCCTTGGACTCCAGGTACATCTCATCCTTCAGCATGTTCCTCAACTCACACATATAAGAGATCCCATTAACCACAACGGGACTACAAGATGTGATCAAAACTAGGAACTTTCTACCTTACTGAGTCAGTACCCTAAATCCCTCATGATTACTTTTTAAGCCACCTGAAAGTGTATACAACAGCAAATATACATAAACATACTGCCATTTGTACATGTGTTGCATTCGAACATAGCTTTCATAGCATGTAATACCTTTAGGCACAACACTGTAATAACTCATCTTTAAGGCCCATAGAAGACAACTATCATGAAAAGCACAAGAGCATTCGTACAGTTTGAACAAACTCTGTCAGAGACACAAGACAAGACTACTTTCTTACTAGAAGCACTTTTAAAATCACACCATTATTCTGAACTTGTCCTCTCATTGCATAGCGATATAGCAATACCGTATCAGATTGTTACCAAATGCACCCTTAAAAATCTCTATTATGCTTGGTGTCCAGCCAGCGTCAGCTCTACTGCAGATTCAGAGATGGTCACCCAGGTTTTTCTCTGATCTAAAAATTACGAATCTGAATTTTTGGTTTTTTTTTTCCCCCCTGAGTACAGAGAAATATAAGATACGCATAAAACTTTAAAAGGACTCCTGTTTACAATACAAAGTTTCACAAAGATAATGATGCAATTTGTACTGTATGTGTACTGTAGTATATACAAAATATTATTGACTCACCCTCCTTCACTTTCGGCCTCCTCAGAGCTGGTAGTTTCTGTTGCACCAGAAGCTGTCTCAGCTTTTCTCCGCTTTGTTGCTCTGTGTGATGGGCTAACTCTCTGAACACCTCCCTTCCCTTGAAGCTCATTTCGAACAAGCTCTTCAAGTTTTGGAATAGCTTCTTTCAGAAACTTCACCTCTCTCTTCAGTTCATCCACACTTACTAGCAAGCCATTCAATTTTTCTAGTATCTGCAGTTGCCTTCCATGTAAAACCATTACTACTTCTTGCTCATTAGGAGCTTCATTTTGCAAACCCATAGAATTAAGCCTGTTACCTACATCTCGGAACACAGGTATACGCACAGATGCACTGGGTTTTCGGATCTTACGGTACCAAATCAGCATCAGGCTTATTCCAGCAGTCCCTGCCATTATGCCCAGTATTAGTCCTTTATTTTCGAAGGGAGACATTTCTGCACTCTCCTAAAATTGTGAGACAATAACAGTCGGGAGTTAAAGATTTTTTTCCTACTCTACTTTAAAGACTTACTTTGCTTTTAAGTCACAAAAGCGTAAGGCTAGAATAATTGGCACGTGCTGCAGATACAAAGTTACAATACAACTCTAGCAGATTCTGCAATAAAAAGCTATGTGCTACGACAGCAAAACCAAGACAGTTGTGGGGTGGGGGGGGGGGGGGTGGGGGGAATGAAGGGCACACACTTCTGCATCGGCACGTGCGCAGGACCGCAGCCTTCACTCCTAACCTTCTCTTGGGATTTTTTTTTTTGTTGTTTTAATGCGAGAAACTCATATAATCGGATTTTCCGCAACTGCAGAGCGGCGGAAACCCAGCTGTCAGGCCGTAGCGCAGCCCGCGTCGCCCGGAGGGGTGTCTCGCCGCCGCTCCGGCCCCACCACGCCGAAGGGCTGCCGGAGCCCCGCGGGGCAGCTGCCCGCGGGGGACCGCCCGTCCCGCAGCCCGCCCCAGCCCCGGCCGCCCCGGCAGGGGGGCGCCGCCGGCAGCAGCGCCAGCCCCGGGCCCGGCGCCGCCCCCGTTACGTACCGGCGGGCCGGTCCGGGAGCGGGAGCGCGTCCGGCCCAGGCACGGCGCCGCGCGGCCCCGCAGCTCTCCCGCCGCGGCACAGGGGGGCGGGGGCGGCGGCGGGGCCGCCCCGGGGCGGCGGTACCCGGATCGAGGGGGACGGGCCTCCGCCGCAGCCGCCGGCCGGGCCGCCCGGGTGACGGGTAGCTGTCCTGTGGAGGAGGGTGCTGGGCCGGGCCCGGCCGGGCCGGGCGCACCGCCGGCTTGGCCGGGGCCGGGGCCTCCGGCTGTGAGCCCGGGTGGGCCGCAGCTCTGGGAATCCCGCCGGGCGGTGCTGCTGGGGGGGCGCCTGCTGCACCTGCTTCAGGCATTGCTCAGATACGCTGTTCAAGTGCAAATTTACCTGTTCGTGTGTCTTTCTTCAGTCTGTTGGCTACTCGTTTTCGCTAACTTAACCTTTGCTCCTTCTAGGCCCTTGAGAAACAGTGTTTCCATTGCATTAGTGGAGACCTGAAACTGCAAAATCATGGAGAACCCCCGCCCAGTTACCAGGAAGAGGAGCAGTCCTGGCACAAAAGCTTCATTGCAATTTTAGCCATCTAAGGGCCCAAAGCTGGTTTCACCAAAGTCCATTATAGATTGCCCAAAGTCATGGAGCAACTTGGGTTTAACAGGGTGCGGGAGGTATTGCTCCTGCGTCCCATCTGAGACATCGCTTTTATCGGTGATGCTCACAAGACCCTTCTTTCTCCTTTATGACACAGTATTTCTTCCTGGATCTGCCTCCTGTGCCTGGCCTTGGATGGAAGAAGGATCATCACAGACAACCTGCTGTGCCCATTCTTCCTCCTGTAGGCTTCTGGAGGGTGCCTGTGCACAACATCCTGCCAGAATTTAAAAGCGTAAAACTCATGTTCTTCTGCGTGAGGGCTCAAGGAAACCATCATGGAAACCACTGTATCTGTGCAAGGAAAGAAACCGCTCTTCAACAGTTGGAGTTTTCCTCAGCCATATCACTCAGAAACAAAGGAACACAATGTAGTTCTTAAAAAACATACTAATTACCTTTAAAAAGTGAGCAAAGTGCTGTTAAAAAAAAAAAGTACCTTAAACAGGTACCAAGAACTCAAGAACTTTCAGTCTTACTGCAACTTAGCAAATGTAAATCAGTCTAATGTCTATTTATCTTCAAACAAAGACTTCCTTTAAAATAGCTACAGCTGCTAACTAATTCTTCATTAAGAACCTCAGGATGAAACTAGCCTTACGTGAGACCAAACTACAACCTGAGAGAAAGGTAGAAATTTGTTAAGATGGAAAAATGAATACCGTTTCAGTATTCTACTGTTTTTCTAGTTACAAAAAAGTATAATCTGTTCATATGTTTGTAATTTCAGATTTTTAAACTGAGGATGGTAATCTCTTCAATTTTATGGAAACTTTACTAAAATAAAATTATTTTAAAGAACAAATTTCACTGTAAGCATTTTAAGTTACATAAATCCATCAGTGTTTTAAAATGGAACAGGACTACATGAATCTCCATGCTGATGGTATTTCAAATGTTCAGGAACGTCAATAAAAATTTGTTGGAGAACCTTTATTTTTACTTTCTCTTTTCAATACCATCTGCCAAAAATCTTTCTATAAGGCAATTAAAACAGGAAAGGATTTTAAAAAGACAATTAATCGGAGGGCAAACACAGCATAAAGCGGAAACAAAAGATTATGGATGCAAAAACCTAAGTGAGTTTTTTCAAAGATTTTCCAAAACGGCTGTCTCAGGCTGCAGGCCTTAGACAAGCGGGCCTGTTTTCAAAAATAATGGCCCAGGAGAACTGCTGTCTACAACTGCCTGGATGTGCAGCAACCGTGAAAATCAGGTCACCTGTCTGGCCCCAAATTCCTTATTTGCTTTTCACCTGTGGCCATTTTACCCAGGCAGAGCAGCGCGGAAGCATAGCAGTTACTGCATGCATGTAGAAACCTGCCGGAACACAACAGCTTTCCAAGCTGGGGAACTAAACACGCATTTACCTAGATTTGGCACAATTAAATTGGCCTAAATCTGACATGTTCTAAAAAACTGAAAGGAACTGTTTTTTAGGAAAGTGCTGTTCTTCTGCATGTGGATTTCTTTCCTAGTTCAAAAGAAACTTTGTTCCTGAAGTCCTAAAATCATCCAAGTCCAGACCACCATCTGTTATAAAATGGTTAGCCCTGAGTATTTTTAGTATTTTTAGTGTATTTTTAGCCTTAGTTCCCAAGAAGACAAAGTTTATGTCCCCAGGTTGTCCGTGTGCTGTCCTTCTGTCAGGCAATACCATGACACTTTCTCCACCCAGTAGTAGCTCCTGAACCTGTAGCTTAATTTCAGCCAATTTTGACAGAAGAAAGATGTCAAGACACTGAAGTTCCAACAAGTTTCAGGAAGGTCAGCAGCTCTGGGGTGGCAAGACCCTGTGAACATCCTGCCTCCCTCCACCCGCGGCCCCAGGCAGATGTTCGGGGACGAGCTCAGCACACCAGAGCTGCAATGCTGACACACCTGCACAGGGCACCAGCCTTCTTACAGAACTATTTGTGTAAAGCCAGGCCACATAGTTTAGCTGACCTTTTGGGAAATGTTGAACTTGGACAGTATTTTTGTGTCATATTAGAAAAGTTAGCTTATTATTGAGCAATCGTGTTCAATAGGTGGGAGAACCATTACCTTGTCAGTAATGGATGCATGCTATTTCCAGCCAAGATGTAGCTTAACTTACTGGTGTTTTCATTTCTGTATGGAAGGCATACAGATTGTATGTCAATTGTATTTTACAATTGACATAAAATTCTTTAGCTGTAATTCGTCTGTAAATTTTCTTTCGTGGTATGCTGTTCTTTCTGAAATGCCCCCCCAACTAGAGATTAATCTACTGCTTGTAACAAATACAGAAACTTTTAATGTGTTAGTAACACCTCATACTTACTACTTCAGCAGTTGTCTTGTAAGCGTATAATCAAACCTTGTTAATAAATCACCAAATATTGTGAAAGCTTGAATACCTTTGACCAGACTTGCAACCAGCCTGCCAGAATCCTACTGTTCTGTCAAGTTGTATTGAATTCTCCTGAATCTTTTGCTAGAAAAATAAACAAAATTATATCTTGCCTCATAGGGAGGGGGAGCATTCACTGTCAGACTTGTCAATATTCTCTGCTGCTCTTGCCCTGAACAGTTGTCCAGTGTCCTTAATGAAAAATTAATAAATTGGAGTTAAAAGGAGATTGGTAATAGCACAGTAATCTCTTCTGTTTTCTTCAAATAAAGATACACTGCTTAGCGTAGTTCCCAGAGGAGAACAGTTATTATAGCTGTGCTGTCTTCATGTCTGTGTGTGTGCAAGTGTAACTGTACCTCTGCATCCTCTCCAGTGCTTTTGAATCTTTGGTCAACCTCAGTCAAATTCAACAGAGAAAATAACTTCTGACAAGTTTCTTCGAATTAGTTGATCTTTTAAAGGAGAAAGCCCTGAATTAGTGCCCCCACTATGGCGAAGATTGCTCACCCCTTGTTACACAACTGAGAATCCACACAGGAGAAGAGCATTTTGCAAGGACAGGAAAAGCTAAAGCGGAGCTTACATTTTATTAAATGTGAGGGAATTGAACTACAAGATATAACCTGATAGGAAACATGGCTCCATTAGTTCAACTGCATACACAACCATCTGTTTATTTATTTAGTGTGTTGATAGGATCCAGTGCTGCAATTTCAGCTAAGTACAAATGGTCACCAATGCCATGGCATTAAAAAAAAAAAAAAATTACGTACACGCCGTTCCTGCTGCTTTATGTTTGTCTTCGTCTCACCAGGAAGCTCAAGGACATTGTCAAATATATTTATGCAAGCCATGTTAATTTTTTAGGCCAGGGTACATGATTCAATTTCATTGATGTAAGAGATGAGAGCTGGCAGCCCGAAAGAGTTTGTGTATGTTGTGTTGACAACAATAGGAATAAATACTCAAGGCTACATTAGATGTAATTCCACAGCACTGCCTGATTCCTTCACAAAGAGAAATGGTCCTGGGAGTGCCTGGGTATACTCCAAAAAGGAAAAATTTATGAATAGTCATAAAAAACATAAGAAAAGAGAATGTGTGTATAAACGTATATTTTACATATATATGTACATATTCCTTGGGAGTCAAAACTCAAAAATATATGTGTGCACACATGCATTATGCATCACCTAATGTATTTTCTTCTATTTAATGAGAAGTGTTTCTTTTTTCAGCTTCCCTATTAATATGCAATTTCAGAGCACATTAAAGTATTTCAAAGACTTTTACCGTTTCCACCCGCAAATGGCAGAGTGCCCCTTCCTGAACTCCACAGATCAGTCCCTCCAGTAAATACCGCCTAATACATGGCCCTAGGATGTTTGCAATTTCACATTAAAAAAACCCTTCATCCAGGAGATGTGGTGTGATCTTCCATCACTTCTGTCCCTGTTCTGTACTAGCACTTGTGAGCTTATAAAAACTTTCTCTTCTGATTTTAACTTTCCATCTAGGCCACTAAGGCTGTGTGTACATTAGCAAGCAGTGGGGACCAACAGGCGTGCGTCTGTAGGCAAAACAGTTGGTGCTGAGGCCATGACATCCATGCTGTGCCCCGGGTTTACTTTTGACTAACTCTAGTCTGATCGCAGGGGCTGCGTGCCCATTTGCAGCTGCAGTGCCTTGAGCGTGCTTCTGCAATGGATCTTCCCAAAGCGCAACTCGTGCCCCAAGCCTTCTTCATGGGGTGAAGCAAAGCTTGCCACGCTGGGACGATGGGGAGATTTGCCTCAGAAGTGCACACCTAACCCAACCCAAATCATTACTCTATACACACATGTTTACACTAGGAGGTTTCGATGTGGGTTACACAATTGTTCAGGTAGGACAGAGTGAATGCAGGGTGGGAGGTCACCTCCCCCCGGCAGTTACTGTGTGCTGGCAAAGGGGTTCCTCCTTCATTATAGGTGTGCTGGTTTTGGCTGGGCTAGAGTTAATTTTCTGCATAGTAGCTAGTATGGGGCTGTGTTTTGGATTTGTGCTGGAAACAGTGTTGATAACACAGGGATGTTTTTGTTACTGCTGAGCAGTGCTTACACAGAGTCAAGGCCTTTTCTGCTTCTCACACGACCCCACCAGCGAGCAGGCTGGGGGTCACGAGAAGTCGGGAGGGGACACAGCTGGGACAGCTGACCCCAACTGACCAAAGGGACATTCCACACCATATGACGTCATGCTCAGCATACAAAGCTGGGGGAAGAAGGAGAAAGGGGGGGACATTCAGAGTGATGGCGTTTGTCTTCCCAAGTAACCGTTACGCGTGATGGAGCCCTGCTTTCCTGGCGATGGCTGAACACCTGCCTGCCCATAGGAAGCAGTGAATGAATTCCTTGTTTTGCTTTGCCTGCGTGCGCGGCTTTTGCTTTACCTATTAAACTGTCTTTATCTCAACCCATGAGTTTTCTCACTTTTACTCTTCCAATTCTCTCCCCCATCCCACCGGGGGGGAGGGAGTGAGTGGTTGTGTGGTGCTTAGTTGCCAGCTGGGGTTAAACCGCGACAGTAGGATCATTTTTGGACAATGAAAATTGGTAAATGCAGCAAAAAGCATGTGGAAAAGTGGTGAAACCAAGAGAATTAAGGGGAAGTAGAAAGAAACTCGTAATCAGTTACAAGATTTTTGCTATATACAATAGCAAGACAGGATTTCTACTGTATTCAATGCACACACACATATACACTCACACAAATATATTTATATACACAGCATTTTAGCTTCATAGATTCTTTCAAGTCCCCTGATGTGCTTTTTCAGCAGGAGACAGGTCTGTTAAAGTAAAATGCAAATGCAGATTTTATTATTTTAATTGCTGTTTGCACCCAGTCCTGGTGTTTAAGAAGCTTTTCCTCCGATTCTGAGCTGCAGATTTCTGAAGACTAAAAAGTATATAAACCAGGCAGCCTTTCCGAACTTTTGTTGAGATGGGCTCACAAGCCTCTTGCTCATTCATAGTTCTAGTGCTGCTACCTTGTGGGAAAAAAAGGCTGCAGCAATTTCAACACCAAGTTAGCCCTCTTGTAAAAGAGAGTGTTAAGATCAATTGTCAAGAATGGTAGTGATGGCCTTTTAAATGTTTGCATGTTTTCGTTGTTTGTTTTTTTTTTCTAATTTAGAAATATTTCACCCAGCCTGTGTTAGTGTGATAAAACCAGTAGGTTATATGGAGAATAATTATTCAGTGTGGTCCAGATTGAGATTTGGGTTCTTTGACTGCCTAGAATTTTGTACAGTAGTTCAGCAAAAGTAACAAAATCCCTCCCAGTACATTCTGGAGTATAAGCAGTACTGCTGTCTGTGAAAGAAGTGAAAATGTTTCTTCTATTGCTACTTCTTATAGACACTATTTAAAACTGCACAGTTAGTCAATATGTAGTTTCGAAAATCCAAATCTAATGAACAGCTAAAAAAGCATCTCAAGCAACATTACACCATTTCTCTTAAACAGGCAGATTTTTGGTCAGAATAGTTGTTTCAGAAGCATTTTCATTGGCATATGCTTTTATATTCAAACTGAATATAAAAGTTATATATTTAATATATACTAATTGTTTATATTCAAACTGAATATAAAAGTTATTTTATATTCTGAAATACCAGTTATTTCTGAGAACAAGAGAGTAAGATTCTAGCCTTAAGAAGAAATTGTACCAACAATTGAAACGTTTTTCTGTTTTCTTGGTTTGTTTTCCAATTTTCAAATGCACGTGCAAATGGAGATTTGAATGTCAACAGGCACATCAAATACTTAATACACTTGTATTGCATACTGATGTAATCCACTTTAGCAAGTTATTAAGCAGTTGTTCAAGATCATCCATATTAATAAACATGGTACTTTGTGTTTTACTCAATAGCCTTGGATTGGGAAAGCAGGACTTTAGCAAGCGAAACACCTAGAAAAGTCAAAGACAGAAATGGAAGAGCTTGCCCCAGAGCTGGCAAAATTAAAAATCATGGCAAAGCAATTTGATTAAGTTGTTTTCACTTCAATGAGATTGTCTCTGTCACTTTTTAAATAGAATGGGAGGGTAAAGGTTGGTTTGGTCTTAGTTATTTCAAAGGCAAGAAAACAATTTCCAGAAGTATTATAATGGCAAAATATGGTACATCTTCCAGATGCAAAACAATCCTTTTTGACACTTCTATTTTTTAAAAAATATTTTTTAAATTTAAAATGCTTTTAAAGCTTTAAAGGAGTCTATAGATCTGCATTCCTCACACAACTGAAAGTCCTACTGAGCAAGAAGTTTGAAGTAAGGATAAAATCTAGCACTACACTCTTGAACAAGTCTGATACACATCAAGAGCTACTCTGAAGAGCCAACGGTGTGTGAGGCAGCAAATGATGTAGATAAGGTATCAATTTCAGTATTTTGCATCAGATCCTGATTCAAAAATGCAGAAAGAATGCTAAAAAATGTTCTTATTTTTTAACTTACTGCAGCATTCTTCCACATGTGCAGAATAGGAAATCTGTTTGATCTCAGGGTACTCTCTACTCATTTGTGTTAGGCTGCAAACTAATGTTGGGCAATAACATTTAAATCTGCCTTGATATTTTTATCAAAAACAGCATCATGCCAGTATTAAGTGTCATGATGCAATTACGCCTTTGGGCCATGATGTTTGGAACTGCTGATGAGGGCTTGCAAGTGGGAGTTTGGAGGGCAATGTGGGGCTGCGCAGCAATGAGCAGCACCAGGCTGGGAAGGTCAGGGCACAAGTCAGGTACTGGTTGGCTCCAAGGCAACGCATGAATCAAATGCCTCCCCATAACCAGCCTTGGTTCCCTCCGTCCCTGACAGCAAACCATTTGCAGGGGTAGTCTGAGGGCACATGTGGCCCACATGATTTCCCCGAGGCCGCACATCTTCCTGGGAATGACACCTGTCTCACAACCACACCGCACCCTGCCACTTGCCACCGTCTCTTCGCCCGAAACTCTGCCACCACCAAAATGCACAGCAGCCAGTTCCTGACAAGTGACTCGGGTACGAGCGATCAGGGCCTGGCTGGTGAGCCAAGCACAGGGGGCAAAGCTGCTAGCCACACGCTGTGGGAGGGAAGCAGGGAGAAGGGGCACCCGTGCTAAAGCACACACTTGGCACAAAAGCAAATTGGTGCATGCTAGCCATAGGCAGGCACAGCCTGGAAGTGAGAACTATCAGAGGAGCTGGGTTACAAAACAGCCTTGCAATGAAGTGTGAAATGCAGCAACACTGCCTGGTTTTCATAACATGCCTCCCTGAGACAGCAGGGGACACAAGCCCATGGCCCTCAGGTCCCTTCCTAATTCTACACCATATATTGCACCACACATATCGTACGTGCTTCCACGGCAGGAGGAGCACGGCGCCCTCCATGGCTCCCCAGGTGCCCGAGTCTCTCCACACACACAACAGGCGGCTGCTCTGGGAAACGCTCTGGGCCCGAGCAGAGACTCACCCTCCTCGCACTGACATGGCCGCAAAGCCACTTAGAAGTGACACGGGTTATTATCAGCTGAGAGGAATCCGCCTCCCGCCTCCCCTCGCGGGGCCCTGAAGATGCGGCCGCGCCGCAGCGGCCCCACTGGGTGGCGCGCGAGCACCGGCGCCCAACGGCTGTCAGGACGGGGAAGCGGGGCGGCCGCCCGGCCCCACGGAGCCCGGCGGGGCCCCAGGGCAGCCCACGGGGAGCGGCTCCCGCTGGCCTGCGGGCCGGGCGAGCGGGCAGGCGGTGTCCCGCGGCCTAGGGGCAGCCCCGCGGCCTGGGCGCTTTCCTGGAGGTTCCCCGCGGCTCCCGCTGAGGCCGGCCCGAGCAGCCCCGCTGTGCGGCGCCGTCTTAATAAAACTGTGTCGGTGCGCGGGGGTCGCTGCGGTGGTAGTGGGGGCTCTGTTCTTCTGAGGGCAAGAAGGGCCGGTGATCCCTGGAAACCAGCCTGTTTATAATGAAGGAAAAGTCCACACACACACCCCCTTCCCCGGTGTTCCTCACTTATCCGGGTGCTTTGCGGTGCATTTCGGGGGGGCAGATGGCAATGGCGACGTGCCTCGAGTTCCTGCTTCCCCGGCAATAAACAAGCAGGCTCACACCAGAGTCCCTTCGTGTGAGATCCCTGGTTAAACCCGACGGGACTGGGCTGAGGTACTCATTTGTTGTTGGTTTTTTGTGGCCGGCTGCAGGTCCGGCTGCGAAATCTTCCTGCAAGCGCGCCGCGGCCAGCGGTGGCATCTGTGGTGTCCAGCGGCAGGGAAGGCTGGGGGTCAGGGGGTACCCGCTCATTGCTTTGGGCGTACCTTGGGTGAATCTAGGAACCTGGCTTTTAAAATTTTGGCCACAGGAGATTGGGATATGAACAAACAGCCATGTTAGGCTTTGGTTTTCACTAGTTTTATCAAAGAAGAGATAAAGGAAAGGAAAGAGGGAAGATCTGAAGTCTGGAAAAAGGAAAACAGAATGAGGGAGAAGAATGGTCAGTGGAAAACGAAGCTGCTTGGACAACAGCTTGCTGCCATCCAAAGCAGGTGTCCTATTTTTCCCTGTGCTTTTACATCCTCCCTTGCACCAAATCCAGTATTCACTAGGTGGCTCAGCTCACTGACTTGGCTGAAAACCACTTTTTTCCGAGTTAATTTTCTGCCAGATTGGTGGGTTGAATCAGCTCAGGGCAGAGGCCAGTGTTAGAGAAGACGCGGTAGCACATGGCCAAGAGCTGAAGGAAAAAGGTGACTGACTTGATTCATCTCATGGAAGTGCAACTTGAGAGTGCAGCACTAAGCGGTGTGCTTAGTTAGTTGTAGTTAATAAGTTGTAGTAGGTGCAAGATACAAATGGAGAAAGACAGCACTTAACTGCTTGAATCTGTATGTATCTTGACTGCTTGTATCCTGTATCTGTACCAGGAGGAAGGTAACAGATATCTCAGGGACTAGTTAAGAGAGCAGGAGAAATCTTTGTGGTGTTTGTACTTGTTTCTAGTGTAGATCTGAACTAGAGTAATTCTCATGGTGTGGCTCTGTGTAACTTGACCCTTAATGAGAAAGATTCAGCTCAGAGCGTTGTGTCCTTTGAGTCTTAGAAAAAAAAAATCAAAGAGAAATGGAAGCAGCAGAACAGATGCTCACAAGAAAAGTGAAATAATCACAAGTAAAAACTGGAGGTAAAAGCAAAGAAGCAAGAAATAAAGGAAGGTGGAGAAAGTCTGTAAAATTTTAAATGCCAAGAGAGCATTTCTCTGCAGCAAAGGTGACCATGACCTGGATTTCTTCCTCCTGAATTTAAGTGTGTAACCAGGGTACATAGGTATAGGCTTCCTGTAACTTCTGTGGAGAGAAAGGCCCCTTCAAAGGGGAAAAGACCTTGAAGTTGGATATCAGTAGTTGTCTGTCTGCTTCAGGCGTAGACTGCTGAGTCTTGCTCTTACATGCCTAGGGTATACCGACCTCTGCCTGTTGCAAGACATCCTTGTCATAGAAATTACTGGTGACAGATATTGGATTGCGCTATATGGGAGGTCAGACAATGTGATCATCATTGTCCCTTTGGTCTTAAAAAGGGTGACTTTAGTTTCAAACTTTGGCAAGATGTCCTGCAATCTATTTTGAACTGAAACAGGAGGATGGGCAGAAAATCACAAAGCTGTAATAGCTTCCCTGCTAATCTTGGCTGCCTTCTCCCAAAGAGTTGTACTGGACAGCAGTCTGGTGCAGCAAAGAAGCTTGACCAGTATTTCTAAGCAAACATGGGTTTCTCAATGCATTTTTTATCATCTGCATCTTTTTTTTTTATACTTTCATCTCTTTGAGTCAATGGCAGTCTTTATCTGTGATGGCTCTGAGACTATAATCAGTGTTTAACAGTAAAGCATAATAAAAATTAGCTCCAGCTGAGCTGGAAAACAGCATCATTATAGGCACTTTAGTTTAAAAAGTCAAGTTACTACTTAGACTCTAGTTCATTTTCTTTGTAATATCTACTTCTAAATACCATGAGGAGGTGAAAAACATGCACTAAGCACAACCTTCATATTTTCATCATGTTTCACTTTCTAATATACCGAAAAGAGTAGTACATGGAGAGTTGCAATGTAAAGAAATAACATGATAAATGATTTGTTGCTTAAGCTGAGCCAGCAAAGTGACAGTAAGACTTCAACAATATTACTCATCAGGAGCAATGTCCCAATTCATTCTAAGAGCCCGGCTTCAGTGGTAGTAGTTTTGGACCCAGTAATTTTGGTAGTTCTGCATACTTCAGATAGACGCCATTGTCCAGCTTGGCTATAAATGCATATCAGTAGGCTAAGGTAACAAATGTAAGTTATTAAACAACTGGGTGTTTAATAAAAAAAGCATATACTTCTTTGTGGAAAAAAATAGCAGGAGAATTCACTTTCCTCTTAAATTCAACAAATATTGACCAGGACTAGCACTCTAATAAGAAGCAGAACTTTTTATCAGAGGACTACAGTGTTGTATAAAACCCTTTATTTAAAGTCCTTGGCAAGGCACATGCACTGTTTTGGCAGTCACGCTAGAGTGAATACACATACTTAATTCTGGAGGGAATATCTGACATTTCGGAAGTCTATTCATGGTTGGGTTGTGGCAGCCAGGACTGCAGACCCGCCGTAATGCCAGGTCTCCCAGGGCCCTCTGCCTTCCCTGTGTGAGGCTCTCTGGGCCTTTTTGCCTTTCCCATTTGGAGCAGCAGTAGCAACACAGAGCAGAGCTGGCTGGAAATTTCTGACAGAAAATTTCTCCATTGGGGAAAAAAACCAAACTGTAATTGACAGGTTTCTGAGCAGCACATTGGCTCTGACAGAAGCCAGGCAGGATCCCAAGCTGCCCGCTTCCCCTGCAGGCTTACTTGGCTTTCTCTATCAGCAGTTTGCATGTTTTCTGGGCTTCCTGACAGCTCAATAGGGAAGCTACCACGCGTCAGGGAGCCTGTGAACCTGAGAGGTGGGGCCAGGATCAAGCCCACGTTTCAATTGTAATCCCATTTTGGATGGATAGTCTTTTCCAGAAATGTGGGAGAGAAATTCTGGTTCTCCAGGGCTCCAATGAAGGAAAGAGCAGACGATCTCCTCTTCCAGAGCACCTGAGGCAATGCCAACAGCAGAAAGAGCATCCGTCCTTCTCCAACCCAGAAGCAGCAGCAGGGATAAGGTGCTCTAAGGAAAAAGAGGCATCCTCTCTTCCCTTTTTGAGATGCAGCAGCAGAAGGAACCCATCAACTTTTAATCACTCCATCAGCTGCATGGGACTATCGCTGCTGTGCTTTTCCATTCCTGGCACATAGCATTTTCCATGGGGATACAGTTAACGGACATTTAACCTAGACTGGTGAGTGAGGGGAGGAAACACAGAGGGTGATTCATAGTTCTCAATTACTGTTCTCAGGCTGAGAAAGGCACTAGCGCACCCTGGCTGCTAGCTCAGTGATGCTTAGGTCCTGTTTGAAACTCTCCTTTATAACTGCTAGGCATCTACAGTTTTTAAGCAAGCAGTGAAATGCTCAACAACCATTTGGCATGAACATTTTTAGGCTCTCTACCTGTTAGTAGCCATTCTTCAATATCGCTCTGAGCATGTATATTTCCTTTACAATATGCAACATAATAGATTAGCCAGACAACGCATGGTGATTCTGCTTCTCTTCAGTGTAGGAGAGAAACTGTTCTACAGTGAATTTAACTTAAGCTCAGAACACCCTGTGTCATGTAGACTTCAGAACAGCTCACATCCTGAAGTCTTTATTCAGGCCCTGATTAAATGAACTGCACAAGCATAAATCTAACTAACATCATGGCTTGCTGAATTTAAGTCCCAAGTCTTGCTCAAGCAAACTATTCAGAAAAACCGGGCTGCAGCTTTTAATCTGTTGTTTCAAGTCAGAATCCTTACACCTGTGAATAAAGCCTATTATCATTTTATCTTTTCATACGTTTTAGTTCTCTTCAGTTCTTCACAGTCATCTGCAATTTATTTTCCCAGTTAGAGGTATTTGTGGAAGCAAATAGAGCCTTGTAAGACAACTGGTCAAGAGGCAGAATTAAACTTGTCACAACTAGGTGATTTGCCATAAAATAGTGAAAAACACATTAATCTTTCATTGGTTCCATTTTAGGTTGTGAGAAGAGAGGTGAGTATTTTTTTAAATATGTCTTCTGTACACAATACCAGAAGGTTAAACATGCATTTTCTTCTTTGTAAGCAAGTCCAAACTTCTGGCTACAGTCCAGAAGACGTTTTTCTTTGTCCATTAAGGCAATCTCCTACACAGTTTACCAGGGGAGGATGAAATTCCTCAAGCTGTGTTATAAACATTCATCACTGAAATCATGCTCTTAATAACAAGAACAGCAGACAAAATTTAAGACAGCTCTACATTGGGTGTGTTTTACAGATGGAGACTATAGTATCAGAATGAACCAGTAAAGCCAAAGACCAAATAAGCCACTGTGAAAAGGTTAAACAAGAAAATTTTCCATCACTAAGAGTTTTGAGGCTCAGTGAAAGTAGGAAAAACCCGATTCTGCCACTCCAAACATAAGACAAAGTAATACTTAGATGTCAAAGGAAAGAGTCTGAGAAAGGATCTTTTTTTTTCTTTTGAAAAGTCTTGGTTCTTCCCTGTAGCAGTACTTGACAGAGACAGCCTGCAAGTACTTCAAAGCCAAGTAGTCTATATTTTCTTCCCTGGACAACCTTTTTAAGAGTTCTAAGGAATCCCCCTGTTGTTCCTCTGTCTTTCTCTTGCTCAAGTTCATTCCTCTTGAATAAAGTCTGTAGAGATGACAGCTGAAATCAGGGTCCTGTCGAGACCATGGCACTCAGTGGGCAGCACTGATTTTAACCTGGCCTGCAGTTCACTGTGGGACTGAAAACGGGCAGCGTTGACAGCAGCGCCCGCGGGCTTCTGGTCAGGGAGACTCTTTATCGGCTCACCTTCCTGTCTTCCTTTTCAGCTGCCATTTACTCCCTTCTCTGCCAGTCTCCCTAATTAGTGCAGAGGATTTGTTTGTGTATAGCCCTAATAAATTGCAATCACCTTAGATATAGTGCTTCCCCAGGCTCAGACCTTTTGCTCTCCAACCATGTCCCGTGCCGAGTACTGGGTGGGAGGATTGGGCAAGGATTTCCTACGTACTGCCATCACCAGCAATGGGGAACTTGGACTTCCCTTCCTCATTTAGGCCTGTGCTAAGGGCTACCACCATTAATGAATTATTTCCTTTATGAAAGCATTTCACAAAATTCAATAGGGATAAAGCCAGAAAGCGATCAAAACCCTGAACAAATTACTACAGAACTTCTAAAGCATTTTAAAAGAAAATAATGAAAACTTCTTAGGGTCTGTGTTTTTGTGACAAAATCTATGCAACTCCATGAAAGGGGTATTTTTCTAGAAAAATAATAATTTATAGGAGACTCCAGAAAGGTTTCTTAAAATGCTGACAGCAAGAGGCTGATGGGGTGGGATTTTCTGGACATACTGTGAGCGTATGAATACCAGCCTCTCTGCCACTGCAGGCTGCATCTGGTTTTCAAAGAGTTACATTTTCTGCAGCATTGCTGGCAGGTTTCTGGTGTGTGAATCTAGTGAATCTGGGAGCCCATCGGGCTGTAACTTATGCAGAAGGCTGCACTGAGTCCTGGCAAGCCCAGTCCTCCGGAATTTAACAGTGCAATAGAAGGAAACATGCCAAACCATCTACCTGAGCTACTATTCCCTCAACACATTCCTCTGTGGTGTTTCTTGGCTGGCTGCTCAATCCCTCAGCTCTAGAACTGAAAAAAACCTGGTGCTTGAAGTTATATTCCTCACAATCCTTTATGTAGCATATGTGGCAAAAATACCCCAAAATACCATAAAAATTCCATTTTCCAAAACCAAACAAAACCTGAGAAATAATTGTCTTTTCCTAATATCATTATGTTGCTGTATTTTTAGTTAATACTCAAGAGTAGCAGATGGGTGCTCATGAATTTAGATACAAATACATGAAAAGAAGCGCATTTTTAGACATTTAGGTTTTCAATTTTTGTTTTGAGTAAGATGTTGCAAAATTAAGACTTTGAATAGGTTGCCTTTTAAAGCAGTCTTAATTAGAAAAGTTTTTTTAGACTCATACTACAGATCTAAAACCACAAATTTATCCTGTTTCATCATAACCGCTCACAATTCTTTTTTCACTGTGGATGATTTGGTCAAAATCCCATCAACAGCAACAGTCCCCTCTTCTTCTCCCCAGTGGATCTCTATTTATGTGGCTGTTTAAAGCAGATACACAACTAATGTGAAAATGTGGTCCTACAGTAACAGAGGAGCTTAGCACAGGAAAAGATCCAACATACAACTAGCAAAGTATTATGGAGGTTATTTAATTTGTGTTTTCATGGTTTACATATGTAGATGATTACAATCTCTGCCACAGAAAGTAGAGAGGTTTTTGTGTTTGCCTGCTTGCTGTGTCACAAGAAAACAGTCTAGGTTAGCTGGGTCATGAAAGTCAAGTCATGTCAGTCAATGGGAAAATGCAGGGCAGATTTCCTGGAAATGATGGAACTAATATTTTTGTAAATTGTGGAGTATTTCAGACTCAAAGTGTATGGAGTTGTTGTGTATTTGTAACTCTTTTAGTGACTATCATAAACATCGAAGGCTGTTTCCAACAGAAATAATGTTTAGCGTGAATATTTCCTAGCTATATGCTAGCTATATACTGAGCAGCAAGTTCTAACAGGGTAGCAGTCACAGCACAATGGGTGGTATGCACAACATGCTGCTGTATCTATTGCACATGCTGTATAAGCATCAGCTCAGCAAGGAAAGACAGGAATTTGGAAGCAATTTTGCCCTATATATTTGTGGGCTCTTTCCATTTGTCTTGACCAGACAAACTAAAGCAAGGAATCCTATTACCATTGAACTAATGATTGCCACTGGTAACTTCTACTATCCCACAGATTTATGTCAAGATAGTCTCACACATAAAATTCCAGCTCTCTGTTGTTCTTGTCCATAAAGTAGATATTCCTTCCAAATGTCCTGTGTCCAAATGACTGTAATATGTCATAAAATTTGAGTCACAGTTCCCTATATTTCATGGTGCTATTGGATGTAGCAGAGTCCTTAGACTCCTGTTGGAGTGAAAGGAGTAAT
Source organism: Aptenodytes patagonicus (assembly GCF_965638725.1). Lineage (NCBI taxonomy): Eukaryota > Metazoa > Chordata > Aves > Sphenisciformes > Spheniscidae > Aptenodytes > Aptenodytes patagonicus. Next base: position 94,466,912 of record NC_134951.1, read on the forward strand.
TTCGCTGTCTTCAATAAGCCTTGGATCAGACTCTGGCTTGCTTAGCACATTATTTTGGGAAGTCAGTGACTCTCTTAGATTTCACCCTCTCTTCCTTTTGGAAAGCTAATTAATTTATAGGCCTTTAGAATCTCAACTATTGTCTTCGGAGAGATTTTGAGCGGTTTTCTTTGTTTTAAATCCTGGAGTAGGAATATGGGTTGTTCATAGACTAAGAAGACCCTTATGTTTATAGGCCTCGTGAGAAAATGGAACCACAAGTCTTCAATAAAATCTAATCAGCATTTTAAATTACTCACAGATATGAGAGTTTAACTAAACACAGAAAATACCCTGGTGTTCCACCCCACAGGGTCTTATCGCGGTCAGCTTGGCTTCTGTACTACAAAAACATCCTCAGCTCTTCAAATATGCCAATAAACTTCCCCTGAGAGGCAGACTTCAGCAAATAAAGCCCTCCACTCATGCTACATCACCAATGTTTACTTGTTAGACTTTGGATGAGAGAGTCAAAAATTTCTCCACTGAATCAACAAGCTGCTGGAGGAGCCTCAAACTGCTGTAAGCATGGGAAAGCAGAGCAGTTGAAACCATAAAGATAGGATTTGGGACAAGGTGATGTCACAGCCTAGCATCCAACATTTTTTAGTAAGCAAACAGGAAAACATTCAAACTCCAGAATCCTTCTAGCAGCCAAGCAGTTCTGCTGTAACATGGATGTCACTGGAGAGCTTTTTAATAGACTTGCTATACTGAGCCAAAGCGAGGTCTTCAGAGAGTTATGGGAGAAATGGAACATGCACATCTGGGAACTAAACCAAACCAATACTGATACTTTAATTGTACAAGGCTTTCACTTGCTATCACGTATAAAGGAGGTTGTACATTGTTTTAATTATTTGTAAAAGTTCACATTGATTCTCCAGACAATTGTATTATACATGGATATATGCAGAATAAAAAGCTTCATTGATGGATATCAGATGATAGCATCAATAACCAGACTAAAAGAAAGTTGGTCCTGAAAGTAAAATATTATTTTTCGTTGAATAAGAGTAAGCTAGAGAAAGTAGTATGTTACTAGCCCCTCCTTCTGAGGTGATAAAAAGGTGATTGAACACATCCACAGTGTAATGATGTTCAGATGGCATACTGGGAAACAGAACTGGTCAGGAATGAGCAATTAGTTTAAAGAAAAGAAACATAAAAATGAGGTTAGAAACATAGAGAACATTTTAAAAACTGTATTTGTTTTCTATAAAAAAAAATATCTTGAGAAAAAATATTTTCTTTTTTAAAGCAATGTATTTGGAATTGACTAATAAAGCAATAGTTCAGTCTAAGGACAGCAGCTATTAAACTTCCCACAAAGGTGTAATAGCAAATGCATATCTGCTATTAGATGCTAAGAAAAATAAATATATGACAATAACAACAAGCTAATTAAAGTTTCCGTGGAAGGAGAGTTCTGTGGGCCCCCTCAAGACTCGGAGAACACTGAGGTAGAGATACTCTGTGCCCAGCGCTCTCTGCTTTCCACTTGCACCCTGTGCTGGCCTTGACACAAGTGACATTCTGTCATTATTCCTTCTTTATAAATCATCAAAAAATTGTTTGAAAATTACATCGATTTCACTTTTGGTTTAGAACTGCAGGTATGTTTGCTACTTATCTCCAGAGAAGATGATCTGAGGGATTAGTGAGCATATGGCTTATGGCATTTGGCTTTCAAATGTGAATCCTTTTACTCATGATTCGAAGTCAGACTAGATGGTCTTTGAAGGTCCTAACCAACCTAAGTCTTTCTATAATTCTATGAAAATTTCTAATTATAAGTAAAATTTGAGGAACGTCTGTACAACTTAAAAATGGTCATTACTTTTACAAGCTGTCGAATTATGGAAGACCTGTGGATTTGCACTATTCTGCATTTGTTAGTAGGGCACGTGCCCTGTGTCCCTGGACTTGCTGAATCTGTTTGTACCCAAAACCAAGCATTGCACCTTCATGTGGTGTCCCAACTACTTCAGCCTAGGGCTGACTTAATGCTCTCGAGTGGGCCATGGCCCAGGCAGCCGGCACTTGCCTGGAAACCCGGGCTGTCTGGGTTGGTTCCAGCCACCAGGCAAATCTGTGTCCCTCATACATCAAGCAGAAATGCTCAGTCAGCAGAATTTAGTGATAACTTATTTAGATGGAAGCAGGTTTAGATAAGCATTTAACAGAACTCTTTCTGACTTGCCACTTTGCAGGAGGGCTAGTGTTGACAGAAGGAAAAAAAAACCCAACAAATTCAGAACAAAAATCCAAATGCATGGTTTCTTCTGGTGCTAGCTTTCACAAACCAGAGCCAAAGACTGCCACAGTGATGAGAAAACTGGAACAGGAAAATACATCTAGAGTTGGCTATTTGGGGGGCTAGTTGAAGTCTGAATGTGCTCCACACTACTGCGTAAGCACGTGGGGAGCTCATGCACACCCAAGTGCAGTGGCGGAGCTGAATAAAGCTGCCTCTAAAGGTTGCGCTGGGAGACTGCTGCCTGGGCTTGTGACAAAGTCTGCCTTGCAGAAATCACAAAGACTTGTAACGGTGGTTTTTTTCACTAACTGCACAATTTCTCTTTCACTCATGCAGAAAAATTTCAGTTGCCTACTCCGTATTTAGCAAACCATGAAAGGATCAGTCCCCAAAGGGGCTGAGGCCCCCACCTGACGCTTCAGCTACCTGAATTCAGCCCTCAAATCTCCAAGTGGCTTTTCCAATGTACCTGCCCGGAGAGGCACTGGAGTTGTCTGCCTGCCTAAACTACTGCCTCTCAGCATGTCATAACTACTGAGGTGCTGATACGTCCATGCTGTTACATGTTTAAGCCCTTCTTAAACAAGCTATTAGCAGATCTACGTTGCCTGCAGGTCTGCTTCTCCAGGATTTTCTGTTCATGCTGTCACAGGGTCTGACACACAGTGTTCCTGGCAAAGGTGTTTCCTCCTGATTCATCTAACTAGTGCAACCTCTGGAAGATAGGAGAGTCTGCCCCCCCCCCCCCCAAGAAGGGACATTCAGGATATGTAGAATAACCAGCACCCTTCTCATAAAGGGAAAAAGAAAGACAGTACCCTCTTCTCATGAAAAGATGCTGGCTTGTTTTTGGTACCTGCGCTGAGGAAAAGGCACATGGTGATGAACATTGAGATGTAAATGCATCCAGCCAGCACAGAGTTAGGTCCCCACCTGCCCCAGAGCCTTGCCCTGCCCCTCAGCACCTTCCACTGGCTTCACAATCAGCATTTTGACTTCCAGGAGACTCCCAGGACTCCTTACACAGTGTGTGACAAGGTATCCAGGTACTAATTGGGAGCAGTGGATCCCCTCTGTGCTGTTAGCTGTTAGTGTGGGACATGTGGGCAGGGAGAGCTGGGGGAGCACAGAGCAGCCCTCCCAGCCAGTCTGACAGCCCGTCTGACAGCCTGAGTTAGAAATCTGAAATGCATGCTTTGCAAGAGACAGGTTTCCTTCCTGCAACGTTGGAATAAAGACCTCCTTAGCAAAGGATTGCATTTAATGCAAGTACTTTGCTAAGGCTGTGGTGCATACACCATAATGAGTAAATGCAGCCTTTTGTGTGTACATGTGTGTGATAGTTATCTAAGTGCGTAGTGGCCAAGCCTCAATAAAGGTCCATTGCAATTCCCTTCACCCAGGTGAAGTTATAACAGCCAGTGTTAATAGAGAATTTCCCTGCGCTTGTTCTCCCAGGCAGCAACAGACAGAGGCAGCATGTCACAACTCTTCTGTCATGAAAGAAAATACTCCTTTTTTTCAAGTCAAAATCAGGACTTTCTTTTCTCCTCCCTTATCTTCGTTAGTAACAGGGTCATGAGAAGAAGTTCTTGAGATGTTTGGATCCTGGAGGCCGGTTCAGGCCCATTGTGGGACCTCCTGAGAGGAGTTTCTCTTCAGCTTCTCATAAAAATCTTGTCAAGCTGAGAGGGTATGTGGGCGAGTTTCCTGTCTCAGCTGAATTCCCCTCTTTTCTCTTCTCCATTCTGGGGTTATAGCATATTTTCTAAAAAGATGCTGTTTGCTTTACTTTTTAAATGGTCTGCATCACATGTGACATGAGTGTGCGCAGCTCTCGGGTCTAACCTGCAAGTCAGGTGCCCCCAGGTATTTGTGCAAACACTGATCCCATTCACACCTGGGGAATAATTTTTACCCTCAAGACAGACACATGTGTGTTTCTGGAAAACCTGGCCTTTCATCTTTTCCAAACTATTGATAATAAGCATCAAAAGGTTTTAACCTATGTTTACTGAGCCTCTATCTCACAAGTGATTTGTAGGTCAGTCTGTGTACCCTCCATACAGTCTTAGGGCTTTCTAGATGGAAGCAACCCTGGCCTTGCCAATGGGTGTTACATGACGTGACGGGTTTGTGATGTTGGGTTAACCTTCAAAGAAACTGGGCTGAAATCATGTAACTATTTTCATTACAGCCTCCACCTGGACTGACATCACAGTCTCACATAATAAACAAGAGCTCTGTCCACTAAACCCTTTCAAGCTTTATGTTTTAATGAAGTTTTCAGTTTATGTAAAGATTTTGGTGAAAATCCACTTTGAAAAAATCACACTGTGAGTGCCTTTATGTTAGTGGGTTTCTCCTTCCCTAGATCATATTTTATTTTGTTCTGTTTTCTTTACTAATTTTGCCAAAACTAACTTACGCAGACTTTGATTTGCTTTACCTCCAGGTTTCTACTTCTAACATTTGATTTCTAAAGGTTTAAAAATTTGGACTTAAGAATAAATGTCTTGGGTTTTCAAAGACAGAGTAATTTGCTTTAGCAAGCTGGTGAATTGCACCTGTATCAGCTTAGTGGCACAAAACTTCTTTAGGGAATTTTTCATTAGAGATTTTTCATTTTATTTTCATTCAGACATCAGAACAAGAACCTAGCCAAGAACTGAAAAGACTGATTAAACTTTAAATAGTTTTACTAATAATCTGAGGAGAAATGAGCTACATGAAGGATTTGCTTGCTGTGTGCTTGGCCAGCGTGAATGCTCTACCATTATTACCAAAATTCTTCATACTTGTGTTCAGCACTTAGTGTGTGCAAAAAAATAAAGTATCAGAAGTTTTAGCAGATAAGGCATGGGTTCAACCTATGGCCTGAGGGAAAATATGCCACTATATTAAAGCTACAGAACTGGCTGATATGTCTGAGAATTATAATTACCAGCATTTTAAACCACAGCCATATTTGGCGATACATGCTGATACCCTTATGTGCTATGATGATGAACCGTGTGTGGTATTTTGTGTGCCTGGAGTCAGAGATCTGTCCTGCGCACCACACTTCGTATTTCTGCTCATGACCTCAGCACGGTTTCATATAGGCAAAACTTGAGATTTGTCCTGTTGCTGCCATTTTAGTAGGAATGGGTCATTATACAATTTTGTCCTTTCTTTAATACACAAATTAAGCTAAATCAGCTTAATTACATCGTATGTGCCCAGTCTGACTGGGCCTTTTGCCTAATGAAACGGTCTGTCACGTAGGAAGAGCTGTCTGCTCTGAACTTGTTATTTCTCCACTCCTGCTGCTCTGCCACAGGTTTTGCTTGTATTGGGAACGCAAAATGGGATGGCGACCAGTGTGCAGACAACAAACGCACTAGTTTGTTAACTTAAGTTAACAAAGGCTCCTGGCAGAGCAGCGAAGCATTTCCTCCATGCTGACCGTGAGCAAAGCAAGCACACGCGTGCCTCCCTGACAGAGAAATATAGCTCTTAGCTACAGGTACAGTCCACTGCTAATTAGGCTGGAAGCTGCAGGTACCCTGGTCTCTAGTGGAGCGGTATCTCGCTCCTTTCTTCAAGCTACAACGTGGGAAGTTCATGCAAGTTGTGTATGTTAACCCTGTCTAGTCCCTTTTCTCCAGACTTCTGTGGTGCTATTTTCTGGCACAAGGACCCAAAACAGACAAGGGAGATGGATTTGCTTCAGCCCATCCTTCTGCCATCTTTATGCTGGGTAGTACTTTCCAAAGCTATCCTTGCTGTACTGCTTGAGGAGTATCTAAGTCATTTTGTCATGATTGGTAGGAATTGGATGATCAGCTAAAGCCAATTGGGAGGAAAAGTGAGAGGAGCAGGTGACGACCAGAGCTGAACGAGAAAGCACTCATGCCAGACCCATGCCTGTTCTCAAGCCGAAGCTCAGCATCCATCTGGGCTGGACACAACCCTGCACTCATTCAGGAGCACTAAGAGGACTGAAGGACACAGTGGGAGCCAGCCACATCCCTACCAGCTACTGTGCCAGCATGTAACCCCTCTCCAAACAGCATGCTGAGACTCCACCTGCACTTCTTTTCTCTTATCCCAGAACCCATGAATTTCCTCACTGACTGCCTCCTGGTTCAGCCATCTGTAGTGTCTGGTGGAGGAAACCTCAGAGCACTCCTTCAGCTGCTTCGTCCCTGCTAATGTCAGCTCTCCAGTTACCTCCAGAGCACTGTTAGCAGCATCTCCTTGCTTTTTGGGTACCTTCAGAAATGAGGTAGTCAGAGGTGCTCTATAGATTATTCCTCTTCTTGTCCTTCACTGTGAATTGCTGATCATTTAATCTTCAGCCTATGATTATTGATTTTTTTAATTTTACACAATCACAGAATAGTTGACGTTGGAAGGACCTCTCATGATTGTCAAGTCCAACCCCACTTTGCTCAAAGCAGGGTCAGCTAAAGTAGGTTGCTCAGGACATTGTTCAGTCGGCTTTTGAATATTGCCAAGGGTGGAGACTCCACAACATCTCTGGGAAACCTGTGCCAGTGTTTGATCATCCTTACAGTAAAAATTTTTTTCTTATGTTTAAATGGAATTTCTTGTATTTCAGTGTGTGCCCATTGCCTCTTGTCCTTTCAGTGGGTACCACCACATTGCTGGCTTACGGCCAACTTCTAGTCCACCAGGATCCCCAGAGCCTGCTTTCCAGCTGGTCAGCGTTCAGCATGTACTGGTGCACGGGGTTATTCCTTCTCAGGGACAGGACCTTGCATTTCCCTTTTTTGAACTTCGTAAGTTTCCTGTTGGCTCATTTCTCCAGCCTGTCAAGGTCCCCCGGAATGGCACCAAAACCATCTGGTGTATCAACCACTCCTCCTAGTATTGTACCATCTGCAAACTTGCTGATGGTACAGTCTGCCTCATTATCTAGGTCATTAATGAAGAACAATCAGGTATTTCAAATGCTGCTAGCTTTTATCCACTGGAAGCTCATTTACTCATTTGAGCATTTTATTTATGAATATCCTATTTGTAGAAAGTAAATCCAAATGATTCTCCATTATTCACCTTTGTGTTTTAGGTGCAACATAAAGCCATGGGTTTATTAAGTGAATCATAATCCAATAAAATTTGTAACAGAATATTTCCAAGAAAGTAGTTTTGTTTTCAGGATGAACCTCATGGAACAACATTTAGAAGAACACTAGGACTTATTTTTGACTAAAGTTTCTCTACAGAAACAGTCTGTTTTCTAAAGAGGGTTTTGTGGCTAAAACACAGAACAAACATACAAAAAAAGAACAAAGGATACATTAAAGGATACTCCCTAGCCCTGACGTAAAACCTAGAAATGCTGGAAATAAGATGTTCCCACACAAATACATACATACATATATATATATATAATGTATGTATATAAAAATGAAAGAAGTTATATTTTCACTTTCCATCCAGCACGAGCATAGCCTAGCTGTGGCAACTGCTGAGTATTGTACATGCTTTCATGCTAGTATAGCTTCATTCTGTTGATGCAAACATGCGTGCAAAAGACAAGAGACGGATCTAAAGTGGGGTAGTTACAGTTTCATAACACAGACAAGCTTGTAAAACTCTCCCGTGTAAGAGGTAGAACAGCAGCTAGAGTTTGCGCAAGGCCAAGAGCTCCCATCCTCTTTCCTAGCAATAAACAAGGCCCCAAAATGTCTCTGATAATGTTGGTCTTCGTCTCTGTCCTACCAAAACTGCCTCTTTCTTTTTTGTCCTGTGCTTTGTCATACTCATTATCGTTCTTAATCCTGAGTGAGAATGGGGCAAAACGTAACTCTTGTTTGTTCCTTTTTGTGTTCCTAGGCTGTGTTCCTGTTTGATTAGTAGTGTTTCCTTTTTCCTGTCCTTTGTTTATTACTATAACACATTTCCTGTTTATCAGTTTATAGAAACCAGACAAAAATAACGTTGTTTAGAACTTAGAGAGACCTCTGCCTTGGAAGTGCTGGAGGTTCAATGACAAAAAGCATTTGAGTCTTACACTCCTTCCTGATGTCTCGGCTTCCTCCTCCTCTCCATTCCCCCCCACACTTCCAGTTCTACTTCCTCTGTCATCACACACCCCATCTTTGCTTCTCACTCACCTCAAAACCCTTCACTCACCCCATCTTCTTATTTCTGGCAGTGGAAACTTAGGTATTTGGCAAGAAGGAGGGAAAGAACCACAAGAAGGGGCCACGGTGCAGCCAGTGTAAACATAAGCTTCGCAGTGGCAAACCCTCTCCAGCATCACTAGTAAGAGAAACAAAGTCGGACGCTGCTCTCCATTGACAGGACATGTGCAGGGAAAGCCAAACAACTGAGTGAAACTGAGCCCATTGCTGGGCATCCATGAAAAGCTGGATTAAAAATTCTAGATCTAAAAATCCAGAAGTATTGCTTTTGCTTCCTCTTGGTTTGAGGACATTTAGGGTTTACATTTTCAAGCTTCTTGTTATCATATTGAAGACTATTGTTTTTAAATTACTATTTTCCTTTTTAACAAAAGCTCACATTCACAGGTGTCATCCTGACAACAACATCTGGAGCTTTAAAAAAGCAGGACAACACAGATACTGCCCCAAATACCAGAGGACCCTATCAGCAGAGAGCCCCATCTGCCTTTAGCACAGTGGGATGCCACTGTTGACTCTCTGCCTGCAATTGCCATGAATTTGATAGATGTTTGGAAGCAAGTTATCCTGGTTTCTTCATACATCAGGTTCTTCATTTGCCAGCCACACCAGCATCCCCCAAATGTACACAGGCAAAGAAACTGGAGATCTTCTTTAGGCATGCCAGAGACATTGCATACAAATATTCAGGGCACAGTTGCCTTAAGAATTAATGTAAATGTACAGATTACACCTTCATACCTAGCCCCAACAGGACAGTGTGTTATAGGAAAATAAATGCATCTCTTCATGCCCAACATGAAGGTTATTCCTTCCATGCACACAGTTACACTGTGGGGTGCAGAGCCACGGACCAGCAAGCCGTGGCCTCCTGTCATCAGGAGCTCTTTGGTGACCACTGGCAAGTAGCTGCTTGCTACTGCTCTTCTGGCCCTGGCCACCACAGGCTGCTTCCCAGTGCTGCAGAGTCCTGGAGAGCTGCCTCCAGTATACTACTGCTGCTCCTCCTTCACTCCTGGCTTCATCCTGACAGCAGAGTCCTGTCTGGTCTGGAGGCATTACTAGAGGATTTTGCAGCGTGGAGGTTGGGACTGGAGAGTAATGTAACATTTAGCAATGAACCTGACAGTTCATTGCAACAAATGAGACCTCATAACCAGAAGGCTTAGGTTGTAAAGGGGTGTCAAGAGCCATAATTTTCATTTTTGGTGGCTATAAAAAGAGTTCTCCTTCTTGCTAACCACTTGCAGTCTGTATAAACAATCTTATTAGCAGCTTAGAGCATTATTGAGAAAGAATTATGTCTGCCCAAAAGGTGAAGAGGATGCCCTAAAGACAGAATTTAGAGCAGGTGAGACAAGGAAGGACCATACCAAGGAAAACAGACGTACCCTTCCATGATGGCTTTTGTTATTCAAACATTCAAGGAGATACTTAAAAGAGAGCTTGGAGAAGCTAACTGCTTGGAACCAATGTTTGCTGCAAGTCCATTATGGACATAAGTCACAGCAGAGTGCCAAAAAACTATTTCTTAATTAATAACCTGACTCCAGCATGCGGCACTTTACAGTGACAAAAAACAGCTGTAGCATCCGACATCATGTAACAAGTGAAGTTTTACAGTTCCTCCAACTAAAGTAACTGAAGGCACGGAAAGGTTATAGACAGCATTGTCAAGCTTTGGTACTTGTAAGTCACCTAAATAACCAACTTCAGTTAAGTTTTCTAAAGAAGCTTTCCATTCATGTGCTTATTAGCTAAGATAATGATGCTGACTATTTAGGTGCCTAATTATAAACTTACGTGTCTAACTTGAGGTGTAAAATGCTGTCCTAAGTTCCTTGTCAGTGCTTATAGTCAAGCACTGAAAGAAGGGTGACTGTGATCCAGAGCACTGCATTCCTATCACTTGACTGGATGTTCAAGAATACAATAAAAAAATATAATTGTAGGGTAATAAATTCTTGCCTTGAGTGTTTTCATTTTCATAGGCATTCTTGTCTTAAGTGTTTTCACAGGCATTGATTTCCCTCAGGTAAAAATATATGCACCAGAGTCACATTTACATTTTTGTCTAAGTGTTGCCACCCTCTCTTTTCCAGTAAGTTTTATGCCTTTGTTTAATGATATGCAATTTGTAGCAAGTTTTATGCTTCAAAAGAAACACATGAAATTCTGTTTATTATCCCATTCTTTATTTGTCACTGAGTTCAGCTTGTCCCACCATGGCATCGAATAGTCATTTGCTAACAACTTAGACAGTAGATAATCACCAGTTTCATCTCCAAGACTTAAAATAGTTCAGGGTGGTGCTTATGAGTTTTTGCATATACATACATACCCTTCCTCTGCCCCCAACAAGCCACAGTTAACCACAGACAAATCTCCACATATCTAAATGCCATTTTCCCTTGCACAACAGCGGGAATATGTCCTGAGTCACCCCAGCACACTCTTTTTCTTTTTCTCTGGAACCGTACAATTAGCATCTGTTTTTAGTACTTAGCGTTCAGATAGAAGGGGATACAGAGAAGTCCCTGTTGTTAGTTGTTGCTAGGGACCAGTCAGTAGTAGTGTGCAAAATCGTAGCCAGCAGAAAGAACTACAGGGATCACACTTCCAAATACAACCCCAGATTTTTTACCTATTAGCCTCCTTTTCCCTAGGCAGAAATAAACCCTTTTGGAGATGGAGGGTTAAGAGTCCCAGTAGAGGGCCAAGCAGTGCTCTGTCTATAAGCCGTGGATGGAGGGGAGAACGGAGAAGGTATAAGAAGACTCAATATTTGTATGTTGCATCCCTGCACAGTCAGTTATAAACTCAGGGCCTGGGTCCACAGAAGAAGAAGGGAACCCATCACCTCCACTCCAGCACTTCACGGAAAGACTTGGGTTTATTTCTTAGAAGTTTCCTCTCCATTCCCACTTGTAATGCATCCGGACAGCGCTGCAGGCAGGGCACCACAAGCACTCTGAGCTGGTAATGTTTTGCTACTTAGTTTCTGAACTCTTAAAAGAGTAGTTTATGGGGCTGCACAAAAGACATGGAGAAGGATAAGGAGAAAAGTAACACCTTAGGAAAAGGACACATCTCAACCCTTTTTAAGGTCAATAATTTGATGTTCTCTGCAAAGGACTCAAAAGTAAGATACAGCTCTGACATTGCATCTAATTATCACCTAAAGCTCAGGTCTGTTCGTGCTAGTTATGAATTGCAAAAATCAGATTAAACAACTCCTACCACCATTCGCTGGTTTCCAGCTAGGTTCTTTGAACAAGTACAGCTCAGGTTGCTGAGGCGTTTCTGTACCTCATTTCTTTACCAAATCAAGCACATTATGCAAGTGTTTCAGTATGGAGACACAGTTACAAACATTGTGCAACCCAGTGCACCCCAGCGTGACAGGAGGTTCTTCCTGAGAGAGGTAGACAGTGAGCCATGCCACATGTAAGTGTGGCTGTGAAAGGGAAGAGACAGTAGTGGAGTGGGGAGTGAGGAGCCAGACACTGTGCTTTGCTGGGGTTCCTTGGCACTGCTAGCAGCCACAGAGACATTAGCATTTCAGTCTTGATGCTCCCAGGTCCTGGAGAACAAGCTGGATGTATGGATTGGTGAAATCCTGGCTGAAATCTGTAGGCCAGTTCGCATACTTAAAATAGGACATAATCTTATGATTCTGCAATGCGTGCTAAGGAACAGGAAGGACCATTCTTTAAAGTACCACAGCTTTTCTTTCACATCATCCAGTGCAATAGTTTTCGACTATGCAACCACTGTGACCTTAACAATGCACCAGTGACGCTGGGCTTACATTTTTTTCTACTCGTCCAGCCAGATATAGCCACGGTTTCATTGCAGCATTTTGCATAAGGATTGAATGAATGATGATTTTATTTTACGTATGCTCTTACATATGATACTACAGTTGTGCAAGTAATGACACATGAACATAGTGACCCAGTTCTTTCCAGTTGTTGTAAGGTAAGCCTAGACCACAGATGCCCATATTTTCAAAATGTTTGCAGCTATGGTGTATATTGCTTTGACTCCTCTCTTACCATTTAGTCAGCCATTTTGTCACTGGCTGCAAGCTTTGTATGCGAAGCAATGATTTCCCCACTCTATTTCTGTCAAAGCAGCCAGAGAGGCAATGATAAATAGCCCAACTTGTTACACACATTTTCATGAACAGAACGCCAGATTGGCTTATATTATACCAAGCATCTGTTGGACTGAGCAAGGAGGGTTTGTGTATTTGACTACACATGCTTTTTGGGAGGATGAGCTATTTTGGTGTCAAACCACATTAGCAGTTAGACAAGATGGCATGTCCATGATTTTCTGAACATTCAGCCCTGAAAATTGTGAAACAGCAGTTCTAATCCTAATTACTTTGGGCTATCTCGAACATATGTGCAAATTCACATAGACTAGTCGTCCTGATGTCTTGTGGCAGGAAGAAACATAATCACAGACCCTGAACTTCTAATGCCTATTGCTGTGTGAAAAGCAGGAGAAATCAAGGTCATTTCCCATTCCTTCAGTAGACTCCCTCCATAGAGGTTGCTATGACTTTCATTGAATAAACAGTGCGTGATGATAGCATTTTAACAAGAAAGATGTTGCCTGTAAATTTTATGACCCGCAATTAAATTACAGGTGTAACGTTCCAGTTTGCTGCTGAATTCCAAAGAAGTGGAATGAGAAACTGCACGCTGGGGACTAGTGAGACCCAGCTCTAGCATATGCTGTGCTTCTGGGGTTTTACTCTTGCCATATGGTTTGGCACTAGGCTTTAGGCCTGTTCTGGATTTGAGACCAGCCTCAGGTCTGATACCGCACTCTATCGTGGGGTCAAGTCATGTGGGCATCAGTAGGACTCTACAGTTTATCCAGTGAGTTCAATGAAAATTCTTCAATCCAGCCAGTAGTGCAAGACTGAAATGCAGCTTTGACAGGAGCATTTCAGCAATCTTGGAGCCTCTAATGTGGTGGCTTTTATGTTGCAGATGGAACGTGGCACAGCAGATAGATACCCACATCGCAAGCAGCGATTACGATCTGTATTGCAATACCAGCAATCTCAGTAAGATTGGAACCCATTTCATTTAGGATTTCAAAGGATGGTTGTCAATAAAATGGCTCCTCTATCTACTAGAGAAATGGCCTAACTTCAAAACTGTTTATATTAAGGTAATTTTGTTATCCCATCCATCTGAAGAATTCTTCCCAGAGAAGCTTAGCATAGCAAAACTACAAGCAACCATCTATTCTTTGAGTGGTTCAGAAGAGCATTGTTACCAAGAAAAAGCTTAGTGTTGACCCTGCTAATTAATAACCATCTTTCTAAAGATCAAAGAATGGAACCTGATCAGGAACAGATGCTGTTATGTATGGTTATTTACATTTTCCTGTCTGATATCCTAACATGCTTTTAATGATTTATCTCCCTTTTGCAAAGGGTAATTCCATGGTTTGATGAAAGAAAATCGATGTGTCTGGTCTTGGCAGATGACTGCATACCTAAGATAGTGCTGCCCTTGATCCATACATGGAATTTTCCCCAGCATGAATGGGAATTTCATACAACGTGTATGACCACAGTCCAGGAAGGGAAAAATCCTGCTGTCCTCAGGGAGCTTTTCCTGGAGAGCAATGGGACACACTGGGCAAAAGGGCTGCAGGACTCAGGCATAAAGACTGGAGAGCACTTGTAACACAGAGGCTTCCGTCTTTCCCTTCCTGCAAGGGTTAAGTCATGGACATTAGTGTGGCATGTCCCTACTCTCCACATTTGGGTCTCTGCAGAGAAATCTGGTATTCTAGATGCTTCAAGAGAGTAGGTGCTGTTGCTAACTCAGGCTGGATAGATGACATGCCCAAGCAGTAAGAACCTCTTATCACTGTGTTTATGTCAGTAATCCAAGTTCAGACACGCAGCCCCATTAAGGAAAAGTAAACTCTACTTAAGCTGAAACTGGACAAAAACTCTGTGTTGGTGAAATCTAATGGTACTGAGCTCAACTTCCATTCAGAGAAACTGAAAATAATGACTACAAATACATTCTTAAAAATATGACAATTGACATGCAAATATCTCAGAGAGAAGGCAGAGAGATGACAGAAATTATGGCAGTGGAGTAGGCAGGAGAGAACAGATGGGGAGAGAGGAAAAATCTCTTACTCTAAGCTAGATTTTGTATGCATGCATATTGCACATATAGGCCACCCACCCATGACACATGGATTTTGGAAGGGTGTTATTCTACCCCTTATACATAGCACTGGCTTTCCCTGTAACTAAGAAAACATTTATTTTAAAAATTGAATCAACCCTGACTAAAACATGGGTTTCAGTTACAGGAAGAATAGGTTCATGAACTCCAGCTAGATTTCTGAACCCTGCCATCTTAAAAAAAAAAAAAAAAAATTACATGTCTGCAAAACTCGCAAGCTCCAGGAGGCTTACCACTCTCTGGATCATCGTGCAAACTACCCAGTAAGGGGTTTCAAACTGCATAAGAGGCAAAATAGCTGCCTATACTAACTATTAACCAATACAAAAAGAAGAAGAAAAGGTAAAATGGGTACTGTGACTGTCCCAAGTAGTAGAGCTACATCATTCTTCTGCACTAAGGCAGTAGTTATAAGCATGGCATCCAAAAACTAATGGTATTCTAGACAACTATTAATGCCAAACTGGGACACGTTGAAGTCTTGCAAAGTGAGATTAAGAAAGCTTTTCCATTCCTCCCATTCCTTTGCAATGCCTAAGAGTCAAGATCTGTAGTCCTGGTGCAGTTACCTCTCCCTCCTTCCCCATAAATAAGAGGTTTTGCCAACCAATGCAACCTTGCTGGCCACTGCTGAATATCTGCAGCAGCTGGGGCATGGTGTGAACTCATGGGACACTTGGGGAGGACTTTTGCCCCTTCAAGAGCCCTTGGTGGTCCTACCCTGGCAGGGCAAACAATGTTAACAAAATAGTCTCCAGATAAGCAAGTGGACTTATGTCTTCCTCATTGGTATCCATGACCTTGACAGTACTCTCTTCCATACCATTGTTTGCAGAGTACAGCTTATGTTTTCCCTATTGAGTGCAGCTATTTTAGCAACATGTTCTTGCTTCTATATGTATGCATGGCGGTTCCCAGAATGGGGTAGTCACTGGTTCATGAGGGAGGAAGGTTTAGTTCATAGAAACATTTTATCTCTGCTGAATGTTTTGCAGCTTTCTGAAGACCCATATCTACGTAGCCAACAGCTATTAAACATTGTGTGGGTTAAGTTTCAATAGAAACCAAAAATAAACCTCATTTTGGTCTCATATCACTTTTACATCACTACAGCCTCACAAATTCAGAGTTCTGACTGACTTGAGCTGTAATCAAGTCTATATAAATTAAAAGATAGGGTTAATAACTCTGATCTTCATGCAATTACTTTGGATTTCAGCTGAGAATAAGAAGGAATAAGAAGCCTTGCCCACTACGTCTGGAACTTTCATTTGTTGTAAAGGTTTTTTTCAGCTTTCACCCAAAACCTGAGTTACGACTTTTGACAAGTTCTCTTCTTCCACCTCCTACCTGCCCAGAGTCATTCAGTGCACACATAGCTTAACAGTATATTGGTTTGACTAGGACATGAGCAAGCAAGAGTTCAACTGGTTGCATCTGAGAACATCTGGCACTTGGGGTACAGCTTTCAGTATTGTTTGTGCCTATGAATTCAAACATACCGCTGTGAATTCAGCAGCTGTGGCTTCCCTGCATAGTGAGACCCATCTCCTGTGTATATAGAAGGACCTCGGGAGGTTTGCCATGTTCAAGAACAAGGCTGTTCTGTTTGTTGTGGATGTTTACGTGACCAGATATACTCTGCTGAACAGTACTTGAAAAATATCTGTGGCATGTGCTTCATCCCAACCACTCATTCCCTTTCCTTGACCTACCCTTTGTGGAGAGCGTGGAATGTTAAACATTTCTTGTTGGTCTGCCCAGCCTCTGCTTTATTTACACGTACTCTCCCATTCCCTTATGCTGGGGCACCTTTCAGGATATTTTCTTTCCTGCTCAATGTAATGGAGTGCTGGTAGGGCCAGATTCTTCAGCAGTAAGGAAGTGGACCTTGGCTATTAAGGCTGGAGTCTGTACCCACTGAAGCTGCATGTAGAGTCAGAGGTAAAAAGTAGTAAAGAAAATTAGGAATTAATTAATGCTTTGTGACTTGCTGAGCATTTACTTTACAACACATCCCTTTTTCTGCTGCTCTGCGAAGAAGTATTTTTAAAACAGTAGGTAAAAATCAGTTCTGCTGAAACATTTCTTCTCAATGTAAACAAGTTTTGGGCCCTTGAAACCCATTAGTTCAGTAATCGCAGAACCATCTCTGCTGCATTTAGCAGAGATTACATAGCAAAGAACAGTCCTTATAGCAGAACAGCCAAGAGCCTGCACTTTCAGTCAAACTAGTTTACGGATTTTATTTTAAACTCTATAGCAAAACTAAACTGTCTGGACACTTTCTTAAAAGTCAGCCAGGTTTATTCCAGTTTCAGTAAGACTACTTAGAAGCTGCTTTGAAATAAAATAAAGCAAAACAAAATAAAACTCTGTGCCACTTTTTGCATCAGATTTGCCTGTAGATATTCTTGTATGTATATGAGGAAGGTAAAGAATCAGGGAGAAGCTGACAGACAGGAAACAATGCAGTGTCCATCATCCAGAAATTCCCAGTTAAATAAGGATTCAGCTCTTCCCACAGACTTCAGCTATTGCCTCAGAATTCAGCTGCTTTCAAAGCCTTACATCACCTCTTTGTGAGATGCTGTAATACCAGAGTTCCCATATATGTCGTTTATTTCCAGTTTCAAATGCTATATATTTTAAAAGCAGCTGCCATCTTTCCTTCTTCTGAGTTATTCTTTGCATTAAGAGCAAGCTTTGAAAGAGGAAAGCTGTTTTCAGCTATGAGGTTGCAACAGAACAGTAATTTTAAAGGGGAATCCATAGAAAAGTGTGGATTAGCTTCCATAACTTTTTAAAAGAGCTTTTCTCATCAAAAGTCATGTTAGGTTTGAGCTCCAGTAAGCCCACCATAATGGTCTCTCATATGTAACGTACAAGATCAAAAATATTGGTGCTGCATGGATCGTAATCACACCTGAATTACTTTTGAAAGTTCATACTCTTAAGTCTAAAACATTATTAATACATTGCTATTAGTGGATTAGGTTCTGTTATCCTCATTCGTTTTGAATACGGCTTGCAGACTAAAGCAATCCTATTGGAAGTAAATAGCCAGCTGACAAAGGAGCAGGGGTAGAAATGGGGCCTCATTTTGTCTCCACTTGGTACAAATTAAGTCCTTTTAGTATTAAGAAGTCTTCAGCCCAGCCCCTTGTCTGCGTTAAACGTTATGCATGCCACTAACTTTACAGTGGATCAAACATTACTTTCTCAAAATAAGACCCTGGCCCAAATTTTGAAAAGTGCCTACTAAGTACAAATGCCCCCAGGTTTAAGGTACTTCGAATGACCCGATTTACAGAACCTGCTGAAAATGCTAATCTTCCAGCCACTGTAAGAAGACTAGTTCAAGACCCAAAGATGCAGCTTTTGCAAGTGTGGTGGAAGCACACTAAGCTAACTAAGCTTAGCTTAATTTAAGTGGAATTTAAAATCCAGCTCAAGACCTAAGACTCGCAATTGTATTTACTAGCTTGGCAACAGTGACACCAAAAATAGGCACACAGGCCAGCGTCACAGTAGCTTAGTGTGTTCAGGTCTAAAATACTGCCTGTCTGCCTCAAGTGGTCATGAGGTTTAGATCCAGCTGCTGACTGCCTGCTGAGCTCTGACCTGAGCTTGAACACAGTAAGTCTGTGCCTTAAGTCTTGACAGAGTCTTGGTGTGTTTCTTGGTGATAAAGGGGACATTTGCCTGCAGTGAGAGATGCAAAGCATATCCATAGATTCCTCGTCGTTTCATCTACAGAGCAGGATAACAAAGATCTTGGCAGTGGCAAAAGGCTGCACAGTTAATTCATTCATGTGTGCCAGAGGGAAGCCTGAAGGTGTCATGGTGAGGAAAAAAATGTCTGAAAGATCTGGCCAAAAAATAGTGCCATCATATTTTTCCTCACTGCTGAACAGGCAATCGACAACATTTCTCATCAATAAAGCTATTATTCATGATCTCAGCAATCTGATGAAAAGATTTTTTTGGGATATCTGAAAATGACTTTGTTTCCAAGGATTTACTGGGGGAGAGGGTAGGAATTCCACGCAAAGCCCATGTTCAAAGTGCTCAGATTCCTTGCGGTTTCTCATCATCCTGGAGGTAAGCTCATAAGAGAAAAAATGTGTACCAACTTTTATGTCATTGCACAAGAGTACTGTAAGATGATCAGAGAGATTTACTCACTAAATGCCAAGAAGTTTATTTAAGGTAAGGCTCTGCCCTGCGTGGGGGTACATGAGGCAATGAATGGTGGGGTTGTAGGGAAGGAACAACCACATGAGTAAGGCAGAAGAGCAGCCCCAGCACCACTTTCTTCCCAGCAGCAATGTGAACACAGAAGAGGGGGAAATCGCCAAGTAGGTTATGGAAGCAACCTAGGCTGAGGGAATTGGGGGTTTAAGCCACCACTGTGCCATCAGCTTCTTTGGTGACCTGGGATAAATCATTTAGCCATTCTGTATATTGATCCCAAACTGATCCCAAAGGTACAGTATTTACTGTGTGTTCAAACCTTGGGGGAATTGCTGGTGCCTGGATGAGTGCTCTGCACACATCGAGGCTAGTGGTGAAAGTCAGGGTAACACCACCTCCACACCCCAAAGAGTGTAAAGAGTGTGCAAGTGGATTAGGACTGCAAAGGCAGCCCTAATTGGGGGAGCAGGAGAGCACAGTCGAATGGCAACACAAAAAGCAATGCTGAGTGGAGAAAAACGAAGTCACTCGCTGTCCACCTCAGGCATGAGGAGGTGTCCCCCCACCGGGGTGGCTCCAGTTGCTGTCCCCAGAGCAGGGCTGTGGTCCCAGCCCCAAACTGGCCTTGGAGCTACTTTGTGCCAGCAGCTCCATGCAGCGAGATGATGTCTTTTGAACCCACAGCCAGGAGGGAAAGAGTGACTTAAAGATGGATGAGGTAATGATACAGGATAGAGATTTAATTGGCATTATCATGTGTTAGGATTCTCATACCTCCTGTTGTCCACACTTAGAGCCTGGGGATGAGTGTTTTCAATTGCACAGCTGATGAAAGAAACTAAAATAAGACCTGGAGGGTGGAGGAGAAAAATCCAGACAGACCCAATTCTCCCCACTCCTGTCTAAATCAGGAAACAGAAGGAGGCTTGTATGGAAGGGGGAACCCTGCTGCTTATATCATGGTCTCTTTCTCTTTCTGTTATCTGCAGACTGAAGTTTTTGGAAGCCAGTGATTAGAGAGCCTCAGTGACAGGAATAGGGCAGTCACCTTAGCTGGGAGCAAATGTAGCTTTGATAATAAGCCTTGGAAAGGGACCCTGAATAAGCCAAATATGAATGACAGAGTATCCATATAGTCAACATGAAATTCACATTGTAAGTACAGCATTAAACAGGAAGAAAAAAAAAAAGAAGTAAAGCAAAACAAACCTATAGCTTTGGCATTTTGTATTTGTTTGATAGACAGTTCTTGAAGTGCAACTTTGTCTCTTCCGTACTAACAGGGTTTGTACTTTAGTTGAAAGGCCGCATCCGAAGCAGTCATTGTGAAATCTGAGGTACGCAACTTTGTTTACAGAACAATACAATTCTGATAAACCACTTCCATGTCACCACATGCCTGCTCTTTGGGCTAATAGTTTTTCAGTATTGGCCTTAATACTGAAATCCACCTTCAAGGAATGGATTTGATCAGTACTGCGTACTGATATTCTGTCTCCCGATAGCAACAAACTGTATGAATACACCAATGCCCAGTTCAACCCTTACCCCCAAGAGCCCATAAATTTTTCTCCAGACCTTTTGTGGCTAATTTTATCTGCTGCAAGGCCTGGTGTAGGCTTCCGAGATATTTCCTTCCACTTTGCTTACTTGTACCACTGCACTTGCACAAGCAGCCTGTCATTCTCCATTATATAAACACAAGCTTCACAGCAAAAATAGCAATACCTGTTCTTTGTCTTTGCAGATCTGACACTTCCCTAGAACATTTCCAAAGACAGTAATCCAAATACGAATGTACAGAGGAGGTAAGGAGAGAACATACAAATCTAGTCCTTCCTTTAGGACTGATAGGAGATTGGCCTCAAGACAAAAACTTATCTGAGCTACAGCTATCCACACCAGGAAAGTATCGAACTGATTTACTTTTAGCCATGGTTTTGTTTACTGACTCCTATTAATTTGCGGCTAAAACAAAGCAAACCTTACATTACACTAAAAAAGAAAAAGATTTACAAGCATACCCTAGTCCTCTTCAAAACTAAGAACAATATCAAAACTGCTATAATTAAATGGCCAAGCCACCGTGGAATGTATAATAGAAGCATCCTTGTCATTATCATTTTGAGGTGAACTAGAACAAGGAATATAAAATTCTGATCACTTTGAAACATTTGAAATTCAAAGACTAGTGACAGCTTCACAACTGTTTCACAGTAGTGTATTTCACTTTGTGATTAGCCATTTCAGAATTTCTTGTATACATTTTTGAATCATCAGATACCAGATGGATGTGAGCAGTCTGGTATGGTAATTCCTTAGCAATCCTGTACATAAAATGAACACAGTCATACCTGTCTTCCTGTGCTTACTGAAATTAAAATACAAAATGAAACAAAAATACCTTTTCAGATAAAGAAGATTTAGGAAGGAAAGATGAAATTATTAGATTTCTAGTTTTAGAGTTTCTCTAATCTTGTACATCAGTCAGATTGGTAGGCACACACTCCAGAGAAGTGTGTTCTGAAAGTATGGAAATATACTGCAAGTCATTCGTAGAAAAATCAAGTGACTTAATCTGATTCAGGGTACACAGTTCAATGTGCTTTTTTTCAGAATTGCTGTGTTCTTAATTGTTCTCAACAATTTAAAACCACATCAGTAAGACAGAGAAAATGTTCCCTTTTTGCCTCTCAGACCTTCACTTTTCCCATTTGTAAAATATATAACTTTGTAAAATTTTAAAAGATGTAAAATGACGATAGCAGCCTATTGAAAGATAGACTTTTTGCTCAGGGAATAGTGTCCCATCAAAAGGTGAAACAAGAGCTGCCTCTGAAGAAGGGAGTTTGTTATTGAATGCATTTGAACTTAATTTCCAACATTAACAGCTTTTTCCCTGCATGAACAGAATCAGGAGTTAATCAAAGAATTTCCAAGTTAAATTCTCAGTTTTCCATATCAATAAGAGAAATTCTTCCAAACCCACAAGCTCCATATTTTGACTTGGTGTTGAAAGAGTGAAGCTGGTAGCAAAACCTCAGTTTGCTACACATTCAACAGAATAGCATCCATTACATGGGTAATAAATTGCCTCCGGAGGAAGAATTTTCCAGCTCAAATGAGCTTCCAACAGCAAAGCGCAGGTGTTCCTAAACACTCCTTAGTTTAGATGTGGTGAGAGAATTTTACAGATGATAAGTCATAACTATGACTTTAGAACAACTACCTAGTTTTTATTTCTAAATTACCCATTTTCATTACACCTCCTCATCTCTATGTACTAAGTCTGAAATACTCCTTTCATTTACCAATGTCACCAGCCACCCAGTGATTACAGAGAGCATGTTCTGAGACAGAGATACAGGGAAAGAGTGTGCAAGTGCGCAGCTGGCTGCTGCCAAAACGAGCACCCATGACTCATTTTCCAGGGTATGGAAGTCAGTTCCGATAACATCAAAATGAAATGCAAATCCATTTCCCTCTTTTAGATATCTAAATTTATGTATCTAAATATTGTCACTGTGATACTAGCATCACAGCAAAATGAGAGAGTGCAATTGCAGGCTGTGCTGGCAGACATGGGCCAGCATCCACAGGCAAGGACAGAAGACAGCCAAGAAGAATCGGTGGCTTGGCCTTTGGGACATGCTAGAAAGCAAAATACATGTCCAGGATTCCTGGAGAGTTTTTAGTGTAGCTGCTGGCATGCGCTAATATGTCAGACTTTTGAGTCTTCATTATTATTGTCACCCATGCTACTGGATTTTGCTGGCAAGGTAGACCTACCCATGTAACAATGATACCTTTCTTTTCCCGCGTAGACATACCAGAAACTGTCATCACCAGAGCTTGAAGTAGAATTCAGGACCTTACTTTGAACATCTCAATCACATTCTTTAACTTCTGTGAGGTTTCCTGGCATTAACAGATGCCACAATGTTTGGAAAGCAATTTTTGTGGCACCTTGTTGCTGAGTCGGCATTTCAGGTCGGGTTATACTCTGAACGCTTTTTTTCCACAAGAAAATGAGCTTCTATCTACACTTCTACCTTAGATTCCACATGTCTTGTCAAATTACCTTCAAATTCACACCCTGGAACTGTTCGGGTCTCTAAGGTGTAATAATAGCTCAGTAAGAGCAAAAATTTGTTCAGATGACTGCCCTTTGAGTTCCCAGATCAGAAACAAAACTGGTTAAAATCAGCACTTTTTTAATGTACACAAATATATGTTTAGTTTAAAGAGAAAATAAGTTCACACTGCATGAAGTTTTTCAACATGCAAGTTTGAAATGAACTTCTCCTCCTCTCCAGCACATCTGCAGTTCACCACATGCAGACACACAACGTACATTTTGTTGAAACAGAAAAATGCAGTAAAATAATATGAGAGAAATCATAGCCACAAATGGCTTATGTGGAGTCACTGAGCTGTTTGAAAAAAGCACTTCATCATATTTTCTTCTTGGCAATTTTTGTTGTCTCCCACAAAGAAGGCCACCAAAGACCCCACACTCCACAAGCAGTCCTCCTCAGAAAGCCGAGCTGTTTTTTGATGTACCAGCCTATCTTTGGATAATCATAATCTGGTTTGATGTGTTTGTTGACGAACATTTCACAGATATATTTTGGGTTTATTGTTCCCTGGTTTATACCTCTTCCAAGACCTTGTGTGACACCAGGCCACCATCTGCTGGAACTCAACTTTTAACTCTTCCAGATGCTTGTGCATTGGCCCAGGGTCAGCCAAGCACCGTGCTCTTCACCCAACTGCCATGCAAGTGAGAGGTGAGGGTGCTCAAAATTTGTTAATCCAGCTACAGACCTGCCCAGCAGGAGGAGCCGCTTCATTTTTAAGCAGATGATATTACACTCCAATCTTCTATCTTACATGCATACTTGAAACCATCAGTTGCTACACTGCACAGGACAACCTTTACTTCTAGGCTACCCCTACATTTCTTCTCACACTACTTCTCTACTGCTCCTTCAATGAGTCTAACCACTCCCAGCCTCTGAATAGGGGAGAGATCTTGCGTAAGCACTAATCTCCCACAGCATCTCATTCTCCCGGCCTTTTCCTTTTCTTCAATAGAAATCCATTTTCTCTAGTTACTGCTGCATGCAGCACTGCATAACCCCTGTCTTTACAGAGTTGTGCCATGCCCCCCTTCCCAATTGCCTTCACTCTGTCCCTGCTCTCACCAGGTGTTCCACAGGATGCCGACTCCACTGTGCTGCTCAGGAAGCAACAGAAAACAGCCCTTTGGAGACACTGTTGTGATTTTGCCTGTAAGACCCTCCATCCAAAAGCACCTTTTAAAAGCAAAACTTTTGGAAGAAATCAGAGAAAGTCAGAGCATCTGCTTAGGATGCAGTGGATGACTGCTGTAGCTAGGAGAGTGCCTTTAGGTAAAAGAGAGAGAGGACACCTTGCTTTTAAAAATGCACGTCTCTCTCCTTCCTCCAGTTAGTAGGATGAGAGAGACACCTGTCACACCTGGAAAACTTGCCTGTACCCTTCTGGTTTGCAGTATATGTCCAACCCTCCCAGTCTCTATCAGAGTACCTCACCAGTTATATTCCTAGCCAGCCTGCAACTGCTCAGGTTTCTTTCTGTTCCCTGTCTCAGGGAAGGCAGCCTTTTAACTAGCTTTTAGCTCTCCAGTCTGCATTTGAGATACATGGACCATGTCAGAAGTTATTTTCTCAGATAAAACTATGATATGCACAGAAGTAGTCAAGGGTTGACTGATGATCCTCTCCTCTTTCCAGTGAAAAATAGCTTCCTTCTGACTGAATTTTTCAACCATTAGCATTTTTGTTACTGGTTTGTTTCAAGAAGTCTCTTGTCATTGGTTTGCAGACTGGCCATCTACATGTTACCTTGGCTAATAACCAGTCAAGAGCATATTCTTGGCTAATAACCAGTCAAGAGCATATTCTAGCCATGTATTCTGTAAGTTTTTAATTAAATGACCTCAGTATGCCCACTCTTTGAAGTTGAATACATCCAACATCATTAAAACTTACTCACATGCTCTTACTTTGGTATTAAAATCTACTGAATACTTCTGAAAGTCTTTCATTCTTCACTCTTAGAAAGAATTGTAATTAACTTACTATAATAAGAAGTAGAATAAACAACCTAGTCTGCCAAAATTTGTTTACTTACCCGTCCCAGCAGGGTAGCTCCCACTATTAGGCACATTTTTCCAGTTCTCTAGAAATATAACAAAATGAAAAATTGTATTCTTGAAAATGCTCAGTAGAACCATGTAATTAACAAGAAATTTTTTTGCTGCTGACAATTTAGATAGTGCTTTTTTGAATAAGTCCTTTTGGACTTTGCAGTAATGTTGTCAGACAATGCAATACTAGTTTTATTGGTTTTTTCTAGGATAATATTTTAATTTGATTTTAGTGCTTAGTCAATGCTGGATTGTCATCCCTTTGAGACTTAAAGCTCCTATTCATACCTAATGAAGTGTAGTCAAAAGCAAGGCAAAAAGCCAATCTTTACAGGTAGCTAGGAAATAAAAGCAAACCAAAACATTCTCTAAATTCAGAGTTCTTTGAAATTACCTTGACCAGTTACTGTGACACACTAATGTCGGTGTGCCCTAGCTGTACATTGGATGGAGTGCTTGAATGCTTAACCAAAAGTTTCAGCTGAGTTGGTGGTTTTTAAACATAGGTTTAAACATTTCAGCTAAACCTACAGGCTCATTTTATATAGATCTTCTATAACTCTCAGGCATCATCGGCTTGAAACAGGCTCAAATACCTGTTCTAGGAGTTACAAGCAGTGTTGTACTGATCACTGGTGTCCTGTACTCTATTGTTATTACTGCAGATAATTTAACTATAATAATCTATACTCTTCATTTCCACAAATGGGTTATTCTTTTTGAATGACTTCTCCTCTGTTCCCCCAAATATTGACCTAAATAGATGAAACAATTGCAGGTGAGACAAAACTTCCATTAGGTAACTGATTTTATAGTTCTATGGTATATGCCATATGCAGGAGAGATATTTGCCATCATTGTATACTGTGACTAAATTATATATTCCAGCATAGTTGCAATGACTGCAAGAAACTCAATTTTCTTTGTGACTGTGAACAGTCCTCTGGGGTAAAATGATCTGTTCATTAAAACGTAAATAGGCAATGCCACTGAGTATTCTTCAGCTTCATAAAAATCACACTTGATAGCACTGTTGATTGAAGTGGGCATTACGTACACTTTTTATTGACTCCCCTCTCCCTGCCAAGCCCCAGATGGCGTTCCTGTGAGCTCCTTCGCCTCGGAGCAGGAGAGCGTGTGGGCCTGTTGAAAACTGAGCGGCAGATCTGCAGATTAACAGAAGGATATATTGCTGTGTTGAACAACAAAATTGCTAGTTAAAACTCAGTGAATACTAGTTTATTGAATTCTGACTAGTAAAGGTCATAGAACTACTCTACAAGCAGTCCAGACTTAGTCCTTTACCCATCACTCAAAATACACATTTCTGACTTCACTTTCTTCCCAAGGGCAGTGTTTTTCATGCTCTCCCAATAGGATCTTCTCAACCACTCTCTTATTAATGCTGTTTACTAGAAAACTGTTCAGTTGCTCCTATATCCTGTCTCTCTACAACAAAATGCATGTGTCACTAGGATGCAGCCGTAATTACCCTGCATCATTAAGCAGTGTTCAGGCACCTGGTAGCAAAACAGAGTAGGTGAATTACCCAGAAATTTGGACTTTGCTGGGCTTCTGCAAACAGGCGACTGGATGCTTGGTTCTTCTCGTTTCCTCTGGAGGGTCATCCACTATTCCACGTTTAAAACAGAGCTGAAGTGATAAGGGATACAGCTACTAGCACGGTTAGTTCACTGCTATAATAATGCGATTTGCTTACTGAACCGTAGGACCCTACCCATTGGCAGAGTCTTCTCTCAGGGTTCCTGGTCCGTCTTTTCAGTGACCACTTCAGTGTGGAAGCAGTTTTCACTAGAGCTGGGGTGTGTTCACTGCTGATGGTATGTGAGTTCCTCTGAAGGGATGCATGAAGCAGGCTCTGGACCAGGGTCTGAGACCTGCACTCCAGTGGTTGTGGACCACAGCTAATTGCTTGCAGGTGCAGGCTGGGGCAGGAGGGCAAATACCTCCATGCGGGCCTTGCCACAGGCCAGCTGAGGAGGTGGGGAGACCCTGGGCTGGCTGGGCCCTTAGCATGGGGTGAGGACCAACTAGGAGTCCTTCTCCTTCTGCATATGCATCTTCCGGGTGCACAGATGTCCCCACACAAACTAAAGGTAGGAGTCTCAGGCCCTGGATTATTTATAAAGACTCCTTGCTGTGAGTTTTTGGCCTTATTAACAGGAAGTTACATTCCTTTCATTATAGTTCTTGGACAAGTTTGTTGATATGCATGGAAAAATCCTGTCCCTCACATGTGCATGTGGGAGGCAGGTTTTACTCTTCCTTAATTTTATTCTGGGTGTTGCTACTCTGCACTTGCCTACGGAACATATTATGCTAGTACACGTGCCATGTATAAAGCACTGAATGGGAAGGGAATAGGAGCTAAAATCTGTTACTGCCACAGGCCATCTGCTCAGGTATTAACTCTCAGAGTCATCCAAAGCTATCTTTGATTATCCTTAGACCAAGGAATGACACCTTCCTTTAATGTCAAGTTTTGACTTGTCCCTGGAGGATGGAAGACATGGTAGTTTTGAATCAGTTAGCACTTTGAATTGCACTTGAAGACCAAATTGTAACACTGACACACTGAGTTGCAGACCTTAGAAGGAGATATGATTATAATTACATCTGCAAGTCCTGGCCAAATTCCAGCTCCAGCACTCCAGCTGTGGGGTTTCAATGTTTTATGTTTCTATCCCTAAGTTGTAGGATTTGTTCTACCTCAGCTATAGATGCTACTAGGAAATTCTTTGATGCATATTCTACTGTCTGTCATCCAAGACAAACACTTGTCAAGGCTTTCATTTCTTACAAATGGGAACAAGTATTTTGTGTTTTGCCAGAAGTGTGATCCTATCAATGTCTTGCAAAATCTACAAGGAACTCACCCATATGTTCACCAAACGCTCTTCAGCTCTATCTGGGCATCCTGGATCTGTCTAAAAGCCATCTGGAATAATGCATTGCGAATTTCTGATCTTCAGTTAAGTACAGTAGCAACTTTCTGAGCTCACAATTGCTAAAATGACTAAATTTGGACACGTAAAATAGCACTGCAGTGGAGGAGCCTGTTGGATGTTTTATATCCCCAAAAGCATAATCCAGTGTTTTCTTTTAGTCTTTTTAAAGAAGTATATAATTAGTAAACAGCTTGATCTGCATCAATTCCAGAATAACTCTTGGGGGCAATTTTTCTATCATTTTGACTTTTTCTGAATCTGCCTTTGCCCCTTCTTTATCAGTTGCCTTTTCAAAGAACGTTACCAGCATTTGTCATTTCAAGCCTTTGTCTCCTTAACCTCAATTGTCATCCAGTCTTGCTTCACCCTTCATCTGTTCGTCCACTGACGTCTCCTATATCAAACTGTTGCCCACACATATGGCCATCTCTATCAGAGCTGGAGTCATTAACTTTGGAAGACATCTCAAGTCCTTGTATTTCCTTTGGAAATAACATCTTCCAAAAGCTTTACAAAACTCACAAGCCTGTAGATGACATGGGGAACTACAGCTTGCTGAAATCCCTAGCTCCAGCTAGTAACTGAGTTATCCTGTCTTTAGCAACTGGAGGCATTTGTGTTTGCAACAACAGCATAAGCAAGCACTGATGCTAAATGAGATTTTGCCTAAATTTGGTTCTCATGAGGCCAAGCTGACAACTTTGAAACATCTTTCAGAAGGTGTTGCTGTCAAAATAGTTACTGCAAACTGATTGCTGATGTTGCAATTAAGTATAATGTTAATTAGAAAGATTTTAAGAAGAAAAGGATGTGAATAGAAGGTTGTGTATAGAAGCCTTTTATCAATGGATTTTTATTGGACTAGATGACTTTGAGGTCAACTTCTGTGCTGAGGAGAACATACTTTTCTCTCTGTGCTGCTTCACTGAACTGTTATAAACCTGTGAAGATAGAGCTGTAGATAAAAAAACCCAAAAAACTTTAGACAGGCTTAATGAGTATTTATCTTAATGTGTCAGTAGCACATTCTGTTACGCCATTTTTCTCTGTTCTTATTTCATGTTCAGAATCACCAGGAACAGCTCGTTCATGGCTATCTGGAATGCCTTTGGCACACCATCTTTTGTCAATGAACACTGAAATGAACACTGAAAATTGGCGCTGAACACTATTCAACTTACTGAGTATATTTTAGGGCTCACTCAGTGGCTGTGCTTCAATTTGGGTTTACTCCATTGGCAGAAAAAGCATCAAACAGAGGGAAAGGTTCCCCCACTGCAGCAAATCAGTTAGTGCTTTTGAAGTCAGTGAGTTGCACTGATTTACTGTGTCTACAAGATGTGCTCCAAATTTTGTTTTCCTTTTTGTTTTCATGTCACTGTTTCTGAAGACAGTAGAGACTGTCAATAAACCCAGCACTAGATCTGTCCCGCTGGAAGAGCATGTAGAGCTGCTCTAGTCAGAGGAGTCAGAGCTTGTTTATCTAAAGTCTTCTTAAAAACATAGTCATCCCTCCCTCTTAATCAGTTTTATATTTAAATGGGAGCATTGCAAACTTTGAGATTAACAGTCAAGCCTGTTCAGGAATGCCATTCTTAAGGCACAGATCTCAGGAAATACATACTGTCCCCAGTCCCTACTTCCAAAAGCTCTTATCCAGGTTAATATCTTCTTACATTTCCTGTAGATTTTTTCCCGGCCCAGATAACCTCATCTTGTGTTTTCATCACCTCGTGAGTTTTGTTTTGCTCCGAGTTGTCTTTTTGTCCCTGGCCTCCATGATGCTTTTGTTAGGGGACATGTATGACCGTTAGCTCGGTTGCACAGCTTCTGAGTTGACTGATTTGTACTATGTTTCTTATAAGAACCAAAATCTATTTAAGCGCCAATTCAGCCAGGCTAGTCCATAGGTTTACTATGTATGGACGGTCTCTTGGAGGATTTTACTTGTTTTCATTGTTCCTGACAGTGTCTCAAGGGCTGTAGGTGATGCAATGCCCAAGTGGTGGATAGGGAAAGTGCCAGCAGATGGTGCTGAAGCAGATGCAGCATGTTCCCGAGTTTTGGTTGGTGCTCCCAGCGAGTGGCTGCTGGTGTTCAGAGCACACACAGCTAAGAAAAAAGCAATCTGGATTTTCATCTTGTTAAAACTGATTAAAAATCATAGAATCATAGAATCATTTAGGTTGGAAAAGACCCTTAAGATCATCGAGTCCAACCGTAAACCTAACACTGCCAAGTCCGCCACTAAACCATGTCCCTAAAGCTATTTTCTTACAAAATTGAACAAAGAACTTTCAGCAAAAGGGAAGAACAACTTTGTCATCAGAGACGTGCTAGACATGCTATTCCCTCCACTGCAGACCTTATGTTAAAACCTTCTCCAAACTCTTCTTGCTTTAAAAAATCCACATTTTCATATCCTGTCACGTTCTTTACTCAACCACTGCGGCTTCCTTTTTCATTTCTTTATGTCTCATTCCAGGATATGAGACTGCTAAGCATGGGGCAGCCACTGTGCACAAAATAATTTTGAGAGATTCACTTCTGCCAAGCAGTCAAGAAATACAAGTCCACATTGGTCAGATCCCTATCCCTTCCTACTAAATTAACACTGAAGCTCCTAGGACATGGTCTCCCATCTTTGTACAACTTTCACTTTGTGACCTGGTCAAGGCTAGGGGAACTCTGTAAGTTTTCATCCTGTACTGAGTTGAAGGAGACCTTCACTTTGCTAAATAACAAATAACACCACTTTTCTTCATTCAAAATCTAGAAGCCTTGAGGCAGGAGGGTAGGTTTTGGATGGGGGTGAATGGAAAGGTGGGGAAGGAGCACGCTTGAAATAATTTAGATTGGTAGTGGTTAAATAAACAAATGTAGTTAATGTGATTGAGGCACTTTAAATAAGTGACTCTTGCCTTGTCTTTTACTGTATTGAACTTCATAAATAAGAGATTCAGGGCACAAATTTGCCTGCCTGTGTCTGTTTTTATCCCAATCCCAATCATTCTGAAATGAAGCCAGAAACGCTGCCGATAAAATATTCAGGTCCATGAGACCTTCCTATTGCCATGTAGGGCACGGTCTCATTTGGCAAATTTAGATCAGTTAATTTCAGAAAATGCCTCTATGCCTGTCTGCCAGAGCTGGCCCCCCCGCCGGGGAGACAGCACAAGGGAAAACGTGTCATTACCTCCCTAACAACTCACATGCTGACTCAATAGCACAACTCCTTCTTCACCAGCAGTTTAACGCATTACTCAGGTTTATGAGGTACTGCAGCTGGGACCAAGACACATGTTTATTTCTGCTCCAGGGGTGACACTATCTGGCAGATTCCACAAAAACTGTCTTTGTAGTATAAAGATCTCAAAGGGCTGACAGTTCCTAGACAGTTTTCTGTACTGCCTTCATTTCAGAAGACACGTTCAGCTGTAGCACTGAGCACAGCCAAGGAAACCTCTTGTTTAACTCCTCCACACGAGAAGAACCAGCTCCATCAACCCCTGCCTGCGGGGCACAGGCCCACGCACAGCTGTTCTCCTGCTCCACCACCTGTACTGAGCATGCCATGAAGTACAGAGAGGTCTTAATTGAGCCTCAGAGACATATCTGCACTGCTCTGCTAGAGGATTCCTGGGTGCCAGGGCAGTGAGGTTACCTAATATTGAAATGCTGTATTTCAGCACTCAACCTTAAGGTCTTGGGATATCTCCAGAGTGCTTGGGGGATGTATCAGGATTGCACGTGGCTCCTAGTGCTGTTGGGAATGGCACATTTCCCAGCCCAGAGCCTGCAGCCCTCCTGGAAAGGCTCTTCTAACACTTGACAGTGATTTGTCTGCACCACCCACATCTGGCAACCCTTCTATGTAGTTCTGCACCCACAGTGTTCACACCGTTATCCTCCGTCTTAGAGTCAAAAGGAGGGGAGGACTCGTACAGGCCAAAGACCAGACCTGCAGGCTAACAGCCTCCCACATTCCTCCCAGTTTTGCAACTGCTAAAATGCCTAGGATTTTTTGAAAATATTTAATTTATGCCTTGAAGGGAGGAAATCTCTATTTCAGCTTTTGTCTAATGAAAGTGACTTAACTTCTTCTGTCAAAAATAGTCCTCTGGATGTATGAAAGTTTCTGGTTTTGTCTGTTTTATAGTGCATAGTTTGTAAGAAAATTCTGCAGTCGCAAAAAGCATGGTCTTGTCCAGAAGCTCAGCCCATTAATAAAGCACAAAGATGCACTGTACTCTGCCAGGCAAAAACACCAGACAAGCTGGAAGCCAATATGGAAACATTCAATGATTTTTTCAGCAGAAACACCAGCTACTGTATTTCATTAAAAGGAGGGAGGATTTTAAACTAAATAACACATAGGTTTTGTAAAATGTGCATGTCATAATTTACAATGAAAATAATTTGGGTTTGGGTCACTGTAGTCACTGAACCTAAGCTGTTATTAAAAAAAATGAACTGATTTTCATTTATGGTGGCTCAGAAAAATGTCTCTGGAGAAAGTTCAATATATCATTTTTCTTAAATTTATATACATGTGCTCTGATCATGTTCTCATTTTATAGTTTATATAAAAACTCGGGTAAAAATATGGGGAAGTTTGGTATTATTAAGGAGGAAAGGGTTTTCCTTCCTTGACTGGATTTTAGAAGATACTGTACTTTAGCTAGGTAGATCGGCTGAGAGCTTTTCTGATCTTTGGCAGTAACAAGAGATACAGAGAAACTGAGCCAATACTGTAACTGAGAGTTACAACAGTAATCTGAGTCAAGTTATAAACTGTACTGGGTTGCATGTATTGCCATCAAAGAGATACTGTTCAGAATAGCAGAGACAAAATCTGTGGGAATTCCTTGGGTTGATCAGATCTCTCAGCAATCAGTAGGAAGTGATGACAAAATGCTACCAAACCAAAAAAGTCATATTTCATATCTGCTTTCCACCACTGGAAGTGACCAGATGATGGAGCGCAGTGGCAATTGGAGTTAGAGAGTCAGATAGGTTTGGCTTTTAGAGCATTTAGGACACATCTTTAGAACTTGATCTCCAAATTCCACCTGCACTTCTGCATGTACACCCACAAACATACCTTGAAATGTTTGCACAAGCAGTCATGTATCCCCATATGAAAGACTTCTCGATACTACATGGAATGATGCTGGCTGCATGATTTGGCTTGAGTCATATAGCCAAGTGGTCTAACATTGCTTTAAAAAATAACTTATTTACCTTTCTTACTGAAGGAAGTATCAC
The DNA here is from genome assembly GCF_965638725.1 of Aptenodytes patagonicus. Lineage (NCBI taxonomy): Eukaryota > Metazoa > Chordata > Aves > Sphenisciformes > Spheniscidae > Aptenodytes > Aptenodytes patagonicus. Next base: position 94,500,232 of record NC_134951.1, read on the forward strand.
TAAAATGGAGGATAATTTTCTTTTCATGGATTCAATGGTATCTTACCTGTTACAGCGCAAGCTGAGTGTAACTTTTAGTTTTAATGTGTATTCTGCTGTTATGTCTCAGGTACACTTCTGGGCTCAAAATATGTGTGTGATCTTTCCGAATATGATTTTAGTCCCTCTTCATTTCTCTCAGCAAGTTTATTATACATTTTGCGCTTTGGGAAAAATCACTCTTGAAAATTGTCTGAAAGGTAAAAGTTACAGTTTCAGGTTAACATGTGTCAAACTGATTTGTCTGCAAAAATGAAATAGGCATATGGAGTAAAGGAAGAGGATGTCCAGGCAACCAAGTGTCATGATAACAGAGTGACTTATAGTGTTACACAATCTTAAGGGCACTAATGCACTGCAAGATAAAATCCCACCCTTCACAAGTCTTAGGAAGTGTGTATTATATGTGCTTCACAATCTCTCTCTGATTTAATGCTGATATTGTAAAGTGCTCTGTAATCTACATCCAGGCTCCAACTGTACTTTAGGAGTACCATCAAGGAAATTAGCATTAATTAGATAGAGGAAAGATGAAAGACTCTAGGAAGCCTTTAGGACCCAGTAATCATGTTTCCTAAAGAGAGAGACTGAGTGTAGTCAAATAAAGCTGCTGAGTGATTAGGTCAGAGGTTCCTGCCTTGCAGGGGCCAAATGCGGTGAAAAACGCTGAGCAGTCACAGCTGAGAGGGGAGGGCAGTTCCACACTTGCTATTTCCATCTGAACCTGTTCCCCTTTCCTCTCCTGCAGGTCCTTACCATAGCCATGGCCATGGGCTGTGAATCGGAGGCACCCTCTCTGGCCCAGCTTGGCGTTCCTTGGAGAAATGCTTTGGTCACGCTTAATCTCTGAGGTGTCCAAAACCTGGAAAGCAAACAGTAGAAGGACTGAAATAATTGCTTTTACTGGGATTGAGTTCTAGTGGTTTAAATTGCAATATTTCTCTGTACTCAGTCCAGCTGCAGCCACTGGGCTATATGTAGCTGTACCAAATGATGAACAGAGCGGCGGTTCCCCAGAGCTGTGACTGCGGCAAGAGAGGAAGTATATGTGTACATGAAACCAGCCTTTTGTCAAGACTTAATTCTGTAGATTGTGCCTGCAGAGGTATACAAGCTCTCCTATCACCACAGAAATTATCAGTAAGCTGGATGTATCCTGCAGAAAGGACTCCAAGGTTTTGTGAGGGTCAAAGGAAGGCAGTAGCCCAGATGTAACGTTGAGAGCAGAAGAAAGGAGAAAATTAACATTTACAGACTTTGAGATGGTTTGTGTGAAGTATCTCCTGCTCAATGTAATTGACCTGAGCTGGAGATTTGTCTGAATGAAGAAAAGACATAAGGGTTTGGCTTTCAAGGCTCTGCCTTGGCGTTGGTTCCCAAAGTATCCCATACCATCCGTAAAGCTATTGCATTTCTGGCATGCAGTTTCATTGTTTCAGAAAGGCAGAGGTAAGGTTGTGCTGTAGAGATGATGTGTGCCTTGCTTTCGTATTCTCTGTTTTCCAGAGTTTACATGTGGAGCAGTGCAATGTAGTCCATCTGCCTTACCACATGAGGTGCAGGACGACACTACAGCCTGAGATTAGAGTATGAGGATTCATGTCCAGAAACCTACATCACTTGTGGAATCACTTCCACTTGTCTGGAAGTGAATAGAAAATGCTGCTCTTCTGACTTGGAAGCAATTTATCTTCATCTTCTCTTGGTGGAAGCAACCACGTAAACGCTGAGAAAATGCAGGCTGCAGACTTCAGGGTCAGATAGATCAAAATCAATCAGTAATTGATTAATTAAAAATCATCCTTTATAATATAGGTTGGCTACTGAAAAGCTTTGTTCACATTTACTCAGTTACATAAATGTATCAAATTCTTAATTGCCAGTGGGAGGACAATGTGCTCAGGAATTTGAAGTCTGATCTTCACTACATCATTGAATCAGAATCTGGTGCCAGGTAAATCCTGATCCACCCAAATTACTCCATGCATAAAATGAAAGTCACTGCCATGTCAGAGAGGTGTCATGAGGATAAATCCATGGATAATTGAGAATCAGTAGATAATCAGTTGATAATTCGTGGATAATCAAGTGTGCTTTGAATCAAAAAATGCTAAGTATTATTATCAATATTTACCTTTTCAGTAGGATATGACTCAGTCTTCAATTCCTAACAGTTCACGTAAGTATATAATTGATTTTAATATTTTAATAAAATTTTCATTATGATTTTCTTAGACAAAATTAAAAGAGCCCTCTAGCGGACATAGTTTTGTCTAACAACAAGAACGTGACCAACTTTGGCACCAATCTTCAGAAATTAAAAAACCTGTTCCCAGTCCAATTTTAAGATCTGCTTCCTCCCACACTCTCTGTGAGTTAAGCTAAAATGCCGAGGCTGAGATCGGGCGCATATCTGGGGCAACCCCTCTTTTTCTGGGTGGATTCAATGGCATTCAGTGGGGGTCAGCTGAGGAATGGGATACTAGGGGTACTTTAGCTATTTGTGGCCTTGCAATTTTAGATCTGTATGAATGGCTGTGGCATGGTGGGTGATGTGTGCATACCAGCGCCAGCACAGAGTCCTCTCCGAATCAGTAGTAGTCAACCTCCACGGCTCCTTGTAGGACTTCTCAATGAACAGTAGATCTGATGGACACGCTGTTTTGTATTTTTATGCTTTATTATGTCTTGTGCAACATATTGATGTTCAAGTCTTTGACAAACACTTTCAGCCAGCAAAAACTTTCCTGTTGCTGGAGGAAGCAATCTTGCCCTGGCCTGAGCTGCCAATGGCCTTGCCCTGGTTATGCCCTACTTGGTGCCAATACACGTACTTGGGCAGCCACAGGGTGAATTGGAGAGCTGATCTGCCTGAAAAACAATTATATTGGCACAAGCAAAGCCCCTCCACCTGCAGAACTGGGGACATGAATCTGGGGTGGGCAGAGGGGGGAAGACAGCAGTGACAACTTAAAACATTTGTCCAACTAGAGGTGAAAAGATCTGGTTCAAACATGGGAAGTAGCTCAGCTGCAATTATCACAGGGCTCCTTGAAAGCCCATTTCTCCTGCTGAGAGCCATTATTAGACAGCTTCAGGTAGGAGACATATTTAGCTTATTATCAGAACCTCTTCACTGAATTAGGAAGTACAGAATAAACATATCTTGTGCCAGAGGTGCGAAGTTTGGTTTGGGACTTTCGCAAATCTCAGGTGTTCCTGAATCACGAATGCTGATTTAAGTACATGCAGGGGGGTTAATAACACCCAGCATGGACCACATGAGGACTAAACAAATTGTATGTTACTGCTGTTTAAAGACCCTTGAAATATATATATGTATGTATACATGCATGTGCACACATATATGTGTGTAAGCGTGTATGTGTGTGTGAAAACAAGTTATATGGCTAAAGGAATTTAGAAGTATATGTACAGGGTCAAGATGAAGGGAAGAAGAAATCTATTGCAAGGAGAAGGAATTTCCCAATATGATCATAAAACTCACTTATGATAACTCCATAAATCTGTATCCCCACAAGGGAAAGACAAGTGTCTAAGAAGGATTTGAATGATTTGTTTAGGTACTGCCAAATTAATGCAAGTCTTGCTGAAGTACAGCAATCCTTCTATTGGCTCCAGTCAGCCTTGAATCAGGTCTTGAATTTTCAGGGGGCCATAGGGGATGGGGGACACAACTCATTGCAATGGCTGCTAATGCTGAAAGTCGCACTGATTTTGATCTATCAGAAGAAGAATGTAGCCAGTTGTTTCCCCATGTATTTGTTCATAATTCACACTAAATAAGCCTGAAATGTGGAGACTGTGATAATGTACCACTCGTATTCCATACTGAATATGTTTCGAGTATAGAGTTTATTGAAAAGTAGCAGACTGTGCAGTAGTTTTCACATCTACTCTTGAGTTACTGTATTTTTCAAAATTAGGCGGTTTAACAATGTTTGTATGTAATGTACAAACATTTGTGTTTCTGAACTATACACAGTATTAGAAATCCTAGCTTACCCCTCCGCCTATTTTCATGCTAAGCACGGTGTATATGTCATTCTAGATACAATGAGCTTGAAATTTAAGATAGATTGTTTTGCTTTTAAATCCTTTTTTCGGGCCACTATTCATTCCTCATCCAGATTTCCTCACTATGCTTTTAAGTACATGCAAAAATGCAAGATCTATACTTAAAATGACAAACATTTTTGCAAACTAGACACTGATTTTGTGACAGTTTCTCAAGCCCTTTGTAGCCAGACTACTATATCTTTCCCGCTACATCATTTTAAATGTCCTTATATATAGCTGGCAGGGGAGGAAAGCCAGAAAATTGTAAATGATGTTACAAAGGCAGTACAGCTGCCAACATAGCCTTTCACTCTAAGTCCTATGATATTTACTATGTTTCATAAAAAAAACTAGTTCCTGTAATTCTGTGCTGCAAAAAGCATGAACACATGGTACTATTAAATAAGTTATAAAGACACAAAAAGACAAGACAAAAAAAGAAAAAAAAGAGTACAACATTTATTTATTTTTTAATACTGTGATTTGTAGGCTGACCTCAAGGCTTGACTCCTGTTTTGCAAAATGTTGGGACTGGCAAGGCTAAATGAAGAAATACAGTACCTAGCTTATGTTTGAACGGCATTAAATCTTCATAGTAGCTATTGCTAGTATGTGTATGTGTAAACAGACACCATATTCATGAGAAAACTTGCACTGATTAATTTAATGCACATATGGAATGATTCTTGCTTAGAAATACTTTTGATTTGAGTAAAACTGCACAGACACTGATGATATGTCAGAGAGATCTGCTGAACGTCCAGGGACATGTTCGGCTTTTAAGGAGAATGAAATACAATATCATGTGCTGGTTTTAGAGCAAGGTATGACACAGACTAGGTAGAAGGTCACACAAAGTGTATCTAACATCAAGGAATAAAAACAGCATCAACATTTTTATTACTTAAAATCTTATGATTTGGGGGGAAACTATCTTATTTTTGGATGCCTGAGTTCTGCAAATGCATGAAATAAACTGCATGGTAAAACAGCTCCTGATAAAACTTTAATTGGTATGATCTATCTGTTATTCTGACTGCTTTTACAGATCCCAAAGCAGCTTAGCCGGGAAGGGAGCTAGCGTGTTATAAATGCAGTTATTATTTTACATAAAGCATTTTAGTCAAACAAGCTGACTAAATTCCTTAGGATTTATAATCTTGGCAAAAGATTATTCTCCTTTTTTAATGTTTATCTTTGTTCCTATATTATATTACTTATGGAAAAGAATGGATAGGGAACCCTTCTTGCCTGAAAATCCAGAATGAAAGAGTTAATGAAGCAAAACCATGTAATGAGCATAAACGCAATCACGATTAAAAGGTAAACATATATTTGACAAGCTCACATATATGGAATGATACCAGCAGCCCTATCTATGTACAAATCTATCCCGTACATCCGTAAGCAAAGGACATTGCACAACCCAAAATGCAGGCCTTCTTTTTTTTTTAACTCTAGCTCACCAAGCACCAGACAAGCACATCTTCAGCGATGAGAAAGCCAAGGGGCGGCATGTGCGTTTTGCATAGAGGGCTACATTCCATTCATGCACTGAAATTAAAGCTAAATGGAAACTCGAGTTCCTCAGAGCAAGAACCATAACTTCTAATTACCAAAGGTAAAAGATAAACTGGAAAAAAAATATTCTTTCAGATACGGCTAAAATTATGATGTGAGTCTTAGAAATATTTATCTTTCCTTCCATAAGTGAACATTCTTCTGGTAACTTGGAGTTTTTCTTGGACTGTTATTGCTGTTTCACAATGATCTAAGGCTTTATTTGTAGTCTTAGTGGTGCTTATATAATTACATAAATCTAAAAAAATAGAATGTCTGATTATTCTAAATTCCAGTTAAAATGAGTCAATTGAAAAAGGAATTATACCTCAGTGTTTCAGCTACAGTTCAGAGGGTCATATATTCATGTGCTCAGCAGGCCGCAGAATGAATGATCTTGTCACAGGACATCATCGGGAGTTCTTTGAAATCCCAGATATAATTAAATGTCTAATGTGTATTCACAAATATATTAAGCCACAGAAGGCAGCAGTGTCCAAAATCTCTGGTAGTCCTGAAAAAACCCTAGAGCTGGGCCAAGTGAGAAACGAGACAATCTCCGCTGAGAGCTTGTCTTTGAGAAAGCACTCAAGAAAGCCAACGCTAATTAACTGAAAGTATGGAATTAAAGTTGATTAAATAGCTATTCTTGTGCAATTGAGGATAGGACCAGCTGAACTCTGCCACAGATGCTTTATCTCTGTGTGGCACCACCAACATATACCTCTGGGATTTCCTAGACCTACTGCCCCTCCACAGAGTAATTCTGCAACACCAGCCCAGTAATTAAAGCTGATTCTTCCTATAAGTGTCAAACTGATTGCACAGGTCCAAGGTGGCTGTATAATGCATGTGGGGTATATCCTATGCTTGCCAAAGCGCCAGGCATTGTGCGAGTGAGGTATATATCCGTATCGTGTGTCCACACTCTGTGGTCGTCTTCGACCTCTGTACACAAGCCAGGTCCAAAACTGTCAGCTCATATGTCAGTACAGGGCATATGCAAAACAGCATCTGACCTTTCACCAAGAACTAGTCTCTAGGAAGGCTGAAAATCCCAGACAAATATAGAAAGTGATCAAAATTTGCCCAGGCAGGATTTCCAGGCAGGAAGAGGGCACATGCTGGGAAACAGAAAGCAAACAACAAACCAGGGGACATGCCAGGAACGGCAGTTTTGCTGTATCATTCACAGCTGTTAATGCATGCTATTGCTGTTTGAAATTATGTTAATATAAATTGAAAGTGTCCTTCTGCAGAAGCATGTCTTCCTACTGATTAATCAAATTATGTAATCAAAAGTCTGTATTATATTATATATTAATGACTAGAGCTGGATCAAACTCAATTCAGATTCATTGCATAATTTTCCATGATTACAGTTCACCTTTTTCTGTTGCTCAGGTCAGAAAAGTCTTATTAAAGATATACAACTATAATTTCTCTTATTTAGGATCAAAGGAAACCTTCAGAGGAACGGGATAAGACATGCTGAGAAATTCTCTCAGTAGTTGTTCATAATGAAAACCAAACACCTTACAAGATACGTGATAAAAAACACAAAACATTTTAAAAATGCACAATGTTTAAAAGGAAGCATAATTTTCAAAACTTTGACTAGAAGTGTAATGTGTTGCCAATAGAATAAACTGGATTTTGTAGGCAGAGTCCTTTGTAGAGCACAGTGGATCTGACTCTAAACTTTTCCCGATTACAAACTGAGTAACAGTATCTCAAGTCTTCTCCACATGCTCTCTCCCCTGTGCTCCACAAGAAGCTCTTGTAGGTGAGAAGTCCCTAAGCTTTGGCTGGCTGCCAGTCTCAGGATGTTCACTTTCTCTTTCAGTGTAGGCTAGAGGCAAAAATGGCAAAAAAAATGTAGGAAAACATTCAAGACAGCTCTTAGTACTGGGTCCCGCTCACTAGTGCGTTATTTTGTTTGGACTGCTAAAAAAAGGAACCAAGGCAGAAAGTCGAAACAGATCAGAAATTACTGTATTTCCATACTGTAATATGTACTATATGCTGCCATGAGGAGTTTGGCTACCATGCCCTTCTCCTTTGGAGAAAACATTCTCCATCTAGTAAGAATTTGCTGAATGTTGAATGCCTCCCTATTAATTTTGAATATCCGGGCCAAGAAAAGTGCACCTGCAGATCCCGATAATGCAGCTGGAGCAACATTCCAGCAGGCTCCTGCAATGACTCATCAGCTCTGATCCAGTTCATCCCTCCAATTAATGAAAACAATAATACCTTCAAAGTCCAGTTTTAAGCCTTTTATCTAGAACCACTCGGCCATTGCTAAAAAATAATTAATTACTTCCTCTGATACACATGGAGATTCAGGGCGTTTTACAGAGAACGCTATAAAAGTATACTCGTCTTCACTTAAATGTTGATTTTCATGTCAGTGCCTTAGCTTAGTCTGTTATATTAAGGACTTGCTTTTAAACAAAAAGTACAATGTTATCTGCTCAGTACAGACTCTTTTACTTCCTCTTTTATTCATGAATTTATGAAATTATCCAAATACAAGGTAGAAGAAAATCTAGACATATATGTTTTGGAAAAGAAAATAGGAATTAAGTAATCACTGTCAGGCTGAGCTTCTGGTTTGCACCTTCTTCTTCAAACTAAACTGTCAACAAACATAGGACAGACATAAGCACTACATCTTTTCTTATAAATATCTCAGATCCAGCTATTATCACTGATGTTTTCACATTAGAGCTCCCTTGATACCTGTGGAGTTTCCTTCTGATTTGCACTGCACTTAATGGGAGCAGAATCAGCCCCTTAAAAGATCATAATTTTATCAGAATTTGGCCTGACAGTGTACCCCTTTTTTTCTTACCCTAATAGTAACAAATAGGAGCTCTGGGTAGAGGCCTCAAGCACAAGACTTTTAATTTGGAGGATGATGAAGTGGTAAATTATCTCAGCCCTTCCCTTCCATTAATTAAGCAATACAAAATGCTGCATTATTTGATTATGCCATTTTCTTTATGAGACCTACATTATGGAAATGAATACTAATAGTCACCATTTGGTTGCTGGCAAAAAGCGTATTAGCGAAAGACACAGTTACTATTGGAGTCTGTTGTTCCACAAAATCATGTGAAATTCTCTTTTCACTCTTTGAAACTTGGAAAAACAAACACAGTGAAAACATAGGACATGGATGAACTGTGAGGAAGAACAAACAGCCTGGATAAAAGTTACATGATTATTGGGTAACTGCAGAGACAGTTACGAGAAAACACATAAATCTGTGCAGTCAGCCACAGACTTAATCCGGACCCTGCTTTCCCTTCGAGGTGCCCACAGCAGAGCCTCGCGGCGGCCGATGGGACTATGAGTTTCTGCCAAACCCACCCTCCATTTCCGCAGCAAATCCTTCACTTCACTCCTGGCAGCTGCTTACCCCATGGCCAGAAGAATGCCAGCACCCGAGGGGGAGTCGTGCCGGCTCAAAACACCCTAGGGCTGCACACCACCCGTGCAAGGAGTTCTCAAGCGGCAAGCAGGCAATGCCCAGTTCCTGCCTTCCCACCGTCCCCCACTCGCCAGTCTGCCCCTAATTACAGGTAACGACCGTGGAGGGAGAGGAAGGCTGATTACTAGAAGATCATTACTTCTGGAAGGTCAAGAAGCACCATATGGATGCTGTGGAAATAACTTCAACGTGAGATGCAAACAAGGGTGAGGTGTGGCTCGTGTTTTGAACCTAGAGAAGGGTGACTCTCATGGTAAAACCAAACTATCGCTATAGAACCAGCCTGAGGCCTGTCTAAACTGGTGGATCCTGAAACACTTCTGATCCCCTGGGTGAGAGCAGCCCAGCCACTTCCTAGCTGCGTAATGGAGGGAAAGTCAGACGCGCTGTCTCCTCCCTGCCTGGGTTTCTGCAGGAAGCAACATGGAAATTGAGCAGAGAGCTGCCACGTGCTCAGGGCAAGACCTTGACGGAGCCGTGAGGAGGCCAGGATCCTCACTGCGTACCAGAGCAGGCATCTGCCCTCAGCCTAGACACAGCCTGGATGTGCCAGCTGCATCTACCAGGGACCAGGGATACCTGTGTTCCACAGGGAATGGGAAAGATCCTTGAGAAACAATGGGGCAAGGTTCATTTGTAGCAGCTATCAGCCCAGGGTGATCTAATGGTGCTGCAATTTCACGTACTCACATTCCTCGATTCAAACCTACCATGAGCTAATCGATGATCCATTTGTCTCCCCATTGGATAGCAAATAATAGGGGTTTAGATGCCAAATAGGAATGCGGCACAACGGGGAAAGTTTAAAGCTCCTATTTATTTGGGACTTCCCCATATTGAGATCAGCAGCGATAGGAGGGCCAACTGAGCAGGAAGGATATTATGGACTATTGCCTGCTCTTTGCAATCAATTCCTTTCAAATCCGTGCAGGATGTAGGCTTGTCATCCTGTTTGAAAACATTCTTCACATGTTGGAGTATTCAGCACTGAGAGAAAAGGTGGCTAAAAGGTTTCTTATGGCCACAGAGATCAAGAGACACATACATTTGTGAGGACGAGCGTCACAGAATAACTCTTCATATCATCCTGCTGGCTCACTGCACCTGTGCAGGCATTGTGTTTTTTAGGAAGTGTTTCAGTTTACAATATCCTGTGGCTGAAGGCACAGCTATTTACAGAAAATGGCAATACTACTCCAAAATGAGAAGTGCTGGAATGTAGAAGTTCAGTGTTTCTTGATATTTCTCTAGTGCTGACTGTCATGTCCCCACCCACACAAAAGATTATTTAGCAGTAAGGTCATTCAATTCAGATCAGTATTTATCTCTATGGTCAATATTTTCCTTTAAGGTAATTCCTTTTGAGGAGCGTAAAACTTTCTTACCTTGCAGAATAAGAGGTATTAAGGCATGCATAATAATGTCATTGGCACTATGTCCTTATAAGTCAGTTTGATGTCCAGGCAGAACTTTCTGTTAAGGGCACGTTTTGCCAAATCCCAGCAGCAAAGTACCAGCAAGTTCCATGGGACCTAATAATGAACTATAAAGCCCACCTGTTTGCATGCTACATCATTATGGTAGCTTGCTCTTAATGGCACTTTCCTTCCTACATTTTTATTTCCATTTCACTTTTAAGAGACTGCATATTTCAAAATTAATTTCCCTAGGTGTTAATAATGTTAACTTGTTAATATTGTGGGATTTTATTTATTCTAAATAACAGTTTAATTTAAAATTAGATATAAATAACTTGCTGGTCAACATGCTCCAAACTTGTAAATCTTATTAGGCATATTGCCAGGCAGAGAGCTACTTGAAGTCAACAAACTTTCCTTTGAACTCAAGTGAGCCGTAAGATGACCTCTCCCAGGCAAAATCCCTGGGACTGCTCCACAGCAGGGAGTGCTGGGCACGGTGATTGGCTTTACAGACTAAACCTTTAATTTGGAAGTTTGTATTTTAAAAATCCAACAGTTTTTCAGATAATGTAGCATTAATGGGTGTAAGCTCTTTAAATATGACCCCCTTATTTCTTGTGGGTCAGTGTATGTGGAGGGATGGGCTCTGTGGCCTGTGAGCTGCCACCAAACACTCTGGAAGCCTTGTAGGGTGGTAGACCTATACTCTGAAAGGCTGCACATCACAAAATAGGTTTTTGACAGAATTAAGTTAGAAGGATTTGTCAGCACTTGTTATGTTTCACAGCTCAGAAATGCAGTTCCATACAGAGAGGGTATTATTAACCGGCATGCAATTTCTGCAGGATGTCATGAATCACAGGTTGCGGGACATCCTCCTGAAAGGCTCCATAAATTCTGAGTCACTTTTAAAACAAACACTACACAATGGCAAGCAAGGCCGAACTAAGGTAAATATGAAAACACTGAGATGCAGAAATAGGATCCCTTCCTCCGTCTCTTCCCAGCTGATACCTTCCTCCTTTCTCCAAATCATTGGAAATGCCGAGAGCACTGGCATCCCTTCAGGAAGGATCGCCTCTGCATCTCCACATGCGCATCCTACCAAATCAGAGCCTGAGTAAATCTTTGTTCGGCACTTCAGGAACTAGTTGACTATGAGTAAATGCTGAGTAAGACTCCTTCCTTTCTTGATGGAATCCACTAGGGAATTTACTGTAATCTGCGCTGGCATTTTTTTTCAACCATGCATTTTTTAAGTAGTTTTTTCATAGTTGGACATGTCATGAGAGAGTCATCACGTGACATTTTTCAATGGTGCCAAGGTCTTTTTTCCAAAAGATGTGCCTGTACTGCATAAAGCATACATCTGAGATTTGCACGTCAGTTAGGAGTCCAGTTAAAAATGGAATAGGCTGTGTAGAAAAGTCATCTCTTCAAGGATAGAAATGCAAGATAGCCATACATGGCTGGAAATCCAAAGCTGAGCACTAATAACCTAGCTTTAAGCTGATGTGGCTCCAGTATTAAACTGAATATTGATGAATCTGTGTGAAATATTTGTAAGGAACTCAAAGTTGATGGGAAAAAAATACACTCCCACTTCTTACAAATCAGATCAAAATGAAGGAAAAGTAGATATCTGAAAGAATTTCACATTTTTCTGTGTCTTTCACGTTTACTTTTTACAGTCTTGAACAGACAAACAGAAGTAAAATATAAAGATGCATGCAACAAGATTTTCTCAGCATTCAGACAGGCTAAATAAGCAAATGGTTGGAAACCGGTGTGGTTTTCTGCTCTCTGTGCAGTGCTAGCTCAGATCCAGCAAGGTTTATTAGATTCCATATTGTCCGCACTTGCAGGAGGACTTGTGACAAACTTTTGGGCTTTTTTTTTTAATTCCATCATCAGATGATATCAACTCAAATGCATAATCTGGTTTGGGTTAACACACACCCCTGTGTAGCCAGCTGAAAATTTAGACCAAATAGAATGAGCTGTTCTTAGAGGTTTCGGAGCACTGGCTGCTGCAAGTAATGGAAATCTTGTAACAAAAACACTTTGTGTGTTTCTAGTAAACTGGCAGATGTTACTAACTGACTCTATTTGTTCCACTCCAGTAGTTTTAATAGACATAAGTGTAAGTGTAATACACCTATAGTAAACCACATTAAAAAAAAACAGAAAGCCAACATTAAACATACCAGATCCCAAATAAAAACCTGTACATATTGTGGTTACTTAAGAAAAACAAATTATGTCATTCAGCAGAAAGACTGTTGATTAAGGTTTGATACACATCTTTCTTCTCTAGAATACGTATTCCAGTCATACCAGTTTGTTTAAGAGGTTACTCAAAAAGACTAGTTTAGCTAAAACAGAATGGGATTTAAAATATTCACTGAGTGTCAAAATTCCCCCAAAACATAAGCACCTGGTTCTGGACTAAGCTAGTGCAGGCAAAATTCCTACTGAATTAAGTGGGAGTTTTCTTATTCTAGGCTTTAATTACACTAGCAGGGCACTTTTTGCCTGTAGTTAACGGCCAGTTTGTAGGCTGTTACCACATTTAAAAAGATTAGTCCGGTTGCTTCCCAAATGATCTTCTAGGATGACAACATATTTATATACGTGTGGGATGGTGAGGAAGGGAGAGGAGGAGTTAATGACGGTTATATTCTTCAGATGAAAGTGTTTTTGTCTGCGGAAAAACCCCACCACTACTTATCACAAGCAAATGAATTTTTCCAGCACTGTCATATTGTTATCCTATGCAATTTGATCAGTGTTTTAATCACATACAGTATGTTGTTTGTTTAGCCAGATGTCAGGTCATCTAATTATATAACAGGAGCACTGGTAAAAACATTACCATAATTGATGTGAATATTATGAAAATTAAAACATATATAACAGTTATATTTGTTACTAGGTTTATAGACATTTTTCTGCAAATGCACTAGGTATCTTACAAAATGGAGGTATCTTTAAAAAATTTATTTCAGATCTTATCATGCTAACCATTTTTAAGCTTTCCCTATATTTTGTTCGCACTAATGCTTTTCTGTCTAAAATAAATCGCTAAGTCTTTAGCATGTGTAAGAAAAAGGTGTGAACGTGCATGTCCTGGATTGGCTACCTCCATCTTTCTCAAACTGCGGGCTCCTAAAAATTTTCCTGTGCAGATACAAACCTACTGACAATGAGCATTCTTTTCTTATTTACCTTTCATAAGAAGTGGGCACCAGGGGCCCACAAACAGGTTCAAAACTAGTGCTTCAAAAGTAAGGTAGCAACTCACTTCCCTTAACTGCTCCGGGGACACCGGGCAACAGAAAAAAGTCAGACCTTTACAATCTTGGGGGTTTTGGTGGTTTCAAGTTTGGTTTGTGACTTGTGTAAGTTGTGAACTAGAGAATATTTGTGGGACTGTGGAATAGGTAATTTTAGTTTGCATTTTAAATGCAGATTTTGTTGATATTGATGCAGAGGATAGACATAACTAATCACATTTGTGAGAAGAAAGAAGTCTCCAGTGTTTATGGAGTCTATGGTAGAGGCAGACACGGTCCTAATCTACAGGGCACAGGACAGGAGCGGCACACCTATGGTAACATCAGGAGATGCAGAGGTGCACACCGTAGTAAATACATAGTAAAGACATGTCTCTATGAAGTGCCTTTCTTTAAGTGACGCCTGCATGCAATTTCACACCAGCATCATGCCACTGATCTTAATAGTTATTCTCGACTTACAGTAAAATCAGCTGAGAATCAATGTCATAGTGCTTAAACAATGTGCAAAGGCCAGCACAAGAAAAGATGAACCATTCCTTTGTTTCTGGTGGGAATAGGGTCTCAAAAATACATTCATGGCAAAGAAGACGGGTAATTATTGGTTTTTAGCTCAGGTCTAAGCACATGGACAGCAGAGCTATGCTCAAGTGTATCTATTCTGGTACTGTATTCAGTTATGGGACATACCGTGATGTCTGAGGTTATATTTACTGGTTTTAACTGCATGCTCAATTGCACCATTCTGTGGTGTGCTGGGGGAAAACTGGTCTGTCCTTTGTGAGTACCTGTACAGATGAGACTTTGTCCCATAAACATAGTGAACTACTTTAAGCTTGGCATGCTGAAGTTTTCTCTCTGCAACCTCTATTCCAATCAGTGGTAAGGCATGAATCCAACTTGGAGCACTGATCTGTTCCAGCTGTTGGCATTAATGCTACTTTCATTTTGGAACCAGGAGGTAAATGCAAGACATGAGACATGTTTGAAGGCATTTTGTCAGTGACTTCTTGTTAGCCAGCAACATGCCTGGCTAACAACAACGTGCAGACACAGGGGCAGCTGATACAGATTTTTATAGCTGTGAAATCCCGTAATGCTCATCAGTGATGCTGTGGTAAGGCTGCAAGCAGAGAGCAACTAAACAACCCTGTCTTGCAGACCAGAAGGGATGTCAGAAGAGCCAGATCTACAAGAAGAGGTAGGTCCCATGAAGCTGTTGGAAGAGTTTGCCCCTTCACTTGCCTAGTGAACGTGAGCCCTTAAGGAATCTAAAAAAACAAACCCAGAAGATCTTCTGATCATCTAAATACATCCCATCCAAATCCAAAAATGAAGAAAACCTGAAGCTACATTACAGCTGGAATTGTCCCATGATCCAGGTAGGACACTGTGGTCTACAGGTATTTGCGGTCTTTTGCTGGTTTTTTAATACCTAGCCGAGGGAGTGTGCAAGGACCCAAAGGAGACAGCTGGCTTGCTAAGCTCTCCTTCTGCATGTGGTGGAGGCAAGGGGCTCTGTAATAGGTGATGCTGGGGAAATACAACCTTCTGCGAGGGCACACAGAAGAATGGCTTCCTGGGAGAAACTCCGGCTGCCTCCCTCTGCAACCTCTTCCTTCCAGCACTAAAAGCCAGAATAGAGCTCTGATTCTCATCTGCATCAAAAATAAGAATGTGACCAAATTTGGTTTGTCGTGCTGGATTCGCAAAGTGTTTACAAAAGCATTTCATGGAAGTGAAACTCGGGGAGCAATTGTTTAACTTAGCGGTAAGGGTTTGAGGAATATGAGCTGCGTATGTGTTATCTGGATTCGGGACTGAAATCTACACTGTTACCTTTGCTTTATCCTCTGTGAACTCTCATTTTCAGCAAGTGAAGGTCATGTAAAATGACTCTTTACCAGCCCACATCCACACCCAGCCGAGTTCAGCATTTCCTAATTAGGTTATATTCAATCTTTATAATGTGCTTGTAATAGATGTGGTACTGCAGCGTAATCTCAACTGATATTATTCACTTCCCAGGAATGTACAGCTGAAGCTGCTCTGCAGGCTCTGACTGAAAACAATGGGTGTGCAGCTGACAAATAAAAGTAGCTATTTTACATGCCCTGGTCTATTTGGATGCCATTGTTTAAGCGATGTCTGCTGAACAGGTATTCACATTAGAAAAACAAGCACAATTACAATTTTCTGATGTGGCAGCTATTTTTGAAACTCATTAAGCTCGCTAGTGCTTTTCCCATGCAATGAAAAACTGGACTTGCCTGTTGTAATATTGGCTGGCAGTTATGAATGGTTTCAGCTCACATTTTATAATGAAGAAATGAGCTCATGCTATATAATTGCAGGCTATCCCCAAGAATATTTTTATTCAGCGTTATTGTCAGACTAAATTAAAACTGCCAAAGAGCCTGATTCCTCAAGACGCCAGGTGCTCTCGACTCCCACAGTAGTTAATGGAAGGGAAGAGTACGCAGCACTTTCAGAATTAGTCCCTAAATGCTGATAGTGATGCACAAATTTTCATATTAAGCAAGACAACATTTTGCAGAGCTCTCATTGTTCTTTCACTCATCTTTTTCTTTGTAAAGTGAGCAATTATTACTAAAATTAATATTTATTCTATGCTGTATCCATTGATTACATTTGTATGAGCTACCGCAATATCCTTTCAAGTGACTTTTGGTTTGCTTTTCCCCTTCTAAGCTTAAAACAGACATTAACTTCCTTTTATTAAAAATTAATTAGTGATGTATTTGAAGCTGCTGGTGATCACAGACAGTGGCATTCATCAGGCACTAGAGACTCGTTTGCATCCCCTCCTGCCAAACGCTATGGAATTTTTGTCCTCTTCTCCCTGGGGAGTTCTGCAGAGAAAAGCGCGCTGAGCTTAGGGGACCCAGAGAGAGCAGATGACACAAGAAAGGAAAAGCCCTTTCGGGCAGTGTGTGAAGCACCACCTCCTTTCACCAGCTGAATCACCACTCCACCCCATGCACTTCCCTGAGCAGTACTGGGCAGCCTGGGAAGACTGGGGAGTGGGGGGGAAGGTTGGTGCCCGCACACACGTGTGCTTCCACTTGGCGTTTCATAATGCAGTAGGAAAAGACAGACTAGGAAAGCCAAATCTTGTGCCGTGTTTGAATACCAAAAAAAGTTGAAAGTCAAACACCCGTCATTAATATGTACAAGGTCAGGCAAAAGCCTTGCTCAAACCGTGGGTCAATTAGTCCTTCCTTTCTCCCCTGGGTCCAAAGTGTTATCACCACAGAGGATAATGAGTTAAAGCCAAGTAAGGTCCTCTGGAGCACAGAGGTCATGGAACGAGAGTTGAAAAAATGGGTTCCAAATATTGTAAGTCTTTCAACACTGTTTTCTAGGTATTCTGTTAAATATCCCACTGGGAGGCTTCTTTTCGTCAAACCTAACCACATTTCTTTGGACTTTCTTCTCTGAGTGATTTCAAATATATAAAGAATTTAGATGAAAAACAGATCTGTATTTTTTCATTGCTTAAAAAATGGTAGTAAACGCTCACTTCTCAGAAGAGTGATAGTGGTTTTATTTATAGAAATTCCCAAAGTGACAGTTATAGAAATAATCTGTGGCAAACAAGTTGCAGAAGATTTTTCCCTCAGTCTGATCATGTTTTCTTTCCAACGCTGCATAATAATTTCCGTGAAAAGAAGCTGTATTAGGTAGCCCTGATCATTGTTTCAACTTGGTAAGAGCAAATGGTGAGAAAAAACCTATACGGTTGGGGAAAATAGCAGCCTCCAAACAGGGTTGTTATGAAGAAGATGGTCTCACTGTTCCCCGGGCTTAGTGAGGGAAGAAAGCGGACTAACTTGCAGCAGAGAGAGATGTAAG
This sequence comes from Aptenodytes patagonicus, assembly GCF_965638725.1. Classification (NCBI taxonomy): domain Eukaryota; kingdom Metazoa; phylum Chordata; class Aves; order Sphenisciformes; family Spheniscidae; genus Aptenodytes; species Aptenodytes patagonicus. Next base: position 94,518,003 of record NC_134951.1, read on the forward strand.
TTGTGTATCTGTTGGGAAAACAGAAAAAATACAGATAGTGAAAGGATGAGACTATGAAGCTACCTCGGGAGGTTGTGGAATTTCCATCAGTGGAACACGTGTAGGAACAGCCTAGGCATGTGGTTGCCCAACTTGCCCACAGTGGCACAGGGATCTGGGAGGGACTGTGGAAGGTGGCTGAGGAGATGAGTTTGTATGCGCTATGTAGCAGCCTGTTTCAGGGAACTCTAAAGGGGCTGTGTCTCCCCTGGAAAAGAGCATGGCAGGGTCCAGAGATTTTGGAAGGTTTTAAAAGTTAAGTGCTTGATCCTGCATCAGGGCACAACGTGGAGGAGATGACCCCAAAGTCCCTTCTGACCCCACAGTTCTATCACTTTATAAAGTAACTTATCAGAAATGTTGCGTGTTTGGATATGTGTGCATTGGTAATCCACAGGAATTATTAAAAAAGAGACAAATGTTTAGACTATTCCTATATAATATTGCTAAACACTATTTAGCAATAGTATTTCAGAATGCAATCTTCAGGAACACTGGAAAACAGTATTAGGCAGTTTTTGAAAAAGGTTTTAGTAACATTTTCTTGTTTATGGTGGTAGTATGAAGAGTGTTTACATTAAATAGTTTAACTTCTTAGCTTCCAGAGCTTGAGTTAATCATGTGTACTTTAAGGATCACAAAACCTTTGTCAAAGTACAGCTTTTAAACATACAATTTCAAAGCATAACAGAGTGCTTAACAATCCTCACTAAACTCACGATCTAGCTCCAGCTGAAAGAAATGCAAAAGCACTATGGACTTGAGTTGGGCATATATAAATAAAACCAGTATCATGATGAATAGAAGTCGTCCTGATTCAGCAAAGCATTTAAATAGATACTTACATTCTCTAGATATCACAGAGATGTAAGTATTCAAGTATTTAAGTATTCAAGCATGCCTGACATTTAGGAATCTTAAGACCATGCTTTAAACTTCAGTTTTAGTTTCTAATGAGAGAGGTTTGAAATGGCAGGAGAGACAGCATAGATCTGTGGTGGAAAGAGACCAAACAGCAGAGGATCCCATCACTCCTTCCTGATGATGAATTCAAAATCTGCATGTTATTATTAATGCTGATACTTTAACTACTAAAAAGTTGAAGACATTCAAAACTGAGGTTCTCCTAGGAACCTTGGTTCTGCCTCTGGCCCCTACACTTGTGTCTTCCAGGGTTTCCCATAACACGCTAAGCTGGGGAAGGGATCGGCATTTTTTCTGCAGAGAAACTGAAACTTTTCTCTAAACCATTACTGCCTCAAAACACTAACTGTATTTATGTATACACATAACACTTTCCTATTAATATGTCCTTTGCTTCTTCATAAGAGAACAAACCAGTATCATTATGGCCTATGACGGTACACTTGCGCACAGTGCAGGGTAAAGAATGTGCTCCTTGTACTGGGGAATGCAGCCTGCCTTTGACGACCTTGGGGTGACTAACATGGGATTGGAAAAGCTAAGAGCAATGATACAAGAACAGCAGAAATGGCGTGGCTGTGGCTTCGGGACGAATAGGCCTTTAGGGCTAAAGAAAAGCAGGTCGTCTCCTCAGCACAGTGAAAACAAGCATGAATCTCAGAAGGGATAAGGACAAGGGAAAACTGAAGAGGAAAAGCTGGAGCAGGTGCCGCAGGTCAGAGGCGCAGGAGGTCACGATATGAAAGAGCACAAGAGAGAAACTTGAGTTAAACCAACTGTGTGCAGTACAGTGGCACACAGAGGTTTGAAACCCAGCTCTGAAAAAGAAGAACTAGGGAAAGTATTCAGAAGAGGCAGGGATGTGTGACACGACTGGGACAAGCTTTTGAGTGTGCCGCTGTAAAATGTTGCCAGCTTGTTATTATAGCAAATGAATCCGTGTGTCTGTCTGTTTTGTCCTCAGAAATGGTTGTGTGGCTTTTCTTCAGCTTCAGCACACGAAGCCACACACATGCATGCCCACACACATGTCCTTTCTGAACTAAAAAGAAGTATGAGCAATGTCATCCCTCGAGTGTCACTTTTAAAAAGTTTTAAACCACTTAAATTAGGTTCCTAAATGAGAAAGTAGTCTCAAGAGTAGAGTTGGTAGATTAAAGGTAGCGTGGAGTGCATTCACGCAGGATAAATAATTGAATAATTGCAAAGTTGGAAATGTATCCAAAGAAGCCAGGATTTATTACAGAATACTTTTTTCTTTTGCTTACACAAACTTTATAATAGCTGTTTTCTCTGACTGTCCTTTTGCATAAACTGGGAGCAGCCTCTGGGCTGCTCTGAAATTTACTTTGGCATCTGCAATAGCAATTAAGAATTACTGGAACTGTGCAGTCTCTGGCCATGCCTTCAGTACCATCAGAGGCCACTGCACAGAGCCATCCTGTTCCCTTGGGCAGTGGCGGGGCTGTTCCCTCCAACCACCTGCTCGGTCGGTGTCTGCTCCCAGCGGGGGGGCTGCACGCCAGGCAGGGGAAGGACTGTTTGCACGAAGCCCTTGCTCCAATGGAGCAAGCGACTTCACCCTCAGCTATTAAACTGACATATGGAGGGCTTGGTTTTTTTTAAAAAATGTCATGTTATGCAAATCAAGTGGCTAAAAGGATTTTCATAGAATTGAAAATACTTCAGCAATGAGAAATTTCATGTGAAAGGGCAGCATTTTCTGCATTTTATTTCAGACAGCAGGATCGGGGTACAAACTGCTGCGTGTGACCTGACGTTTCCTGCCCAGGGACATCACCCTGTATGCGTAAGGGCACAGCAGTCTGCAGGCATGCTGAATATTACAGTCTCGACACCTTGAAATGAAAACGTTCTCTGAATTTGGGCACTGTATTTACAGAAAAGAAAATACAATTGCCCTGTGCTCCAGTGCTAACAATGCAAAGAGAGCAAAGGGGAAAATTCTCTCACCCAGATGTGTGTATGTAAACATATTTTAAACTAAGTATACATTTATATACAATGCATCCACTGTTTACACTTATTTAAAAATGCCATACGTAATGAAAATTATGCAAATATTTATAAAAATACCTTAGCCTGGGTAAGGTATGTACCACACTTAATATTTCAATAAATGCACATGCAGTGCTTGTACTGCAGTGCCAAACGTAACATTTTGAAAAATGACCCTTCGGTAAAACTGTCGGACGCGGAGCGTTGCGTTCAGGTACCTGCCAACAGAAACCTCTGGGAGGATGTCACCGGGAGAAGTGAAACAATACCGGGGTCTCTATCCGGATTAACCAAGGAACTCGTAAAAAATTTAACATCAGCTCAGTATTTATGGGCTTCCTAGTCCTGAGCCCTTTCACGTTCTGGGCAAGGCAGTTTCACTTGTGTAAAACAGATGGGCAGGTGCCCTTAAATCTGTCATTAAAGGGCTCTTGGCCCCGGCGGGTCCCGCAGAGGCGATGCCGGATGCTCCGCGCCCCGCGCAGCACCTCCGCGCCGCTGCCCAGCTCCGGCCCCGCCGCTGGGCGGGGGGAGACGCCCCTGCGCCTCGCCAGCTCTCGCAGTATTTGCCGTTTACCTGCAAATCGCAGACCGTGGAGCCGCGAAAGCCTGCGCGCTCCTTAAAAACGCGTCAATAATGGAGGAAAGGCAGAATGAATGAGTGCGGCGGGCGCTGCTGCGGAGAGCGGGCTGAAAGCCTCGCCCTTGACGGACCGGGGCGTCGAGGAGGTGAAGGGGAAGAGGGCTTGGGTGAAAAATCATCAGCTTTTAAGCACGCCTGCGAGCTGGCCGTGCTCGGGGGAGGGGGGCTGCCCACCCGAGGGCTTCAGCGGGGCACTGCCGGGGTGGGGGGTGGCCTCCCGGCGCTCCCCGCCAACACCCCCACCCCCTCAATGAACTAAAAAAAAAAAGGGGGGGGGGAACCCCCCTTTATTGTTATTGCGGTTGTTACTCGCCTCCCCTGCCCGCCTCCCAGGCGGCGCTCCGCGGTGCCAGGATTTCCCTGCAGCCCGCCCTCCCCGCCCGCAGCGCCGCCTCCCCGCGGCTCCCGCTCGCCGCCCGCGGCTCTGCGCCGCGCCCCCGGGACACGGGGCGCCGCCGCCGCCCGCCCGCGCACTGACAGGCGCTCACAGGTGCCTCGCTCGCCCCGAGTCGCGGAGGGGCGGCCCCGCTGCCCTCCCGGCTCCGCACCGGCGGGAGGGAGGTTGCTAGGGAGGGAGGGAGGAGCGGCGGGGGAGCAGCCGGCCGCGCCGTAAGTCGGGGAGCGGAGGCGGCGTGTACGCGGAGCGGGGCGGTCTGCCGCCGCCGGGCTGCGCGGCCGGGGCCAGGGGGGCGGTGAGGGGCCCGGCACGGCCCCTCTTCCTTGCGGAGCGGCGGCGGTGCCGCACCGCGCCCGCTCGGGGGGCAGGGAGGGAGCCTGGGAGGGAAGGGAGGCATTTCGGGGTGGCCTGGGAGAGTATTCATTAATCCTCGTGTTTGGCTGCCTGGGGGATTTATGCCGGAGCAGTCGCGTTGCTAAGACCGTCTCGGGGTGTTTCTACATCACTGAAATTCCGAACTGAAATTCGCCCCTATAATCGGTTTAAATTTTCTTCCCTGCGTATTTTGACATACCTGATCTTACGGCCTGTCTTGGAGGCAGGAGGCATACCGACATCGCCCCGAAACAGCGCGGGCGTTTTTTGTGCTGGACGTCCCCTTTTGCTGCGCCTTCCTGCGTGGGTTTAAAAATAACCGTGCGCTGGAAGGCGCCGCCGCCGGCTGCGGGGCTGGGGCTGGGGCTGCACCCAGGGCGAGTACGGGGCTGGGGAGAAGGGCAGCGGGCCGGTGTGATGCTGGTTGTCGAACAGAGTTCAAGCCGGGAAGTGGAGTAAGAATTAGTATCGGGTTGCTGCTGAAGAAGTGCGGGCGGTAGATTAGTAAGAGGGACCCGGTTTATTTTCAGTTGAAATTAAAAAGAGACCAAAATAGAGGAAGTAATTAATTTAGGACTTGCGTCACTGTAGATTGTTGTTATGTTTTAAAAATAGGAAGAGGGCTTATTATGAAATGTTTAATGTAACAAATGTGGTCCTGATCTCGTACTTGCCTTTGAAAAATGTTTGGGGGAGGGAGGCAAGGAGCACTCCCGGGAGTGAAATTACTCGTGTAGACCATTATTTTCAGTTACCTATAAGTTATAAATATGTAACATTGCTCTGCAAAGTACAGGGCAAAAATCAGAGGCTTTAAGGTATGAAAATCTAAAGCTGAACAATTCTTAAGATGCACAGTACCAGAAATCTTACAATCTGTGTGCTGCAGTTCAGATGTTTAGAGGAATGACAGAGATACCAAAAAAGGCATCATGATACTCAGCGCAATTCCAGGAGCAGAATTTTCTCCTTCCCTACAGAAAAGGAAAGCGTGTTTGTGGAAGCAAGGAGTGACAGATGTGGCATCTTAGCAGCTGGCTAAACATAAAATCATATATCAGCAGGTGATTACAGTCTCAAGGATTTATTTTTAAAGTAGCTCGTACTGAAAGGGTCCAGCCTTTTTTAGTGTTAGCGTTAAGATTTACTTCAGCTCTATGGCATGTTAAAAATAGTCTTTGAGCAGAAGCATTCAGAAAAGTAAGAGGAAACTCCTATGTTCAGGGCACTCCTTGTTTTGAACATTTGTTTTTTATTACAGCACACAGAGGAGAGGAACTGAGCAGGTTCTTCAGTCGGTAGGATAGTACTGAAGAGAGTTTTGAGGATAGTACTGAAGGGATTTTTCCTGGCCTCAGCATAAGCCAACGGTATCTGGGAAGGAAACAATGGGGCCTATCTCCTCCTTAGATTAAAGATAATCACAGTTACTATTCTCTCAGAAGCACCTTGTGCATCCTCAGAAGTGAAAATCAGGCTGCAGAAACTACCTCTGTGATTCTGCCTCTCTTCTGTGATCGGTAAAGCCAGCCAGAATCACCAGGAGGTGGCCTGGGTGAATTTTGGAAAGGAAAGAGATGGGTATCACCTAAGAGGCAGCCCAGAGCCACTCTTTCCCTGAGGCAGCGTGGCTCTGCACCATCCCTATTTGACTGCTGTGGCTATATGTCACATTGACTTCAAAGAGGCGTCTAAAACTGTTCCAAACCACTTATATCAGCTTTACTGTAACCAAAGAAAGCCATGGTTCGTGGCAAAACATGTTTTGCTCTCAGCTTGTCATAATTAGGTATGCTGCTTTAGTTTATAGTCTTCTAAGCTAGATGACTTCTTATAGAAGAAATTCTGGGCCTCTGCCCAAGTCTTGAGAAATAATTTGGGGTAGGAGAGAGAACTGGCATTTAAAAAGAAATTTCCCTCTGCCATGCAGAATTTGCCATCATGTTCTCCTTCGCTTCTTGCCAGTGAGGCTGTGTCCCAGGGGCTCAGCGATGCTCTCTGACCAGTTGTTCCTTCCCCTCCTTGACAGAATTGCTGTGGATGAGGTCACGTGGTGTCCGTTTTGGCCTTTCATAATGATATAAAACACCAAACACTGCAGGCTTTCACCCTCCTGCATGCAAATGTTACTTTTTGGAAAAAAAAAAACAAAAAAACCAACAAAACCACCAAACCCCAACAAAACCCAAAAAACCAAACCCAAAACAAACAAAAAGCATCGCTTCTTTACTCCACACACACCCCCTTATCATGATCAAGGCAGAGTAAATATATTTTCTCAAGATCTGAACCGTCTTGGGGAGAACTGGCTGCCTCTCCCTCCCCCAGTGGTAAAACTGAACTAATTGGGTGTGCTGTGCCTAATAGGTACAGCCATGCTCCAAAGACATGGTATCCCCACGGGTATGGCGCTTACAGGGGTGGCAGTCAGCTGAAGGTATATCCTATGGTTGGTTGGTTGGCTTGTTTGTTTTCTGTTGTGATGATAGCAAGGTGAATTTCCCAAATAAACTCAAGTCTGAACTTGAATGCGGATGTGGGGAGAATTGTATTCAGGTGTTAGACGGAGGACTGTTTTTAAATGATTTCCTCTCACTACAAAGCAGACCAGTTACTAGCCAGTGAAAGCAGCTAGCTGGTGCTGATGGATGTGTCTGGGTAGAGCAGTGAGAGCGGATTTGAAGCACCATGCAGGGGAGGGTTTTGTGTGAAGCAGGATGGCAGAATGAGATGCAACTACTGAGTACAAGCTCAGGTAAAGTTCATGCTGAGGAAGAGATCTATTTCTAGTGCTATGTTAAATAAGAAAGATTTCTGGATGACATTCATGAAGATAAACATTGCTTACAATATTTTACAATGTTCTGTATTTACATTCATAATGTTATTGAGCAAAGATATTGATCCAGCATGGTGACTGCTGGGGAGATGGGTGTAACAGGAGCAGCTGGAACCAGCTGACAAGAAGACTAGCTTCCTCGTAGCTTAAGGGTTAAAGCAAGATGTAGTAAAGCTTCAGAAAACACGCTGCCAAGATAAAATGAGATGATTACAAATGGACAGAGTTACCAGGGTGATGAGATATATTTATACCTTTACTTGGGTTTCATTGACATTTATGGAATAAATAGTCAGGTGTAGAAACAAATGTTTGTCTTACGGTTCTGCCATTAGTTAAGTCCACAAGAGCACAGTTAGTTAATATTTTTTGTAAGCAACTGTGAGATTTTTCTTTTGACAGGCTAGTGAACTGTTGAATGTGTTTTACTCCTTTTTGTTTGTGTTGTGGTTTATTTTTTAAAGAGGGGAGATAAGCCATTTACAGGCTGAGCCTGCTACTCAAATGAGTAGCACATTTTAATACCTAAAGCTCTGAAAATGTGAAAGCAATAGCTGAATACTCAAACTAAATCGTATTTTCATGACCATAGTAGCTTTTTATGTAAGACCATTTTACTGAAATGTATGTTTAGCAAAGGTAATTTGAAATACTGTTATACTTATCTTTGAAATTATGCAAGTTGCACAATACTCTTAAAACTTGATGACTAGAATCTCATGAATGCCAGGGAGCCACATTAAGGGTTTCAACCCCCACTATGTGTGGGACAGCAACATACAACTTAACTATGTAAATGTTGCGTTAATGTTGTTTACTTGCACTGAATAATAGAAGAAAGTTCACCAAGTCTGATACACTGCTTTGATTTCTATCATAAAGGTCAACAGGGAACAAGTTAGATAAGAAATTAAATGGACTAATATAGTGAGTTATTGTGCTGGGGCTCATTCTGAATGAGCTATGTGAACTTTTCTGTGGTTACGTGTAAACAGCAGCTGACCTTGTGTAGAGATACGAGTGCTGATGATGAGCTGTGGTCACTGAAACCAGGTATGACTTGCTTAGTCAAGTCTGCAAACTTGTTTAGATGCATTTAGATAGCAATTAATTTTTTTTAAGTCATCTGTAGAGAGCTTTCTAAAAATAAATACTTCTTCATGTCTTTGCTGGGAAGATCTAAAATGTAGGGTTTGGTGTATTTTTTTTATTCTGTCCCTTTGAAATGTCAGATGTTTCAAGTCTAGTTCTCACTGTTTTGCTGTAGAAATTTTGTGCGTATCTGAATATTTGTGTTGTGCCTTAAACAAAGGAAACAGGTGTTGAGTCTTCATTCCAAATGGTTTTTTTCATATTAGAATATTAGACACTACCATAAAAATAGTAAATAAAAGCAAACTGTTAGTCTGAAAATCTTTTTTTTTTTTTTTTTTTAAGTGAACTCTTTAAAAAGTCTGTACAGTATAACAGTAAAGTCAAGCAAACCCAAAAACCTAAAGCCTGTTATGCTGGCAAAAGCAAGTACCCCTAAGTTAGAAAATGGTGATACATAGTGCATTATGGTCACGTTATTTCTCATAGCCCTCTTGCCTCAAACAGTGTGTGAGGTGAATGAGGTGAGAAGTAACAAAAAGAGAGGATCTGTTGGAAATTCTGGGCTAAAGCTGAAGGTCCTGCTCTGTCATAGTCGTAGTCCTTTTGGGTGGTGCTGGGCAACATTGTAATGCAGATGGTGAAGGAACCAAATAATGGTTGCACAAGTAATATAATCCTGGGATTTCCTAACTTTGCATTCTTTGACTTTGCAACCTTAGTGTTCCACGTATGATATTTCTAATTATGGGGTTCAGAATTCTCAGCGATACTCTGCAAGGAAGATCAAAGGTGCTTTGCTGCCACCACAGTCAGCATCTATGAAGCATTTCTCCAAAGAGGTTGTGAAACTAGCTTTCTAGCTGGCAGAGCTCTCTGTCATGATCTTCACAAGGAGAAACCCTGATACCTGTAAGAGTATGAGTAATAATGTTTCAAATCTTCAGCAGGAAGCAAAGAAGAGACAGGGAGGAGATGACAGGCAAGATTTGAGGCTCAGTCTTCAGTGAAGAAGAGGCTGATGGATCTTGTTGCTTTGATAAACACTTTCTCTGTTTCTCCTATTCTAGTAAAGCTCCTTATTGACTTTTAAGAAGGTGGTTTTCTCAAGCCATATGTCTGGGTCAGCTCCTGTGTAGTAGACAGTTTTTTGTTTGGTTAGTTTTTCTAGTGCTTGAGTGGTGTACTAGTACCAAGTGATGTACAGGAACGTAATGCCAGTGTCGCTGGGGATTTTTTCCCACATTTACATTCTTGCCTTTTTGTTTATTTTTTCCCTTATTTCATTATATTGCCAAGAAGTGTGTGACAGCACTAATGGATTCTTCTCATTAAGAAAGCTTTTAAATTTTACAAAAATCAATACTGAAGTAATTTAGAACCTTAAAAAATCCTTGTGATACCAGAACAATTTTTGAATGTTCCTCTTTGTTCTAATACTTACTAAATCTAATCCTTTAAATTGTATCCCTCAAGATATCGTGATTGGAAACGAGTTCCATTCTTTCTTCCTTCTATGTGTTGATCAGAAACAAGTTCCATTCTTTCTTCCTTCTATGTGTATCTCCAGTTCTAGTTAAGTAAAGCCTAAATTGTGTGTGTTTACATATTTTTTTTTTTCATGAAGATCTAAGTATTTTCTAGAAACCTCTAACTTTACCTTTTTGCCTCAGTTAATGTGATTCGGTGTATACTTTGATTTAGTTTGACTTTAATTCTGTTTATTCATGAGATTGGGTAAATTAGATCTGAAACTCAGGCAAATATTAGTCCAAGATATGGCAGAGCTTAAGGTGAATGTTTTGGTTTGCTTTTTCTCTCCCCTTTTCTGTGCTCGAGATGCACACCATAAATATCCTGTCTTCAATGTGACGGACCACCATTAAGGAACAGTATCTTGTTCAGGCACTCTTGCCACTGCTTTTAATGATGAATTCTGTTGGGGAATGGTCATCAGTATTACTTTTTGGTCTTTATTTTTGGATTATTTGATAAACTGTCTTTTGGGAACTAAAGCATAGTTTCAGTTTGGTTAAAATTTATCTCCAGAGAATGGTTAGGCCAATCTTCTCAATGTTCAGATTTCAAATGATAGCTTAATCAATTTTAATTTTACAAGCTCCCTGTTGTTTGAAGCATTAATGTGACTCATTGGTTCTTTGAGAGTACATGTTTCTGTAACCACAAAGAATAAAAACAAAAGCAACTCTGACACTAAAAGCTGCATGTGCCACAGTGAGGGTGAAGGAAAAAGAAAATGCAGGTTCTGCCTTTTGTAGTTTGATGTAAAGGCCAGCCATACCATTTCTCCCCAGCGCTGTGGTCCTTGTAAAGGCACTTTTCTTTAGCTTTTGCATGACTTGTCTGTAGTCATCTGGAGGACGGTATGTGGCTGTGTAGTCTTTGGTGTTTCCCTTCTTTTAAGGATGTGTGGCTCCTACAAATAATGTTAGGGGTTAGCCCAATTTAAGGAAGACTTGAACAGTAGGAGAGCTATGTGGTGAGTGAAAGCGGGACAAGGAAAGAATAGTGCCATTGATTGTCCTGCATGTCAGATGCAGCTCACATGTTCCTGCTCCAGATTCAAAAGATTACTGCTCTTCATCAAGTTTAAGCTGGTTCTTGGCTTGCTCGTAGCTCTCTAGCAGATGACCTTGCAAGAATAACCACAGTTCATAAGAGGGTAAGATGCAGTGTGTATATATGGCATACAGAATTGTATTTTACTTCAGTCCAAACCCTTGGAGTGGAAAGGTGAAACAGGAGGGAGGCGATGCTCACAACAGTTACAATTCTGTTGCAAAGCTAACAGTATTCCCTGCCCCAAAAGATGCGACAACTGAAGAACTGTCTTTCGTGAGATTTTTTTGTTGTCATTTTATGTCTGCATAATTCTTAATAAACTAGATACCTGGCTTGTGATTAGGGCTTCCGATGCTACAATAATACAAATTGATAGTAATACATTGCTCAGTTTGGTCATCTTGCCTAGGAGTAAATGGTAGAATCTAGTCAGTTTGAAGAAAACCTTAAATGAAAAGGTTGGATTGTTAATGTTATTATGTGTGCATAACATTAACACAATAACTTGTTTCTTATTAATGATACGCAAAGTAATTAGTGGTACAGAGAAGTCATACAGACTGAATAGAAAATCTATTGTTAGGAACAAGATAGTGGACTGAGCGGACCAGTAGTTTGTATGGCAGCTGCTCTGTTCCTGTATGTCCCTTCCCCACTTGCACGGTATGATTTTAGTGGGGAAGGAGGCTATATTTCTTCTGGTTTTGTCTATATGCACCCTCAGGCATGATGAATACCCATCTCAGTCTCCAGAGCCTTTTAGATAAGATCCACTAAGGTCAACAGCAAAGACAACAAAGTCATCCATTTTATGGCAGAGTGGGCTGTACAGCTCTCTTAAAAATACACATTTCTAGTCCCAAAGAAGAAAAGTTACAATAGCAAGAGCCCAAGTAGGTTAGGAATCTGTAGGAGTTCCTAAAGGAATTTGTGAGGACAAAAATAAAACCCACATCTCCAAACAAAAGCGATGAACAATCAAGTAGTTTATGTTGCAGAGAGCTTTCAGATTTTTGTCTCAGAATTAATTTCACTTTTAGGTTGCAGTAGTTGCTTTACCTTGAGACTACAATGGTCCCTTTACTTTGGCAGAGGAATATGCATTGTAAATAAGGTATTTTGTGGCATGATATAACAGTTGGATTGCTGGGATATGCTCTGACAACCTTATAGGAGGAAGAGATAGGAGTAGCATCTAATGAAGCAACAACAGAGAAGTTGGAAGCTTTTTGACACTGCCTTTGGTAAGAAGGGTATATCCATTGAAATGTAAATCTTTAAGTGTATTCAAGTAATCTCTGAAAGTACAAAGATATAATCTGCAAAAAACTGAAGAATCTGTAAGGAAAGAAGCAGGCTTCAAACATCCAAATGAGCAATCTAAACATGAAATTAACTCCTGTTGCTAAATTCCAGCTAATTTTCCTGCATCAAGCCTGCTTACATGTCTTTCTCCCTTGTATCTATGCATAAGGGTCAATCCCTTCCCCACTTCCACTGTCCTCTATCTCCTGGTTCCACATTCCTAGTTCTTAGGCAGAGGTTCTGTCCTTCCTCTGAGTTTGGGTTGATGGTTATTCCTTCCTGCTGAGTTGTTTGTGGGGATAGAGCAATGTAAGCAGGAGGGGTGGTATTTTTAATAGAGAGGGGATTTTGGAAGACTTTAGCTGGCAGACACTAAGCTACTGAATCTTGCAAGAATTATACAATTAAAACACCTTAAAATTGACTGTCCTGGTAATTCACAGCAACAGGAAAAGACACATTCCCAGATACAAATCTGAATGTCAGCACTAGCTTTAAAAGTACAGAAGTGCCAGAACTTTTTAGCAAGGCTGTGGATTTTGATGGGTGGTATATGCATAGGAGTAAAGGGCATTACGGTAGAGCAGGGGAGTAGAAATACATAATTTTGTTTTGTCTCATTAGAGAAACAGTTTAACAACAGTTAAAATTCTCCCACCTCTTTCTAATGCTCCCAATAAACAAATGTATACAGACTGCTGCAGATGAAGGATAGAAAAAGTTGGCTTGAATGGCAAAGTCTGATATTTATGAAGAACTCTGAGCTTTAAAATGCAAGCTTCCAAGACATCTGAAGGGTAGGTGGACATGTTAAAAAGGCATCATCTAAGAAATTGTGTGTATTCTCTCTGTAATAAAACAGTGTGGTATCTGCGGAAGTAGGAGCAGCTGTTTGTGTGTGTGTGTGTGTGTACGTTAAAGATCCTTGTCTGAAATGGTACCAGGTGATTCTTCAGGTGCTCTGATTCAGTGTGTTCTTTCAGTACCATCTGGTGAGGTAGCTGTCAGTAGTTACTGGGCTTTCTGAATTTCAGAGTTTGTAGTTCTTGAGTTAATATCCTGAAAGTACAAATGTGATCCCAAAGTCAAGTTTTACAGTAGTAACAATATATAGGAGATGTGGCTTGAAAAGAAATGATAGTTGTAGTTCTTGAATCTGACAATATTCTATCTCAATTTCTCTTGAGTAAAAGTGAATGAAGCCACATCTCATTTTTTCATTGTGCTTTTCTTCAAAACTGAGTATCTGAAGTTGGACACTGGATTCTGCTCAGTCATGGATTTGAGATACCCTTGTTAGAAAGTTGTACTTTAAAATGTTTAGTTTTCCTTGTTCACTTTGAATAGGCTAAGTTGCTGTGAAATACGTGCCCTTCTGCTTGCACAGCATCAGAGGAGAAAGAGCTTTTAAACCTTGCAGATCTCAAACTGTTCATGGCAGTTTGACAGGAAAGAATTTATTCAGTTCTCCATGCAGGATTTGAAGTAGTGTCAAACATAAATATATTTTTTTTTTTTTCTATTTTGTGCTGAAAGACAAGAACTTTCCAAACACAACAGTTTGGATGAGAGCTCTATTTTGATAACTCGCAGGAGATTTGCCCTTTCAACCTTCATAATCATCTTGATGGCCAAGAAAACATAATCTGTGGACAAAAAGGCTCTAAAAATTTAGTATGGCTTTCCCTAGATAAAAATGCTTTCCAAAGTATTTAATTCTTAAGAGAAATGTCATGTATTTAGGGAAAAATACTGTTCATATCTTGAATGATAAAAGCCAGAACAGACCATTGGGAACCTGTCTATGACAAGCTGTAGGCCTTTCCTGAATTGTTACCCAGTTCTGTGTCAGTGTGACTCCTGGCTCTGCCTGAATTCTTTGAATTAGACAACGGGCATTTTTTTAGAATTTTTTTTTTTTAAATAAAAATGCAAATAATAGAGAATCCACCACAAGCCTTGGTAAATTGTTCTTGCTGTTACAAAAAGGTACATTTCCATTCTTACCTTGCTTTGTCTAGCTTCAGTCTAGCAAACATAAGTGATAGTATCAGTCTTGTGGCTCTTCTGAAACCCTCTTTTGTGTAGTGGCATCCTCCCAGAATTGTGGCTGCTGGGACTGGACATGGTGATGGCCAAATACAGAATTACTGGACCTTCCCTTTCCCTTGTCAGTGCCCTCTTAATGCAGCAGGGAATTGCAGTAGCCCCTTGTGACTACAGCAGAAGAGGATGAGGTTCAGCTGATTATCTCTTCTGACCTGCAAAACTCTTATTACTGTTTCTGAGCACAGTCTTCCCTCCTGAAAGTGTGGCCTATGTGATTTAGTCTTAAATTTTAATCTTGAATGCATGACTTTGGCTATTGTTAAAACTCCAGTGGCTTGCTGATGTTCGGATATCAGCTAATCAAGATCACTCTTCCTCTCATTTCCATTATCTATCTGTTAATTTTCCTCTCTTCCCCCTGATCCCCAGTCTTCCGGTGCAGGTCATTTTAGGGTAATTCTCCAACTGAAATGGATTAATTGAAGGTGAAGAGTTTAAGAGCATCCACTGGCAATGCAGGTTGAAAGTCCTCCTGCTGAGCAGAAAGCCCACACGAGTCCTAATGCCCACAGAGGAAAAAAATGCCACAACTTCTGTTTGTAACATCTTGTAACATCAGTCTGACTTGGGAGTGACACTACCTTTTACGGTGTACAAATGGGGAGAAACTCCTGTGAAATCAGGCATATTAAGATGGTGTATAAGAAGTCATAATTGATCTACTCTCAGATCCCATGATAGGAAAAAAGAATATTCTTTTGGTTTTGGGTGGATGTATTGGGCAGAAGAGGAGCTGTGTATATTGGGTGTTGTACAGACCTATCCTTCCATTGCAGATGTATTGGTTTTGTTATCTTGTCATCTATTTAGTAAAGCAAGAGTCCTGATTCTCATCTGATTTGCAGTAGTTATAGCCTCCAATAATTACTCTGATTTAATTACTGCTAACAGAGAGAGAGAGAATATGCAGACTAAGTGACTCAAAAAATTAATCTTGGTGGGTTTTTAAGCTATTGGAAAAGTGTCATTAGTAGCTGTCAACTGGTACAATGTTTCAACATGTTAATTTTGTTTCATTCTTGCTTCTTGCATTTAATATTGGAATGTTCTAGGAAAAAGAACTGAAATAGGAGTTCATTGTACTTCCTGGGGTGAGGGGTTGTTGCTTTCCAAATGCAGCATGTGTACCAAGATGTTCATTATAATGGTAAACTCTTTGTTGCACTCTGCTGAGGGCATGAATGCTAAGTTTGACCAAGGAGCAAATAGCTATTTCCAGGTGCCTAGTAAATGACAGCCTTTCAATGGAAAGTCCAAGAAGAATATTTCAGTGTTTGGAAAAACACACAAGAAAATTTTCTGTATCTTCTCCTGTATAAGAAAGGTGACTAGCAAGAGCTATGAAGGGAGTTTCATTATTTAGTAGGCTTAATCAAGTTCTTAAAGCAGCACTCAGTTCGTCTTGTTGGATAATAAATCACTGGGAATGTAACAGCCAAAATGCAAGGCAGATTAAGAGTCTCCTTGGATTTTTCAGGTCTTCACAATGTTTTTGTTTTTAAAAGTGAGATTTCACTTTAATATGTAATGGTCTTTCAGCCTGTGTTGGCACCCTGGGTGAAACTGCCTGCCTTGTTTCAGATGGTCTGAAACACTCACTTTGGGAGGTGTGAACTTCCTTAATCAGCAGCCACTAACCTGGGATCCTGGTGACTATTAAAAGTTAACTGTTCTACTGCAAGCTGCTAATGTGTTGTATTTGGAGAGTTTTGGTTTATTGATTAGGCGCAGATTTTTTTCTTTTCATTGTTCTTTGGGGCTTTCTTCTCTTCCCATGCTAAATTGTCTCTGCCTTTCCACATTTGTTCTCTAAAGTAAATGGATTATGGTCTTTTCAGGAATGGCAAGAGTTTAACAGCAGTGTCTGTGGCAGTATTTTTGTTTAAGAAAATAGATTTATTTTGAATTATTGTAGGATAACCTATATCTAGTGTTCTGAGAGAACTTAAACAAAACAACAACAACAAAATCCCATTTTCCCCAAGGATGTGGTTTAACTTAAGAAGCATAGGACTATAGCAATAGGGGTGTTGATGAACTATTTCTAACATGGATCTTTGTAGCTGTTAGTGAACAACTTAACGATTTCCTCCAGTAAGGATTTCCTTGGGCTTCTTCCTCAGAGCCCAGATATGCTGCCCTGCTGCTTCTGCAGCCAGAAGGAGCATACCTCTGGTGAATCCAGGTAGCATCCACGTACAGAGGAAAAGAAGGAATGCCGGTTTGGTAATGTCATCTTCCTTCTAGAAGTTACTGTACATGCCTTCTGTTGGGACTGTGTTTCAAAGTATTTTGGTTATGATATTTCTATTCCTTCCCATGTGAGCTATATCCAGAGAGTCTGTGGAACAGGCCTTACATTATGCATGAATTCCTTCCTGTCCGGTACCAAAGCAGCAACACTGAGATATTGATGCCCCCCTCAGATGCAAGTTCCCTCTTAAATTTCTTGAGCGTACTGTCTCTGTTGGCCATGTGCTCTCCTGTAATTCAGGGAGCTGAAATGTGTTGCTTCCCTGTGTTACTACAGAGGCTCTCTCTGTTCAAAGAAACAGTATGGACTTTTAAAAGAGAAGAGAGTGCCACACTGTGCCTTAAATTAATGCAATCCTGATGCATTGTTACAGTATTATACGGTGGATTTTTTTTCTGGGTATGGTTTGGATTTGCACTTGGGACAAAGAAATAGACCTCAATTTCTGCTCCCCTTGCCTACACTAAGGAGATCAGGAATACCTGGCCACTTACTTCTGTGGCTTGGATTTTGATCATCTTTACATTGGCTTTGTTTTCTGAGTTGGTGGGGTTTTTTGTCATAGTTGTGTTTTATTTTTTTGGTTTTTTTTGGTGGGGGTTTTTTCCAGTGTTTGAGTAGATGTTTTTGTCAGCACTGCAGGTGTCTGTCCTGGGCTCTACAACATCTCACCTTTTCTTAAATTTCTGAAACATGGTAAACCACACTAAGCAACATATCACTCCTCCCATGACTTGAATTCTGACTCCATGGAGCTTGCAAGAGCCATTAGAAATTTGCTTTAAATAGCCGTCAGTAAAGGCAGAAGTTCATCTTACCTACTTATTAAAGGATTAAGTAAATAAATGTGCCCTCTACACAGGAAAGTAGGTTCTTGAATTATGTTCTTTTATTTGTCTTCCTACCCTCCACTGCCTTCCATACCAGCTGTATGAATTACTACCTGAATGACTTGCAGCATGTGGTAACAGCTCATTGGTCGAGAGGTGCATCCATGCCCAAAGGGGTTGCTGCACCTCACTTCTGTGCTGTTAGAGTTGTAGAAATAAGACACACAATGACCAAGCAGAGTTATAACAGTCTAGCAGCAAATGTCACAATGCAAAGTAAGGCCTTGGTATATGTCTGCTCTGTTTCAGAATGAGCTTCTCTCAACTTTGAAGTAATTAGTATAGGCTTAGTATATTTAACTGACGTTGGTTTAGCCAGACCCAAACAGAACTTTTGCCTTGTGCAACTGACTGTTTCTTCTACCTGTCCCCCAGTACTCTGCATCATGTGAGGGGCAAAATGTTTGAGATTTCTAAGAGGCAAGCTGAGGTTTTACTGAAAAGCCAGAGTGCTTAATCTGGGTGGAATTTGGCTGTCAGACACCTGGTATAGGTCTCCTCAGTACCCTGGGAGTGGAGTGCCACTGCTGATCAGTCTTAATTCTATGGGCAATGGTTTTGGCAATGGGTTGTATATTTAACAGTCAACTTCAGGCTCTCTCTCCCCTTTGATCTTCCTTGTTGGAAGCAGCATAAGGAACACAGTCACTGGTGCCAAGGAGCATGTTTAGCAGCTAGCTGGCATTTGTAAAGGGGAGTGAAAGGGACCTGTAAATGCAGGGCTTTGCTCCTGAGGTAGGAGGGAGAAGAGTCGACTCATCCGTATTTGGCCTGTGAGGGCTGCAGAGGTGCAGCTGGGTGTTGTCATCTGAGTTACCTAAAGTCTAGCCTAGTTTCTGTTGAAATATACGATTAATTTTGGGGTTTTCATTAATGTGGGTTTTGGAACAAATTAAATGTGACCAAGGTCCCAACAAGGATCTGAAATTTGTTTTCTACTGGAGAACTCTCTATAAAAATGAACACAATTTGCATCATCAAGCACACGCTTCACTCAGGCTGCCCAACAGTATTGAACACTGAGACAGAAATTGCCTCTTGCAGTGCCTTTCTTCTAAGGTGACAGCCACTTAGGCCCAGCTCATGCTTTGGCACGCGTGTGTGTGTGTGTGTTCTTTTACAGCCTTTCTGGGGAGGTGGTAGTTGTTTTATAGCAGACTGAGTTTGCTGTGATGCTCTTCAAAAGGGCCATGTATGTTGTACTTCCTTAAAGACTAACTAGCAATTGGATATTCCCCCCGCTTCTCCCTACACGCCCTAAGGATTTACAGTGTTTTAAGGTGTGTGAGAGGGTTTGTTCCGATAGGAGAACTCATCATAAAAAGTTGTAACTTGTTTCTCACAACAAAGGCAAGTTGTTGTTTTGGTTGAGTATGGTATTACGCCACTGTGTTTGTCAGTGTCAATTTATGCCAGGCTTTAAATAGGATGCTCTGCAATGAGTTTGTTTTCTGGTAGTCTGTAATCCTCTCAGGCTAGCTAACATTAACGAGTGGCAGCATTACTGTGGCTGGTTTTCTTTTGATCATGCACAGCCCTAGTCAGGAAATGGGTGAGGAGCATGAGTCATGATTACATTACCCTAATGTGACTGCCTACTAGAAGTTTTCTTTTTGCTGCCAATACTCTTTGCCTTGACACTACTGAAAATAAAATGTCCGTTTTGGAGCACTTTGAAATATTGACCTTTAAACAGAGGGATTTATGTTCTCTTGCAGTTTTTAAACCACGACACAAGGCAAAGTTCTGAGCAGGAGCCCCTGCAGAGTGCAGAGAGAACATGAGCGTCTGCAAAATGCTTTTCCAGAAGGCTGCAAAGGGCAGGACTTGACTTGCAGTACATTAGGTCTGCTTGGGTTCATTGGATACAGCATGTTTCCCTGACCCATTTAATTATTCTGTCATGTTGCCTGCACATGCAAGCTCGGGGTCCAGCGTTCTCTATATACAGACACTGTCATCTCACCGTTTGGCTTAAGCTGTGTCTTAGAGCTGTACTTATCTTTTGAAATATGGCTGCAGTAACGGGAAGATAGATGTTGAGTACTGGCTGAGGTAAAACCCTGAGTGTTGAGAAGGTAGCTTTAGTGGGATTTGAGACAACGGTATTTCAGACAGTTTAATTAAATACATGGGGTTTAGAGTTTGAAAGAAGTATCAGCTGCTAATCAGGAAACTAGCTTTAGCACTGAATTGCCACTGTGTCACTCTGAATATTCAGACAGTATACCTCTGTGCAAGTGCAGAGTTTATTAATTTCTTTCAAATTAAACTGATTAACTCTGCCTGGTTTTAAGAGCAGTATGTGAAAACTACTGTTGGCATAGAGAATGAATGCACTCTGATACTACTTGATATATTCCAGAAAAAAGAAGTCTGATCAATTTAGTACAAGCAACTCAAGTTAATAGAACTGAGCGTCTGTAACAAAGAGATTTCAGGAAGAAGTGGAGACCCCTGCGCTGCTGTCCAGTGTGATGTGTCCCTATCAGCTGGGGCACGTCACAGGTGTCACTGACATGCTGCAGAGCAGAGCCAGAATATGACATGTCTTTTAGTTGTCACTTATTCCTCCAGATTCTTACCTCTGCTCAAATGGTGCCTTCAAATAGTGGAGCTGTTTTGTTAAGAGCATAGTTGAAACTCACAGTGAAGATGTAATTTCTGTTTTTTCCTTTTGTTTCATATAAGGGTGATAAAATGGTTACTTTAGTTGTATGAACAATCTACTTTGAATTGCATATAGATAACAAAAATTTTAGAAGTCTTATTTACTCCATGATTTCATCCCCATTCCTTAAAGAGGGCATGAGTTGGACCAAAAAAGAAATTCAGTGAAGATTTTTGTAATCCATTGAAGAATTTACTTTCTTCCCTCTACCCCAACCCCATGCTCTTTGATCTTATCTTGATGACCATTCACCTCTCTGAAGGAGGCAGAAGAACTGCAACAGAGCAGAGGATTCATCCTTTTTCTGTGTAGTAAAACAAATAAGTCCTGTGCAAATTTCTATTTTTCTGTAGCTTTGTACCTCTACCTCATTGTTAGCCTTTGCATATAGAGGGCTCTCTGGCCTTCAAGTTTGTTTTAAACCTAGTTTATCAGCCACTTCAAGATGGTAAATATTTTTTTCAAGTGAAATGCTTTAAGAATTGAATAATAGGAGAACCGGTGATTATAATATGCCTGTGTCACTTGTGTGTTTCAAGGAGACGATAAAGAATATTTGACTTAGAGATGAAGGGTATTTGAGAATTGGAGTTGGGGAGTTCAGGGTAGGGGGATTTTTTAGGTGGAATGCTTTCATTTTAGATTGCCTATTGTCAGGAGCTACCAGTTAAGGAAATGTTAAACTAAGGATCTTTTTAAAAAAATAGTAATAATAAACTCTTAACTATAGCTGGAAAAACTTCATTTCAACGTCACAGCTACTTTGGAAACCCTAAGGCAGAAGCTAGTGGAGCTACCAAACCACTTTTGCATCAGAAGTGAATAAAATCTGGATGTAATTCTATGGACCATTTTTTCTTGCAGAAGAGTTGGTTAAGAATTGCCCATCCCTTCTGCCAGAACTCCTTCCTCTCGAATAGTGATGTTTCATGAGGTAGCTGAGCTATTCAAGTGACTTGTTGCAGCTGAAAGTAGCAGTCTCACTCCTAGCCTTGTGATCTTATGCCCCTTTCCTAGTTAGTTTTCACCCAGTTCAGTGTGCTGAACTGGCTTATACGGGGTCAAGTGTGTGCACACGGTAGGGGGGAAGGGGAGAATGCTTTTCTGACAGCAACATTTATATTGGGCTTGAACTCTCTCGAAGCGTTGCTATCAGTCACACTGCAGCTGTTGGTAAGCCTTTACTGTAAACTGAGTCAGTGGGGAGAATTGTTGCTGTGACCAGTTTGCAGTGTGGCTTGTATGTCTGCCTGCCCACGGAGGGTACAAGGAACTGCAGTGCAGAACAGGGAACCAGCAGCGAGGAGTGAGGAATCCAGGGTGGGAACTTCTTAAACCAGCTTTGAGAGCAGAGCTGAGTTGGGGAACTACACCCTCTGTGTCAAAAGAGAAAGCCATCTATGCTAACCTGCTCAGAATTACAAAGGGTGTGGATTCGTAATCCACTTAAACTGATATGAGTGCTGGCTGACATCAAAAGGGGCAGTACTGCCTGCCTCAATCCACATCTTCCCAAGTTCTTCCATATGGCAATACCAGCACTTATGTGAACATGTCTTGAGCTGCATCAGGGAGCTGCTTTGGCTAAAAACTGTTCCTTTCTTCTCCCTCAGCAGATGAGATTTCAACCAGAGCAGTTACCCAATCTTTTAGGAGGCACATGGGCTCAGGTTTTAGAGGTTTTTTTGCCCCATTTCACAATCATTTTCCTTTGGCCTAAGAGAACTGATGGACAAGGTTTTAAGGCTCTCCATCTTGTGGCTTATGAGTTTACGGTCCCCAGCTGTTCACTCATCTGGTGTGCTGGCTTTGTAGGAGGAAATGTGTGACTGTGCCTCAGTGCATACTCTGTCTGATGTAGCATAACCTTGCCTTTGCCAGCTGCATGAGTTAATGTGCTAGACTTTGTACTGACATGTACTATGCCTAAATCTGCATGGTCTTGCACTCATCCAATTTTTTGAAAGCCAATGATAAAACTGAACTATATGGTATTAAAACTGTATGTATGAATGTACCAGCCAACAAAGCTAAGAAGAAAGTAATAAAGAGGGACCTGTTTCAGTCCATGGAGCCGAACAACAGAATACAGTGAGCTCATTAAATGCCCATCTCTGGAGAAGAGAAGAAAAAATGTTTCTATTATTCTAGAAAAGATTCTAACTTTTCAAACCTGAAAGAAAGCTGTGACCTAAACCTGTTAGAAGGTGGAAAAAAAAATTTGCTTGATGAAAAAAAAAAATTATTATTTAAGACATTCTAATGAGTGGTCAAAAGCACAACTGCGAAAACAGACTCTATAAGGCATTTGACTTAATATTGCGTTCCAGCCAGATTTTTAAAACATTAGTCCTCTGCAGTGTCAACAAAGCACGTATTAAAAACATTTAGAATCTCTGAGTAAATGTCAGAAAGAAGTCAGCATCAGAGGGATGTATTTCTATTGAAATAACGCAGAGATCTTTTTATACAGCATTTGGCTGCATAGTATTTTTATGAGCAGCCTGCAATAAGTGTAAAATTGTTGTGGTACAAATTTGCAGGTGATGGAGATTGGTGAGGAAGTGTATTGTTGAGGACAATGGAGAAATCTCAACTGATTTATCGATTGACAGCTTGAGCACATTCACATAAAATGTTTTTTGTTTCTGAGGTATGCCTTGCTTTGTTGGAGAACGATAGCTTGGAAAGCTTTTTTTTTTTTTATGAGGAATAGAGTCTTACTGGACAAACAGTGTCCATGAACACCAGCATTGGCTGTGCTGGCAAAATTTGTTGATTAAATGAATATATGTGTATCTTCATCCTAAAAAACGGAATGGGGATGCTCACTCTGACCCAAGAAATGGCAGTGATAACAAATTTCTACTTTTGCCAATATAGTTTATTCTGCTTGAAGAACCCATTTTTGTTATACCAGCACAAGAACTCTTAAATGGTTTGTAATATAATGCTGCCTTGTAAATACAGGAAAATTCCTGTTGTAAGATGGTGAGGATAAAAGCAGAAATATGATCTTGTTTATAAACAAGGCAGCAATGATGGGAAGAAAGAAGTTATTTTTATCTTTGTATATGCTGTTAGGGAGAAGGATATTGAAATGTTGTCACTAATTCTGATCTGCTCTGAAAAGGACGTTGGAAAATTGGAGAGGGTTCAAAGGGGGTGGGGGGGGAGAGGTATTTGAAGGTTTAAAATTACTTCCCCACCGTCACCACATGAGGAATTCCCCCTGTTCACTTCGATCAAAAAGGATGACTGAGAAACAACTTGGTTAGTATTCAAGTACCTTAACAGGGATGAAGGTTACTGGTTGATAAAGGGCCTTTGTAATCTCACAGACTGATACAGAACAAAATAATAACTGGAGACTACGGCCAGTTGCTCAAATTAGACAGCAGCCCCAAATTAGATAACTTCAGCATCTCCTTCCTGCTGTGCTGGTACAGCTGTTTGAAGGATACAATGAACTGTGAAAATGATTCCCCCCCCCCCCCCCCCCCCCAAACCAGGTTGACTTTCCTTTATTTCTTTTTTTTACAAGCTAAAATGAAAACTCTTAAACATGTGAAATACCTCATTCATTTCAGTATAATGCAGAAGTACTTTAATGGTTTAAAGTTGAAGGTGTTCCCTGGTTAATATGATTTACTCCAGCTTGATCCATTTGAAAGGGTACTATGCATGGAAAAGTGGCAAGACTTAAAGCAGTCAACAATTAAAAATCACTTCAGGAATTTGGCTTTTCTTCATTTGTGAACCTAGGTTTTAGCAGGGAAAAAGAGGAGGGTGCTGCAGAAATGGAAGATACCTGGAGAGAAAGACACTGTATGCAGCCTGTCCCTGCCTGTGCTTACGCTTAATGGCAATTAACACTTCTTCAGGTGGATTGCTCACAGCTAGTGTACTATTTATCTTTGACTTACGTGGGAAAAAGTGTTTATAGCAAGGGACATGAAAACATATCCTTATATGATTTTTCTTACATTTCTCTTTTGCTTTCCTTTCCAAAGATGACTGATAATAAATTAATTCCTTTGCTTTAAAAAAAAAAAAATTTCTCCCCAGCTAGCGTATAGCTGAAGTTTTCCAAGCCTTCCTTGTCATTCATTAATGTATCTGTATTACGGAGCATATTCACATTTCCTTACTTACCCTTGAGCAGACAATTGTTTCAAGAATTCAAGCTGCTTCAAGTAGCAGTACCTTGGAGTATTTAGCCATTATTAATCTGGAAAGATATATCAGGTGGAACTCTGCAGGGCTATCTTCCATCTCTGTTACTACACAATATTTTCATGAACGCTTTGAATGTATGCTTATTACATCTGCAGATGATGCTAAACCTGTATGCTGTAGAGGCCAAGATTAAAATTCAAAGTGATCCTGACCATTTGAAGTGTTTGAAATGAATAGAATGCAATGCAGTGAGTATGGAGGCTTTGCTACAGGGGCATAGTCAAGAACAAGATGTAGAATAACTGGCTAGACAACAGTTCTTCACTAAAGGAGCTAGGTTTTTAGTGGACCACAAACTAAACATAAGCCAACAATGTTGTGATGCTGAAAGAAAAATGCAGACACTCTGAGAGAGAAGCTGAGATCTCAGCTTGAATATTGTGTTTGCTTTTGGGCATATTTAAAGAAAGATTTGAACCGAGGGGAGGAAGACCAGAAAAGGAGGTTGGGGGGAAGCTATCCAAGCTCCAGAAAACATGACCTGTGTTGAAAGGAGGAAATATTTGTGTCATTTAATCTGAAGAAGAAAAGGCTGAAAGGAGATGTAGAATGCATGAAATAATGAACTGTATTCATCAGGGCCCAGATTGGAGCAGGGAGGACTTTAGGTGCCTCTTCTCTGATGACTAGCCTCTGTGAAGTAAATTAATGTGTGCAGTCTGCACCTGTAGGGAATTTTAAGGGCAGGGTGGACAAACATCTTCCAGGACTAGCAGAAGGCATCTGGATCTTTGCAGGAGGATGGAGAAATGAATGAACTGTATCATAGGGTCCCCTCTTGACCTGTGTTTCTTTAGCTGTGGGAAGGATTGGGGATTTCTTTTCCTTCATTTTCTAAAAAGCATATGTGACAATGGAATAAAATAGGTTAGATTTGATCTAGGAAAGTAGGCTGAGTGCAATTTGAGAAAATTAGTTGAGATGAAATGTGATTAGCCTGATTGTTTTTATAAAGTAATTAAATCTGTAGCTTTAATCAGAAGGGTGCAAATTCTTTGATGGAGGGAGAAACAAAGGGGTGAGGACTTCTAATCTGATCAGGGAAGTTGGCTTTAATACAGATGAATTCAAAGGCTGGGTCTCTTACAAACAAGGTAAATTTAGATGAACAATCTGGAGAGAGAAGTGTTACCGCCTGACTTGGTTAAAGCTACTCAGAAGGTGGTGGCTCTGTAAGCAGAGGCTCACTGGTGGCCTGGTCTAGCAGTGGACAGACAGACTTGTAGCCTCTCATCTTCAGAGGCTGCCAGTTGATACGGACACCTAAGTCCACAGGAACATGAGAGGTAAGCTCTATGGTGCATCGTCTGCCGCTTTTCTTGTACCTGAAGGCTTGGTTGTACTGGGAGGTTTTTCTACCCGCATTCAGGAATTGTAACTACACGAGTTCAAGCCCCTGTTACAAAAACAATAAAAACGTGGTTTGCACTGATGTTGTTTCAGACATAGTGAAAGTATCAGCATTGACAAGGACGTTGTCAACAGTTTGTGCTGCCGAAAGCTACTGGTAGCTAAAACCTAAAATAAACCCCTAAAGCCTAATTCTTCTATGCTTGCAGATACTTCCTTGTGTAGAAAAGTTGAAGCAGCTTGTTGTGCAGTTTGTATCTGTCTTTTGCTGTGTTTACTGTATTCTCATTTGGATATGGAAATAATGTACAGGCTCTGTTTTCTCCTAGTGACTTGCTCCACAAGATAATTCAGTGCTGTTTTAAACGATGCTTTGGAAATGGATTTCTCTAAAGATCATGTGCTTCTAGCCAATGACGTGTAAGGCAGAGCCCTTGCAAGAGATTGTCCTGTAGAAAGCCCATAGGCTTCCCAGAGCGCATGCTTGCTTCTGGTTCTGCTCTGTGGAAATAGGATTTTCTTTCTGTCATTTCTTTGCCTAGGACACTGCTTAAGGATCTAGGTCTCTTGGGATTTGTGCACAAATAAAATTTTGCACCTTGATCCTTATTTGTCTCTGGCTTTGTAAGCTTAGCTGTTGAGATATTTGCTGATAGTCTATCCTTTTAAAACGGACTGTGGAATAAAGTGAGGCATCCATGGAAGACTGAGCCGTGTGGAAGGTGATGATTGCTGAGAGGACGGAAGGTTCGCAAGGCAGATTGAGAAGTACCTCTGAAAATATTAGTCTTTGTTACCAAGCAAAACACTTATATGAGAGTGTGAAATGATAGAAATGAAAATGAGCAAGTGTTACAGCCAAACTCAAACTTTAATTTTCACTGGGCTGAAGTTTCTCTGGCTTGGCTCATGCTTGGATCTTGTTAGGAGAGGGATATCGCTTCAACTGGAAGAAAAATTCTTTCATGTTGTTTTTCTCTTAAATTAAGGTCTTCCACAGTAGGCTGGCAGTCTCGGACTGTGGACTTTTGGTTATGCATTTGGCTTTCTGATAATTTCTCATTCAGTTTTCCAGTTTGGCTATACATTCATTTAGTTACCGAGTTGAAATGAGTCAAAACAGAGACTCTTTTAGCAGCAAGATCAGAAAAAGGTCTCATTTTAAGACAAGGTGAACTTTACTGTGTGGCCTGGTATCGAGATTGAGGTGTGTTCTGTCCATTCTCTTAGCCTGTGTGTACCGGTGATTTCATTAAATCTTGCTGAATGCAGGGAATGTGTGAGGTTCTTGTGAAAATGTTGTGGACTAACTTTTTAGTTTTGTAGGAGTTGAGCTGGAGGCTTAGTCTCGTTAAGCCTTTCTTCACTTGCCAAAGTTGGATTATTATTGTTTTTCTTATTAAAAGAACTACTTTTTTTTAAACCACATGTTATATATTGATATAGGTTCTTCCTTATTTAATTGTAAATGAAATATGAGTAACAACAGTATTTTAGGCTAAGTGAATATTTCCAGATTTATGATCTATTTCAGCTGTTCAAAGTAGCTTAAAATCTGTACTCCTTTGGGCAGTGGTTGACAAAGAGGATAGGTATGCAGAAACAAAGTACAGTTGCTCTGAAGCCTGTTTTATGCTGTACAAGGAAAGCCTGTCCATTGAGGAGGGAACCCTTATTTTTTTATTTACAAGGTGTAATTTGCAGATTTTTCAAGAGTGGCTAGTGAAATCTGCAGCAATGGTAGCCTTTGTTATCAGCAGAGCAAACGATGCTTGCAGTAAGCACATAATTGTGAAAGTTCTTCTCTTCAAATGTAAAGCCTCTTGCACTGGCCAAATGGAAGGCAAGGCCTTCATAAATACAGGGACTGCTGTATAGAGAGGGATTAAAATTCCTGGCACCAGTCTCTTGCAGCATCCTCTGAGGTAGTGTGGTTTTACACTGCCCCTTACTGGGGCTCTCTCATAGTGCAAGAACTAAAGGAGATCTGGATGCCCAAAAGTTTGCTCTGTCTGGGGTTTTTGTGTTTTTTTTGTTTGTTTGTTTTCCCTTAGCTATGAGCTAAATAAAATACAGTGCTCTTCTAGAGCATCAAAATGTATTATTTATATTAAAAGTTATTTTACACTTGAATTTAGTATTTCTTGATGTTCAGATGTTTCATTGTGTCCTTCAGGTTTCTTTGAAATCTTCTTGTGAGGTTTGGTGATAAAGGTCTTTGATACACATCCAAACTGGTGGATGCCATGAATGCTTTGAATGAACTAGGAATTGTCTTTCATTTTTGAACTAGTGACCAACAGGCATGACTTTGGACCACATTGACACTACATTACCATTCATTCCAGATTAAAAGATCTGAAAGAATGAGGAATTCAAATCAGGGGGAATTCTGCCTGCTGTTCCTGAGAAGTGAGATATAGCTGGGTTCACTAGATAAACATAAACGAACTTCACCATTCGGCTTTGTTTGCTAAGAATAGTCTTCTCTTTAGAGTTGAGGACACTTTGTTCAGCTAAATGGGTTGCTTGGGTAGAATGATAATGGGGGGGGGGGGGGCGAACAATGCAGTTGAATTTTTCAGTTTAAAACTGACAGGTAGCTGAGTTGACTAATCAGTTCTGTTGCCATGGGGTGTGGCATGAATAGATATCTTATTTAGGATTTACTTTTGTATCTTGCAGTACTGACATGGAGTTAAGTTAGTGGAGTTTTGGTATGTAATGTGAATCTCCTAGTATTCTGTAGATCCTAATGAATTACCATTTTGTTGAGTAGAAGGAAGCTTTGAAGTGCTTTTAACTGATTGATGCAATCAAATATATTTTCAAATTGAGCTTAAAAGTATAAAATATAAAAAAATATAAAAACTTATAGAACACTGAGCTTATTTTGTATGACAGCTTTCATCTGTTTATATCTGTTGTACTTTTTGGGGGAGGGCTTTTCAACGATATCTGAAGTGCAGTAGATATCTGGTGGGAATCAAAAAACCCAAATACTAACCTGGCTAGATTCCCAGCTCCCCTTGTGATGCACAGTTAAGTACCACACTGTAGGAGCTAATTACTCAGGTTAAAGGATTTGTGAAAATGCTTAAATACTTCTTGACAATCTGGCTATATAGCCATACAGTACAAAGTTTCAAAACTGGTGATTCTTACTGGGCTTAATTTGATGAAGGAAAATATCTGCTGGGGCATGGATAAAAGGCAGCAAAAGTAGCCCTTGTTACAGACAGCTTCCCTTCACTTATTGCATAGAACACTCTTTCTGTGCAAAAACTGTAAGTTCCTTTATGGAGCGAGATGGTGATGGACAGAGTGTGAGGGATTTGGGGCTGAGTATTCTGCTGAGGAGGAGTGACCTGTGATGCTCTGGTGGTCCATGGACTGAATAGGGGAAAGTACAAAGATGTCCAGGAGAAAAATGCATTCTTATTCTGAGATTGCTCAAGAGTCAGGAACTGGTACTGTAAGGAAGACATACACCATTAAAGTATTAATGAAGAGTGTTTTTCCATAACTTGTTGACCCAGTAGCCTGTTAGCCCTTGTGGACTGCTTTATCAGGCTTTTCAGAGATGACATTCTAATAGGAAGACTTGGTTTGTAAACACTGTTTCATTTGGTTGCACAGAGCAACTCTGAGTCACCATGGCCTACATAATTCGTGAGCTACAGTCTATAACTAATTGCTATTAAGAATTCCGGTAGTCTAAAGACTGTAGTCACAAGAATCAGTCTCTTCTAAAACACCTGCATTTGGATGTTTCTAACTAATTGTAAAGACCTGGACTAGCACTTTTTTCAAGTACCTAAAACTATCCTTTTAAATGGGCACATTTATCAGATATGTTAGTGGTGACAGTTTGTGAGAGTTCCAGCACTAAATGGGGGTATCTGAAGTTCTCTAATCCAAGGTGGTCTGTCTACTCCATTTCCAAAAAGGTTTACTGAATGACTCTGTCAATCTTCCTGGGTCTACCAAAAGCTTAATGTTGTTGAATATTATAAATTTGTTTCTGCATGCGCTCTCAAAGGCCAGCATTTTGAATGCCAGAATAAGGAGAAGAAAGATTGAGATAATGATATTTATCAAATGAATTGTGCTCAGCAACCGTGTCTAAGAAACTCTGACTTCAAAAAAAGCTATGAAGTCAGAGAAAGGTTAGCTAGCCCTTGTTAATCTAAACTCTTTTATCTTGCCTAATGAAGGGAAGCAACACCATAAAGCTAATCTGCAGGCTGGAACTGTCAGTACCATTACTAATTTTTTTTTTTTGTAAAAACAAGACTGAATGAACCATGAAAAATAAATTAATGATAACCTGATTTTGTATCCCATGCAGGTTTTTTTTCAAGTTCTGGAGGTAGCAGGGCATTTGCTTGCTAACTGAACTGAAACTTGTGCTCCACCTTGGAAAGATCTGCAGTGAGAGACATTCACCTTCACATACCCCACAGTTCTCTGCATCAGAAGAAAGGGACTTCATGTGCAAGAGTGGTTCAAGATGATGATGTAACCTTGATAACGCTGAAGGTCTGCTGAGAATAACTGACTTTGTAAAAGGCTTCTCCCTCCCCTCCTCTTCCTTTTTTTTTTTTTTTTTTTAAATAACTTCCTCTCAGAAACTGCAGGCAAGATGCCAGCCAAGACACCCATCTACTTGAAAGCTGCTAACAATAAGAAAGGGAAGAAATTCAAACTAAGGGATATCTTGTCTCCTGATATGATCAGTCCACCACTTGGAGATTTTCGTCACACCATACACATTGGAAAAGAGGGACAACATGATGTTTTTGGAGACATCTCCTTTTTGCAGGGCAACTACGAGCTATTGCCTGGAAATGAAGGAGAAACCAGAGTTAGCCAGTCTGGTGGCCACAATGAATTCTTAAGGGCAAACAGCACTTCTGAATCCATGTTTACAGAAACTCCATCACCAGTGCTCAAAAATGCTATTTCCCTTCCTGCCATTGGGGGTTCTCAAGCCCTTACGTTGCCCTTATTGTCACCAGTGACATTTAATTCAAAGCAAGAATCCATCAGATCATCAAGAAATCCTAGGCTTAGCTGTGAGCCCGTAATAGAAGAAAAATTGCAGGAGAAAAGTAAACAGATGGAGGATGGAGAAACATACAAAGATGACATATGGGAGCAAAATGGTGGTTCTTCGCATTTTACTAATGGTAGAGATAGTCACTCATCCAGCTTTTCTGAACGATGCACGGATTGGCAAACAGTTGATTTATTTGATGACGGTCAACTTTCATGTGAACTAACCAAGGCAAAGACTAAGTCAGAAGAATCCCTTTCAGATCTTGCAGGCTCTCTTCTCTCATTACAACTTGACTTGGGACCTTCACTTTTGGATGAGGTCCTCAATGTAATGGACAAGAATAAATCTTAGAACTGGTACTCCCTTGCTTCTTTATAAGTGATTCACTTAAACAAAAACAAACAAAAAAACATAGTTCAAAAGTAGAGACACTTAAAAATCAGCTGTATTTGCAGTTGTTTGACGGGTTTTCTAAAAATATTCTTAAAATACTATTTTTTTACCTATTGTTTTTCATTATTTTTATTACACTAAATTCTCATAGCAGGAAGGTAAATTTTAATAACAGTTTTCAACAAATATGAAACGTTTTTAAGTACCAGTATTAATGATCAGAAACTTAAGAAACAGTTTGAGGATGATACTGATTGTGACATTTGGTTAGTTCACTTCTATGGGCTTCTGAATATATGAGAATCTCTAAGGGTCAGAAAGGAGACTGATATTAATTACTCACTTTTATAAATTATTACGACATCACTTTACATGTAGACCTCTTTCTAGAACCTTGTGTTTGAGGGTTTGATAGTGTTTTTCTTCATTTTTTCCATAGTACCATTTCTGTTATACCTTCACTGTAACTACTTTCTCGGTCTTATACTACCATTCTGTATTCAGATGTGAACAATTTGAAGGCTTTTTCAGTTTGAACACCTGGTCCAGAGTCTCAGCTGCTTTAAATGAGTATGCACAAATTTACACAAGTTGAGGCTTGGGCCTGACATTGTATATGAAATGATATGTTGTAAACAGGTGACACATGCAAGATATTATGGTTAAATTATTTTAAAAGTTGAAATATATTTTTTGTGTGCATATTGGTTTTTTACTGCAGAGCCTACACATACAGCATCTCATCAAAATAGTTGCTTGGCATTATTGGTGGTCTTCTGAAAATTGTATATTTGTGTGTTTGAAAAGAAGTATGTATTGATACTCCTCGCTTTTTTTCTTCATTTATTGCCACACATGCTTAAACTTGCAACCGAGTATTTTAATTTTTGAAGAAGGCACTGGTTATTCACAATGCTTGTGATGTGTGCTGCAACAGCCAATGTTTTGGGAAATGTGGATCCTTTAATACAGTACCTACATGGATTGCATAGATATCTTGTGCAATATAATAAACAAAACTTTAAATTGCTATGTCTTTGTGATTTAGTACATAGCCTCACCAAAATACGAAGTTTCGTTTTCTGCTGTAATGAAACAGACTGCAGTAGAGTTGCAGAAATATGGGATCAAGGGGCAGATCAATTCTACTATCTTAATTCAGTTGACTTCTTCAATTTGGTTTACTTCCTGAGGTTTTAAGGGCAAACTCTAAGCAGGTAGGACCCTCTGGGATATACGCTGATTTTAAGTAATTGGAGACAAGAAAGTGATACTTTGGTCCTAGTGAAGTTAATGGCAAAGTTCCAGCAGCTTTCACTGAAGTCTTTAGGTAAAATCCTGACACAGTTTGTAGACTGTTCTTCATTAGATAACCACATTTATCTGTATCTTCCTATCAGAACATGTAAGTCATGGATAATTTAATATATATTTATCCTTAAAATTTCTAGAGAGTCAGTGCCAACTAATTCTATTCCTTCAGTGTGTTTTATGAACACAGTCATTACCCCTGTTTCCAGTTAAGCACTTATATTACTGTGCATTAATGAGACATGCTACAGTCTCCCATATTATTCCTGTAAATGAGGAACTAAGATGTAGAATGGCCAAGAACTGTGTTTATTCTTAATATAATGCTTAATTGCCTTCAACTTCATATTCTGTGTGTATAAGCCTGGATCAAATTTCCAGTGCATTCATGATCCAAGAAGAATGGTGGTTCTGTGACTATAGTGCTTTTTGTATTTTAGGAAGCAGGTTCAAGGCTTTGCTCGGCCATGTTTCTTACGGGACCTGGGGATTTAGAACCTAATGAGAATTTAGGCCAAAACTTTCATTGGAAAAATCCATCAGTCATTAGCATAGGGGAAGTTTGGGTGAAACAGGGAATTAGACATTTTCTGTCTAGACCAGCTTCAAATACTTTTAATGTTCTAGTCATGGTATTTGCTGAAAGAAAAGTCTTTATCTTGCAGGACTTCTCAAGTAAGTATTCTCTAGAAAGCACAAACAGATTCTTACAGCAGCTATTGCAATCGTGTTATTTTTGCTTTGTCGTGTTTTATACTTTTATTTCCTCCTGGCTTAGTCTGCTGAAAAATGTCTCACTATTGCAGGAGTTCTTGGTCTGTATTATCCTTCCTATGTGATTGCTCTTCTAAATTTATAAATCCTTAGGTCTTGTGATGAGGGTGGGTGGCCTGAACTAAAATAATAACCATCACTCCAGGCAAAAAGAACTACGGTGTTGTGGAGGAGAACCTTTGCTCAAGTCAAGAACAGGACTTTTACAGATTTCATCTGTAAAGTAAATTTCAAATCTGCAAAGTAGATGTCATCTTTCTTTAAAGCCTTCTTGTTACTTCCCTCAGAAGCTGGATCCCTGAATCGTTCAGATCTGCTCAGTCTTATGTGTAAACACCTAGAAGATGCAAAGTTGAAATGTGCTCAGCTTCTGTTCTGACATGGTCTTCTGTAAAATACTGCTTTATGTAATCTGATCTGGCATCTCAGCTGTCTCAATACAGCTTGTCAGATCAAAACCTTGAATTTCTGGTTTGTGGGAAGTTCTGCCTTCCTGAAGCCTTGATAAAATTCTTAACAGAAATTAGACTTTCCAAGGGAGAGTTACACAGCAAATTCCTCTAAAACCAAGATACTGCTGCAAGCTGGCCTTGGAACAGAGGACTGGAAGGAGTTGCCTTGGATATGGCATCAATTTTCTGTGGCCGTGGGGAAAAGTGTGCTAACTGTAGAACTGTCCAGAAAGGTCTGCAGATGCTTCACAACTCTTCCAGTATGCCAGAAGGCACTTCCCCATCTCTTCTACTAACCAAAGAAATACAGTGAAGACCTAAAGATGTAATCTAAATGTGCCAGAGAAAGAAGCAGAAGCCATAAAGCACGTGCTTAGTTCCTGCATGAGTATTTGCCAAATTCCTCACCTGTACGATCTTACAAGCTGCACTATGCACAATACAACACAAAAACATACCAGAAAGTCCAATAATCATCCAATTCAAGAACCTTTGAACCCCTGTCCCAGTTCCCCTGCCAGCCTAACTGGGGCAATCAGCACTGTGCTGAGGACGTCAGTGGGAGGTAAAGAGCAGGTCAAATGCTGGGAAGTGCATCGATCCCCACATTGATCTCTGTCTTTTTCTAACAAGGACCAAATCCAATGCCCTAGAGGAAACTGAAAAGCAAAACAAATCTCCAAGCTGGATCACAGCGCAAGGATGGAAAACAGCCTGGCAAGGAGGCTAGCAGAAACCCTGAGACAGGGGTTTGATGCAAATGCACGGTTTGTCCAAACATACAGTTTCTTTTGAAAGTCCCTTGTATAGGTACATCAAGTAACTAATGACTTCCACAGCAACCTCACTTTCCTCCCCACATTGACAAAGCTACATTATATTAACAAAAATTGCTCATCATTGACATTTGCTTGAATTCACACTCTTCAAACTTGGTATTGAAGGTATCCATTTCATTTCACCTGTTTACCCATACCATTACAAAGTGTATACAGGATAGAACCATCTGGATTTGCTGGCAAATGGTATAAATAACTGTACAGTATGCAGACGTGACCGAAAAGGGCAGAAAATCTAAAAACAAGAATCTGAAGAGAGTCATAAGCAATACCTTGTTTAAGGATGACTTTACTTCATAGTCCTTTTTCCTTTTCGCATTTATTGGTGCTAACAAGGAAGCTAATTATCAGGGTTAGGGCTTGTAAGGGACGAGGCCCACGTGTCTGTGCTGTAAGCACAGACAATGCCCCAGGGAAAGCTCCAGAAGCCAGCCACGGGGAGGGGCCCGGTGTCACTCTCCTTGACTGACTGACTAATGTCTCAACCACTCCTGGAGCTGGGGTGAGAGAAGACTCTAGAAACCTTGGGCTGGAGCCAATAAACAGGGGTGCACGTGAGCCCCCGGGGGCACTCTCTCTCCGCACCGACCCCCCCCCCCGTTGGCAGGTCCGACGCTGGATCCAGGACTGGTGATCTCTTTGTCTGTCTCTCTCTACTTCTTTCCTGCTGCTCAGCTCTCTCTCTTTTTCCTTCTCCTTCTTGCTCTCTGTTTTTGATGTTGTTAAGTAATACAAGGCCTACCTCAACTCACCACAAAGCCGCTTAGCTTGTGATATATATTAAGACATAGAGGGTTGATGCTTATAGAAGTGTTTGTGCCATTAAAGTTGGAGTTTGTTTCGTGGACCTTGAGTGCTATTTCACCTTAATCCACACCGAGGGGATTTGCGGATCTTAGTCACTCTCCCCTTCCCGCAGGTGGGGCGTGACAGGGCTGAAGGACATTCTCTAATTTGTGTAGGAAATTCTCAACAAGCAACAAGAATAGGCTGAGGCCAAGTTTCAAAAAAACATAGGAGGACTTGACTCCTAGAATGTGTATCAGCTCAAAATTTTTTTAATTCCTGCTAGAATTAGTGAGAGAAGGGACACTTCGGGTGGCTGCCTTTTTGAGAATGTCAGTCCTGACAAGAATTGGAAGCAGCTGTTTGATAAGTCAAATATAAATAACCCAGTTACAAGCCTAGCAGGGAAGGTGTTGGACCCAGCAAGGTGAGGCCAAATAAAGTTCGGATGATGCAAGGGGAAGGTTAGAAAGAGACACACTGAACTTTATTCCAAGGAGAGAAATTAATTGTTATTGTAAGCAAATCAATTAAATTAGCAGTGACCTAACTGTTCTGCTTGCATCCATTTGCTTTTCATATGAACACAAAGTACATTAGTACATCTGTTTCCTACAAATTATTTCATTTTGTGTGGTTTTTTAAGGGATTTCCTGACTCTAAATGTAAGGCTGGATCCATCACTAACTGCTTCTCTCTAGTTAGCGTTTTACAAGTGCTAGAAAAATCAAGGAAGTACCTAATACTTTGTTTACTTTTGAATATTGTAAGGTATTTTCTCCCTATAACAATTATAAAAGGACTGATTTTCTCCTGATATAAATTAACGTCACTCCAATAAAATCACAGATTCTGATTTGCACCAGAGTATTCCCAGGGAGAAATAAATTTCCCAGAATTTTTACACCAGAGAGAATGTTCTTTTTCACAGGTACATTGCAGTATGACCCTACACATTCTTCAAGCTATTTCTTTTCCTCATTGTCTAAGACAATTCTTTCTTAGCTTGTGCTCAGAGAAGCTAGGACTTTAGCTTTGTGGATAGGTGACTTTTAGCCTGTGCTATGTTTCCTTTGCTTCTTAAGATAGTCATATATTTAGGAACCTTTCCTCTATTAGAACCTCCTGTCAGGGTGCCATGGGAGCTGTGGCAGAGGTGGAGACCAGCACTCCTATGGCATCGCTAGGGCAGGGACAGAATGCCCTGGGCTGAGCCGAAATGGGGCTCCTGAGCCCATGGACAGGGGTGGGGTCCCATTTGAGAACCCTGATGCCTCTGGCAGATTTTTGTGGGTAATACTTTTGACCTGAGAGATGGAGCTTAATTTTATCTTCAGTAAGTCGTAAATAGTCACAGAAGCCATTTAACACACTATTAGATTTTGGTTCAATACAAATAAAGGAGCCTTGGGCCATTCCCTGTTTGCTACGTAGGATGGAACCATCCAGCAAAGAAAAGTCAAACCCATTTGTGCATTTAGCAAATTGCTAATGCCATTCTAGGTCACCTAACTACCTTACTAAAAAATGCTGCAGTTTTACAAGACAAAGTGCTGATCGATAAAACTACTTCTCAAGAAGAAAGTTGCTCCCACGTATTGCAGAGGTAGCTATATTTTGGTAAAATTCACACCAAGTTAGATACCACATGTCAGCAGTTAGCTAAGTGGATTTTTTGCCAGTCCCTTCTTGCCTCCTTTCAGCTGTAAGTGTTTCCAGGTCACAGTCCCCAGATATTCCCCAGAGGTGATCATATTACACTATAAGATACTGTCTCATGCACTTTTGAAAGATCAGCGGACCTGGGCCTTTCCTTGCTTCTTGCCAGACTTCTCCATAGATACTAAGTCAGCTCAGCTGCACCTAATGAAAGCAAGTCAGGCCTAGACCCAACCCAGAGCCAGAACTAACTGTAGTGGAAACCACATGCTCAGCAATTTTGGTCCCCAGAAGCTATCCGTTGCAATCTCAACTGGAGTCAGGCAGACCAGCTGAAAGTCCTGGGAGGAGACGCCCAGGAATGGGCCCATCACTGGGAATGTGAAGAATAATACCATCTATTGTGCCAAACGCATATCCTGAGGACCTAGACCAAAGAAGGACCATGGCTAGCCCTTCAAGATTCACCCTCAGGAAAGTCATGGGGAGTAACAGCTGCCCTCAGTGTGCGAGTGTATTAGCTCTAACGTCAATTGTGTTCTTGGTCAGGAGGCAGATTCAGGCTTTGAATACAAGGGATACATGAGTAAGCATCAAGGTGGAGCCTTTGTTCAAGGCAGTTCCAGTCTTCCAAGGCAGGGGAGCAAGGTCAAAGCAATGGGTGACCAGAGAGACAGTCACTGGAGAGCAAGAGTGGAAGGGAAGCAGGAGAAAGGTCCAGGAACAGGTCTAGTTGGAAGGCACAGGACCGAGAACCTCAAATGAACAGCACTGCCGCACATTAGGAGTCCTGCCTTATGAACCGCTTTGTCAACTGTGAGGGTTTTGTTTTTTCTTCCTCTAGGCATGCTTACAGCTCCCAGGTGCTTTGCCAAAAGGGAAGTCTGGTTCTCTGGCTCTGTGGACTGCTCCTTTTGACATACGCTGGCTAGTTCTTCTTGTCACAGTCTGACCGACACCAGGTTTCTACCTGGTGCACAGAAGCTCCCCACATCCAACAACTTTACACTGCCAGGACATTGTGCCCCCATCCTCCTCCTCCCAGGCTTATGTCGCCTGCATCCTATGGCAGAATTTTAAAAGCAAATGAGATACAGTCATGGAAATGCAGTAAAGTTAGGTTAGGCCAGGCTCAATCCCTCCACCTGGCCCAACAAATGATAAATAGTCACGTGTCAAATTTCAGCAAACGACTTGGGGCTTGTAAATCTGAACTACAGTCTTAGGTAGTAGAGTAATTTTGTGAGAAGTATTTCCCAGGATAGCAGATATCTCCACTGACCTTTCATAGTGTCTATAAACACAGCTTCACCAGGGAATATTTAGCTTGGCTTCCCCCCTCATCCTGGGGGGAAGAGGTACTTTTCTAGGTCTGAAATGACACAGATCAGTGTCACAGGAACATAAGAACAGCTGTACTGGATCACATCAGACTCCATCTAGCCAACATCCTGTTACCCAAGAGTGAGTGCCCAGGGAGGAGTACTGGGCATAGGAGGCTGTTGGGTTGATGAGGCATAATTTCCCCTTTGTACATGCAAACTGACTACTCCCAATCACCTTCTTGTCCTTCATTTGTTTCAAAACGGTTTAAAGGATTATTTGCTCCATCACCTTCCCAGGGATTGTAGTGGGGCTGACAAGATCCTCCTTTCCCTTCTTGAAGACAGAAGTGACATTTGCTTTCTTCCAGTTCGTAGGAACCTCTCCTGATCACCATGACCTTTCAAAGATTATCAAGAATGCCCTTGCAATAACACTGGCACTGTGGTTGCATGCCATCAGGCCCAATGGACTTGTATATGTCCATTTTTGTTTAAATATTCCCTAACCTGTTCCTCCTCCATCTTCCTTGCTCTAGACTCTCCTACTGGTCTTGGGAACCCGGGATGCCTGAAGGCTAGTCTTACCAGTAAAGACCATGGTGAAGGAGGCATCAAATACCTTAGCCCTTTCCACAACCTTTGCTACCGGGTCCCCTGCCCCTTTCAGCAGTGAGCACATATTTTCCCTACCATGCTCCCTATTGCTGCTGATATGCTTGCACAAGCCTGTCTTGTTGCCCTTCACATCTCTGACCATCACCTCACATTCAATTCAATGGGATTTGGCTTTCCTAACCTTGTCCCTGCATGCTTTGACAGTATTTCTCTTGGGTCACTGGACCCAGTTTCCACCTCTTGTATGCTTCCTGTCTGAGTTTAGTCAGGAGCTCCTTGTTCATCCATGCAGGTCTCCTGCCATCTTTGCTTGATTTCCTTCTCATTGGGATGGACCTTTCTTGAGCTTGGAGGAGGTGATCCTTGAAAATAAACCATCTCTCCTGGATCCCTCTTCTCTCCAAAACTGTATCCCATGGGATTCCTCCAAGCAGATCCCTGACAGGTTAGAGTCTGCTCTCCTGAAGTCTAGGGTTGTGATCTTGCTTTTGCCTGGCTCCCTCCTTTCAAGATCCAGAATTCCACCATCTAATGGTCACTGGACTACAACCAAGGCTGCCGTCAGTCTTCAAATCCCCAACTGGTTGTGATCCATGTGGACTAAAAATGCATTATCTGTTATAGCATAGGATAAGCTCTAGGTTACTCATTAGCTGTCTACAGGTATGGTGCATACTTAAAAAGAAAAATGTGCACCAAGAATAATATTTAAGAAACCCATGCTCACTGCCACTATGTTTAGACAACTGGAAGAAAAAAAAACACCTTAACTGAAAACATTTACACCAGGCTCCTTAGACACCTGTCTAAAGGCACTATCAGAATCAAAAGAAAAGATTTTAAATGCTTGGAGTCCCAAACAGCTATCATTGCCATGTATTTTACAATGTAATAACTGGATGGCTTATTTGTTTTCTAATATTTATTCTCTTTATAGGAAACAGCATTCCAGACATTACTTTCTGTTTCTGAATGATACTGTAGGATGTTAGCCCTGTCTCTCAGGGCTTCCAACTATTCCTTTTTGGCAAAGCACTCTGCTGCAGTACAGAAAAATTTCTGGGGATATATTCTTTTTTCCACCACCTTAATTTTTAGTAAATTTTATCTGGTGGGTTGGAAAAATTGTGAGAACAGACTTACTCATAATATTTCTATTTCCTCTCCTGGCAGATACACATATCTGCAGTTCACGGTTCATGTATTTATGTTTAATCATCAAGTTTTTTCTAAATTCAGAAAAGCTTCACGTCACTTGTTATTTTATCCAAACTGCTCTCACTAGAAAAATGCAGATGGAGACAGCAACTTAACAAGCTGACTGTAAATGTTGACCTTCTGCATCCACAGGGTTGGAAGAGCTTTCACTGTATTTGGCTTATGAAATTACTTTTGAATGTAAGTCACAAATATGCTAAATGTTAACTAGGATTCTATAGTGAGCCCTGTATTGTGTTGGGGAAATCCTAACCACGCTAAGGACGTGCACACTGAGGAATGTCATTTCTCATACTGGAAGTAACAACACTGATAGCTGTGCTTGGACTGGTACAGTGAAGGGAGCTTTCCCTAGCATTGCCAGGGCAGACAACCAAGCTAATAGGAAGAACAAAGGGAAAAGGAAAGATTCCTCTGACTACAGCATTAACCTGAACTTCTAGGCTCTCTTGGCTCTAGCACAGACTTGAACTATGGGCATGAACTTGGGCAAATTATTTAATCTCTCCACAACTGAGACTGACATCTCTAGAATAAGATAGATAACAATGTGCTTCTATCAACTTTTATCTGTTCTGTCAAATTAGATGAAAAAAATTTGCAGGTAAATTGTTTGGAGGGCAGTGCTTAGCCTAAGAGCATTAGCTGGGGTATCTAAGGGGTGCTGTTATATGGAACTGCAGTGGTTTACTAGACTATATTCAACATGGTATTGTAAATACGCATGCTTAACAGACTGTATAAGGTTTCAGTGATAGATGCCTTAAAATCATATTTTCTATAAACTCCCATGAAAAACTGTCATTTGAA
Organism: Aptenodytes patagonicus; assembly: GCF_965638725.1. Lineage (NCBI taxonomy): Eukaryota > Metazoa > Chordata > Aves > Sphenisciformes > Spheniscidae > Aptenodytes > Aptenodytes patagonicus. The sequence goes on from NC_134951.1 coordinate 94,558,976, forward strand.
GAAAAAAATCTAGGTTTTGCTCTCAGTTTGAAATATAATCAATCCTAAGGCAATATGATTACATGACTTGGAAAAGAGGGCAAGATGGGATAGCGATGCCTTCAGGAAATCTAATATTCAGGGATCACCAGCAAGGCATCTAATTTATTTGTTTGACTATTATTGTTTGTCTTTTTGGAACTATGCTGGGGAGCAAGGACTGTCTCATCCTATGTCTGGAGAGCAGTTAGAATAACCTGGCTGTCACCACAGTTCAAGAAATAATACAACACATGTCCAGTGACAGAGGGATGTTCACTGTGCCATGACACGTTAGCAGTGATGTCAGGCAGAGGTCAAACTTGTGCAGAATCAGTTAAGTGTGAACAGGTGCAACCAGACCACCATGAAATAACTCTGGTTAAGTCGTTCCAAATGAGGCATGAGACACTCCACCCTAGCGGTATTTGTAACCTTACACCATCCTGTAGCCATGGAGTATCTGACACTATTCCTAAAGCAAGCAAGCAAAGAAATTGACATCCTTAATTACTGCTGCATCATGAAAAATATTTATCCTGTTAATATTGTGGATTGCTCCCTGATGTGGGAGTAATCAAAGGATATTTTCCTTTCCTACTGTTATTGAATAAAAGGAGAAAAACTGTAAGTAGTCCCCATGTGGGGTGGCATCCTTTCACCAGATCATTTTATCAGGGTGGGAGAGAATCCCATAGCAAGAGGATCACTTTGCACTTCATACAACAAAAAAATGGCTCTGCGAGCCCAACATGTAGCTGTCCCACAATCTGCAGGAGGCTGTGCCGTTGCTCACTAAACCTCAGTGCCTTCACACCAACTTAAAAACCCTCTAGGCTTTTCCACTTAACTTAGAAATTAATTCATTCAGACTGTGTTGGCATTGAGCAATGGAGACACAGTGCACACCGAGGCTAAGATCCTTCAGCAGAACAGCATCAAGACATAGCTAAAGTATGCCTAGCTCCCCTCTGCCCCATATGTTCAGTTCCTTCTACTGAAAACTGAGATAGGAATGGAAAATTAATGTCTGCTTGGGTCTTGCTCTGATCTCAGACAGGTTGTTGCCAGGGCATATCCCCACAGCCAGAAGCCCAAGAGCACACCAATTTATGCATAGTCCTAGAGCTTTCCCCTGCTGGAATTGCGGGCTTTGCCACTTCACCATGCACCTTGCAAAGTGTCACTGAGATGAAAGCGTGCCCACTGTGCCTTGCTTTCTGTGTATCATATAACATGACAGCAAGCAAAATATAAATTACACACTTTTCCATTTGTAGGGCTCCTCTTGCAGTTCTGAAAATTGAATATGGATTAAAAAAAGTCCTCCTGCCTGCCTCTCTCCACTGTTAACTTGCATTTGCAAGGTGCATTCTGAAAGCTTCCCTACTACATTAAATCATAACCATTCAGTCCTTGGCATGTTGGAAGATATATCATGCCAGTGGGCAAATCTGAGAAAAGAACGTAAGTTAGTGGCTGACCCACTGGGTAATGCAGCTTTTTCTGGTATAGAATAAAACTCAATCTATAACATTATATGCATATTAAGACATAAGTACACACAAATAAAGCAGCATTGCTAATGCATCATGATTTTTAAGAGCTTTCACATCTTTGGGAGCAGGGGGAAATCCTGTTGTGTGGATTCTCTCATGTCTAAAAAAGGTTCCTTTCATGTTACAGCCTTTTCTGCATTGGGGGAGTATAGACATACTAAAAGGGTCTTTCTCTGCTGCCTAGCTGCTTATTTTCATCAAGTTTGTAGCAAACAGAACCGAGCCATTTATCTGTCTATCAACTCTGACTGAAACAGACCAAGGTTTTCAAAAGTACTTCAGGATCTCACACACATACGAACCCATAGTGAGATTTCCAAACAGCATTTCTTTAGAAAGCCAGGCTAATTGTGTACCACGTTGTATCCCACACTGAAGTCTAGGAAGTCAGGCAAAGTATAAATTGATGCTGAATTTGACTTAGCTTTTTGATATTCAGATGTGTGCTAAGTGCAAATAAATTTGAAAACTATGGAGTCCAGTTTTGGATTGTTTGTTCATTGTTTCTTAACACATCTTTTAATCTGCTGTGGACAATTCTACCTCTTCCTTTTTAGGAAATGTCTTAAAGATATAATTTAAACTATCTTGTAAAAAGTTCATCACTGTCAGGCAGAGATATGTACAATTGGGCTTGAACATGGCTATTTTTTGGATTCTATGAACTGTTTCCTTTTAGGGGAAAATCTATTGACAGGGCAAACTTCCACTAGTCTTCATTCAAGGGAGGTAGATATACACTGCTATTTGCATTCTATACCTGCTTGTTCATATTCATTATACTTTCTACCAACATTAAATTTATATTAAAATTATTAGTTGATACTTGCCAGCTTTTCATATCAGCCAGGTCTTTTCATTTATGTATGCAAAAAGTCTGCACACGATGGAGTCAAAGTAGGGAGGACACACAATCTGAAATACTGAACTTTGACATTTTCCTTCTAAAACTCATGCAATAATCCATTCAATCACATTTCCTGATTAAATCTACATGTCTTTTGAACGTGTTTTCCTGTCCAGTTAAAGTGCTTTTCTTGTTACAAATGTGTGTATGATGTAGGAGAGTTCAAAAAGGTATAAAGCTTTTTTCACAGTTAGAAAGCTGTGCTACTGGGAAATATCCCTAGATATTCTAACTGAATAAACCAAGAGTTCATCAATTCAGCTGCAAAAGAAGACCTTGAAAAGCAACATATGACACAGTTTTGGTGGTTTTCCTTCTTTCCACAATGTATGGTGTTGCTTTAAATGGGATTTCACACACGTTCTATAAAACTCAGTGATGTCTGGACTTGATATAGAAAAGGAAGAAAAGAAACAGAGAGATATCTCAAATCCATCCATAAAGCTGTAACAATTTATACCTGTGAGGGATTCTCACAGTACCAATTAGGCTTGAGGAAATTAGGATTTCTCTACTGTAAAACTGTTTAACAAACTGAAAGCTGCAGATCTGACCTGAGGATAAGCAGAGTCCATGGTGCTCTGTGAAGTTTCTTGTTGAATATCCTTCAGATCACTTTTACAGTGAAGCAGGGTTTAGCTCCTGTGGAGGAGGAAGAATCATCACTTAAAATATATTATCTCTTATTTCTGAGTGGTTGTCAGAAAGCAATCAGAAAACAGAGCTGTCTGTAGGAAGCTATAAGAGTATATAACGCTCCAGTGGTTCTGGGTTTGCCCCCTTCCTCTTCTTCCCAGTTCCTTGCAACAAGGCCACAGCAAAGTACTAAGTGTGTCTTTCTTCTGGCCACCACCCCTTGACTAGTCTAGAGCACAAGAAATGTATGCAGAAATGAATACTGAGTTGGGAAATCCTTCACAGAATCCCCAGTTATATTTCCAGTAATACATAGGTGGCCTTGGAAGTGTCCCATTCAACCCAGTTTAGACCATGGATCTGAAATGTAACCATGACAGGATCCTACTCTGGAATAATACGATTCAGTGTTCCTCAGAAAGAATCAGGTATCTCTTGAACTCATAGATAAACACCACTTGTTTTCTATGGTAACTTATTCCTGATGTTTATCTTGGGGGAATTTCAAGATGATCTCATAAATCTTCTTCATCTCATCCATTTATAGGATTGTTTTCCCCTTCTCATTTGCACTGCTAGATCCAACTGGCCCAAACCCTCCCTATAGTAACTGCTTTACACCAGAGATCATTTTTTTATTGTGTTTTATAAATAAGTAGTTTAGATCTTTGGGTAAGATTACGCGTTAACTGAATATGCTGAAAGAGAACAACTGATACTTTTATAGTCTGCCTGCAAGCACTTACTGTACTAGATGAACAGTTTCTTTTGATGAGACAAAATATAACGAGGAATTTAAAACCAGCAAATCTGAACCTGATCATAAAGAGATGTGGCTCTAATGCTTGCTTCTAACTGTCTGTTTAAGACTTGTGAAGAGGAGTCAGTCATTTTAAGACAAGCCACACACCCAAGCAAGGCCTCGCTGTGTTGCATGGAAATGCGGCAGCCCAGTGGGCACCTCTGGGTCTCTCTTCAGCAATAGTACAGGAAAAAGACAGATCATCTTTAGAGACCCTTTTTATCTGTTCTGACTAGAGGATCAGAAGGACTTTCATCAATAGCATGAGAATACAAGGCCATGACAAAAGTCTAAGAAGTTATGTATAGTCTCTGGATGTAGTACAACAGAAAGAGAATTCTAGGAACAGCCATAAGCCTGCTCATACGTAAAGGCAAAGTCTTTTTGCCAAGTTAGTTATTAATACAGCACTGCAAAACTTAAAGAAGCTCCGAAATTATTTTTCTAAGTTCCTAAGATGTCTAAGAACACATATCCTAGAAGAAACTGCTCTAAGGAAATGGTGAAGAATCCTTCATTAAAGTTAGACACCTGCCTATGTTTCTCAAAAAAGTTTTAAAAATGAACATTTTATAAAACAGTTATGAAAATCTGAACCACACTTTTTCCCCACTCGCTCTCTTTCCCCAGTTGTAGAAATAACAAAAAGATCATTAAAATCAGAACATGTCTATGTGCCTATAAAGTTTACTGTAGGAAATCAAGCAAATTAGTTTTATATTTAGTTATGAATGCAGTGAGATCTGAAGCTTATCCTTAGTTCTACAAGTAACATATTCCAAATGTAGCAAAGCCAAGTCCCTGTCTCTCTTGCTCGTGAGGGAGCCTGGACTCATTTCATTGTTCTTGTGGAATGCGGCTGCTGTGTGAAAGTCCTGCTCACAGCTGGAGAGGCAATGGCTGGAGTTATTTCAGTACATGCTTGTTTGTAGACTAGGTCTTAAAAAGATAAAAGTGCATTAAGTACCACAGTTATCAAGACCAATCTCCCACATCATAGCTAGTCCCATTATATAGACCCTTTCATAGCTAGGTCAAACTCGATCTTAAACTCTTTGCTTCCACTGCTGCTGTCATAATGCCAGCATTTCACTCTTGCAGCAACCTTCTCCTCGTTTTTCCAACCCTAAAATCATTAAGGGTCACTTTGTACCCTTGTGCCAGTGCTTTTACCCCAAATAGCTTTTCCTCTTAGTGTTTACCCCTCTTCACCAATGCATTTGTTGACTGCATTCATTTTCTCCCTCGATCTTCATTTTGCTAGACTAAACAAGCTGCTCTATTTAAATCTCCTAAAAGGACTTTCATTCCCTAATGATCCTTCCAACTCTTTTCTGCAAACATTCCAGTTTAAATTCATCCTTCCTGTACATAAATGATTATGCATTCTCCCAAAAGTGATTTCACTAGTGCCTGGACTTTCCAATTTGTACTGGAAGAGCCTGCTTGAGCCTTGGGCCTTGATTAGCATTAGTGATTCCCTACATCCTGCATGAAATGAGAAGCCACTACAGACTGCAAAGCAGTGAAGTGAGCTGCTAGTGCTGGCTTTTGTTGCTAAGTAGAAAGCCTGCCGTGAGGTGAACCAGTTAGAAGCTACATTACTGTATGTGTTTTTATTCCTAGCTAAGTGTTATGGTAACTGTATAGTCCTGAATTCCTGAACTTACAGATCACTGTGGTCAGGCCTACTTCTGAAAGGGAAGTCCAGCCTTAGGCATAAGCAGACATTATTTGGATACCTCATAGCACTGAAATGCTTGAAAGAACCTAAAAGTTGTTGAGCACTTGTGCAAATTAGATGTTTTTCCACAGTCCTTCCCTCTTCTTGCTACAAGGCCATCTTTGTGTCCCACTCACTTCCAGCTGGCTGTTCTCAAAGCAGTGGTTGATTTTGCTTTGATAAAAAGCTGGAGGGTTGTGCTGGTGCATTTGAAAGGAAGACCCTGTAGACCTGGATACTATCCACCCACTATTAGTACTGTTTGCTGCCTTGCCACCCACCCTCTTGCACCGTGACCCAGACTGTAGCAGCAAAACAATTGGTTCTCTGCAGGTCTGTTACGGAGCACGGAGCTGTTGTCACCAGTAAATCCTCGTGAAGTAAAAGGATGCACCTGAGCTATACCCCTTCTGCACATTTGTGGTGGCAAGAGATCTCAGAGAGTTTTCATGCAGCTTCCATCTCATGCTTTATTGATAAGGTGTTGTGGAGTCCCACAGGTCTGGGAAGGCTGGAATCCGATACAGCTGAGCCACCACAGAGGGTCGTCCTCAGGACTGGGGGCAATGGAGGCATACCACAGAGGTAGCTCTCAACCCTTCTAGAAATAGTGGCTATGAATGTGTTGTGTGGATATGATTCTCATTTTCTGAGAAAATGTCTCATTTTTTCATGCCATCGTGAAGAGGGAAAAAAATTTGTCTTGAGTGTATCTAGACAGATCTAGTTGCAAAATCTGGTGAAATCTTGGTGTCATTTAAAGTAATGGCAAAATTCCTTTTGACTTTCCTTGGGGCCCAGATGGCCTGGATGTTAACTGTAAGGTATGATATCACAGCTTCTATTTGTTATCCAAATATGCTCTTTGGTAAAGCCAAAAATTCTGCACATGGCTTATTTTTAATGGATTTTAATGGCTGTAACGCAAATATTATTGCACAGAAGGTAAATTATAGCAGTATGTGACAACTGAGCAAGAGATCCTCAGCTGCTGAAAGTTGTCACAGCTTAGCCGAAATCACATTATGTTAGCAAAGAATGTTCCCCACACATTTAAAATACATGAATAGCAAAGGTGTTAGGAACTTTAAATGTGTGGGAAGCAACTTAATGGATTCACTTTGGTTTAGTGTTGGGAAGCCCCAGCTTCATGTATTGCAGAAGTTCTCCAGACTATGTTAGAGAAACTGTGTAACACACTCAGAATGTAAAACATATCAACTTTGAAAGAAATTAAGCCATTGTTGTATATTACTGGCTGCAAGCACAGACCCACAAGCAAAGAAGTAATGTGGAAAAATTACTGGAAACTTGTATTTAAAATATACCTTCCAAAATAATTTCTACAAGCAGTAAGAATTAATGCATTGTGAACAAAACAGTGTTTTCACTGTAAACCTTTAAAAAGGAAAAAGGTTCAGCGCAAAAAGTCTGCAGTTAAATCTCTGATGATTTAGGCTTTTTCTTTGTTAAGTGTTAATAATTTATCAAGAAGCTCAAGGGTTTTCAGAAGAATAACTACATGCTTGCTCATTTTGAAGCAACTTCGGGGTTTTCCTTTTGTTTTCAATTTGTTCTAGTCGCATTCCTTCTGAGTGGGAAAAATAAACCAAGTATTTCTAAGACATAAATAGTTTAGGATGAGATGAGTAATTAAGTGAGAAGAAACCAGAGTTGACTGGTGATAGATCTAAGTGACATTACAATGAAATTTCATTCTTTCCTACTAGCTCAGCATCGAGGAGGTGATGATTTTATGAAACAATGCTCCATAAAAATACAATGTATTGCAGAACATGATTATACCTCCCCCCAAAACAAAAAGCAACAACAAAAAATAATTACAAAACTTACCTCTTACTTTACAAAAGACATGCAAACTGTGTCACATTAGGTCATTTCAAGAGTTTTTCCAGGTGTTCTCGCTGCAATTTTGGACCTTGGGAAACTAGCCACCCCCACACTAAATAAGCCTTACTTTTCTCCAGCTGTCACCAGCTCTCATTCACCTGCCTGCTTTGGAACCTGCTCCTTTTCAGCAGTAGGAATAGTAGCTGGTAAGGAGGAGGCACATTTTTCACAGTTTGGCACCCTTCTTCTTACACCTTCAATATTTTGGTTTTCTTCCCTCAAAGCGTAAGAGTACAAAGCAAAAGCCCATCAAGGAATCAAATAGTTTATGCCTCCTGTTTACTCCAAAGTTAATAATGCTCACATTCCTCTAATAGAATCAGTAAATAGATGTAAATACATGTAAAATGTAAATGTAAATACATGTATTTGCTTTATTGCATTAATTGGTTATTTAGAGAAGTTATTTTAATCTCTCTTTAAAGAATTATAAATAGACAATGAATTGAAATGAAGCACATTGTCTTGCCATACTCCGTTTTCACTTTTACTTCTCTGTAGACCGAGTATCAATGCGTCTGGTGAATAAAAGAGCTTAAATGAACTGAAAAGAAATTATTAAGGCTTCCTGGATCCTCTTTTGCCATCCACCTATTTAACATGCTTAAATTTTCCTTCAGTGTGAAAGATCTGTGCTATTGCAAGCCACTTTACATCACTGATGTAGAGAATATTTTAAAGGTTAAAGATCAAAAAATGAGTCCTAATTTAAAGGAGCAGGTGCCAAGCAAAGAATATAACATACCATTGTTACAGAGTCACATTCACTTCACCTGGTAGGAGAATGAAACTCATTAATAAAAACTGCATGCTCTTCCTCCATATTGTACAACAGTTTTGTAAAGTTAGGTTCAGGGAACAGGAGAAGGGCTTATTGTTTATTATTCCTAGATGAGCCATAGATTGCTAGCAAAGCCTTATCTACACTAGTTTTATTTCTACAAGGTTTTACAGAATTTCCTTAGTGCAGATGAACATGCTTATTCAAATACAGCTTATTCTAGAAGCTGTATTAGCTATTTCACTGTAATGCATTTACATGTCGGTGTCTACCCAACAGCCTTTCCTGCATATAACTATTCTGGTAAAACAGTATGGTTGTAATCAAAACAGTAATAACAGTAAAACTTTTTAAAGTATATCAGATTTGAATGACCTTTTGATTCTCAATAGTCCCGCAGTGGAAAATTCTCTCTCTTCCTTTTTAGGAAATGCTCGTCAAGATTAATTTATCTCATAGAAAGATCATCACAGGGAAACAATAGATTGGACAATAGAGGTCTTGCGACCTCAAGTCACACAACTGATGTGAATGTCAAATCTATTGATACAAAAGTCAATGTGAAAAAAACCATAAAATTACCAAAACTGGGAATGCTGGAAGGTTAAATGTAAAAACAGTCATTTTAAGCTCTAAAACAAGCCAAATATTTGTTCTACTTAGAAGCACCATTGAAACTATTCAGTAACACAGGAGCACTATCTGGGGTAAAGCAAGCTCAGATTCATTTATAGTACCTCCTGTTATTGTAAAAGAATACCGTTAGAGAATATACAGATGGTGCTAAGTTTAGAATGATTACCCTCTGAACTTGTAATGGAAGGATTATGTCTAGCTGGAGAGCTGTTCCTTTGGAAAGCTTGTGCTCTCCTTGGATTTCTGCTGCTAGTAAGGTATCATCTCTTTGCCATTCACAGCAACATTTCCTTCTCATCTGAAATGAAGATGACTGCAAAGGGAAGGGGAAAAATGGTGAAGTTACCAGCTTTTGTCAGTAGGAGCAAGTATAGGAGTTGAAAAGGGCCTCGTAAGTGGGTTTCTGTGCTCTGTCCTGACAAAGACTCCACAGCTTGTGCTTCTCTTTTCGTCTTAGTAGCAGATAGTAGCAGAAATATTGCATATATGCCGACTAGTTCATCCCACAGGCTCATTGAAGCAAAAGTGGTCTCCTTAGCAACAGCCTTTGAGACACAAGGAGGAAATTCCCCAGTCTTTCTGACCTGGAGGCTCGAACCCTCCCTCTGGGGACCAGCTGCTGTCTTTTGTCTCTAGCTTCATTTGTAAAACATTTTAGCTTTGATCTGTGTTTATATTGACACAAAGAATCTGTATAAAATAAATGAGGAAAGTTCAGCTGTATAAACCTGCAGGCTGCCTCAGCAAGAGCCGGAAGCAACAATGCTGAAGATAGAGATCTTCAGCATATTCCATTAACGTATAGAGACAAGTAAACTGGCATTATTGCTGTCTTCAGTAGTTCTTACAAACAAGGTGAAGTATGTACTTCTATATGGACAGACAGCAAAGGCTACTTACATTCTCTCTTCTGTGCAGACCTGTAGTTTTATTGGACCTGACTTCAACACCAGTCCTGCAAATATTAACTTGTGTTTAAGTTCAAATATATGAGAAATCTATTGATGCTAGGTGACATTTGTAAAACATTGCAAGATCAGGGTGCCTATCATATCTGTCTGTTACATCCATGCCAGCCTACTGCAATATGAGGAACTACGTTAATATGCCAGTTCCTCTGCTGCTGGCTTTTTATGTGGAAAAAGTTGGTAGGTCATTGAATTACCACTTCTCTGCAGCTGCAGTGCAAAAAGAGCCTGAGAAAGCAAGCGTAAATCAAAAAATTCACACTGTCATGCTCTGGGAAAGCCTTTTAAGGAACAGGGCTGAATCCCAGTTCCCAGTTAGCTCCCAGCTGGTAAAATAAGAAGTGGCATTAAGAGCAGTTGATGCTGCTGCTCATAGAAAAGCTCTAGTTCAAGGAATGCTGACGGGGTTATGGTCCTGTGTGAGTGACCGAATGGGCTGAGGGTACCTCCTAATGAAGTGGCAGTAGAAGTTTTGATGCAGGGTCCTAGTTGTTGTCTTTTGCTAGGATTTCTCTCAATGTTGAACTGTCTGCTGCTGAGTAATAAATGGGTACTTCAGAAAAGGAGTGATATGCTATCTCTAGTCAGAGTTTTGATGATGCATTCCACTGGCTGGCTTACATGGCAATGAGGAAGCCTGGTCCAATTCCAGGCTTGATGGAAAGCTCGTGTGCATATGCATGTTTATACTCTGGTTTGCTTTCTGCCCCAACAAGTGACTGAGTGAGCCAATGCGTAGGATCAAAGTTTGTTTCCCTTGGTGGGAGCACAGCAGTAACACTCAATGTGCTTCTTGTCTCATTCTGCTATTGCTTCATTGCTTGAGAAGACCTACAGAACATGCTAGTTTACGGACCTGCTTTTATCTCCATTTATTCCTACACTGTTATTCATGAGGTGGGAACACAAGGTGGCTTACGCAAATATTCCACTGTGTAAATCAGTCTGGCCCTAAAACTGAATACTAAAATGTAACTTGTAAGTAAGCACATCTAAAACATACTAAGGTGGAATTACTGCTTTGCTCTAAAATGGTTTTGTTAAGAATGCAAACAAGCTAGTGTTAGCTTGAGACATTTTCATCTGTTACTTTATTTGTAAGAAAAAGAAAACATGCTAGTAGTGCTAGCAAACATCAGAGCTAAGCAATTTCATAGGGTGATTATACAGCAGAGTTCTGGAAACCTTCTGTCTACTGCAGCAGCTCCTAGATATTAACACAAGCAGCAGACTAAACATTTGTACCCTGTTTGTACTGCCAGCTGACAAATGAAGGTAATTAATGGGCAGCTGTAAGTTCGAAGAGTCTGGAAAATACCAAATCTTGTCATCCTCAAATGCATAGCACTGATGCCAGAATATCGATTTCACTGCATTACTGTTGCTAAGTAATATTCTATAGTTTTACATTATGTATTGATGTTTACAGCTTATTATTTTTTCATATTTCTTTTCTAGCAAATTTTCCCTCTGAACATTTATTGCTAGCTGGATATTAGACAAAAAAAAATCCCATAGCAAGTGCACCTATTCAAGTCAGCTGGTAATAGGACTTGACACTTGTCAGGTTTTTTTGAAGTTAGGTTTCAATTCTCTTTTTTTTGTAACATAGACTCTGCTAGTGGATAATTACAATGACTGTGCTTAGTGAAATTAAAATCAATGACATCTGTGTCTTTGCTCTTTGGGAAAATTGCCAATATAGGCAAAAAAGATTTTCCAAATACTTTTTTAGAAGTGGCCGATACTAAATGAAACTGGAAAGCGAAGATGCATGACTGTATACTGCTTGCATTACTCTGGGCTGATTACTTTCTCTAAAATCCATAGTCATGTAAGATGAACTAACTGTATTTGGTCTTAACTGTAGAGTATCCTCCAAATTCACAGTTCCCTGCAGGCCACTCAGGGCATGTACTCTTCAGTGGAATCAGGGAAGGAACACTCCAGCTTTAGCTTTCAAATCAACTTTTTTAGAAAATGTACTGCTTATCTGGAAGGTTATCAGCATATGGCTTGTTAGGTACAGAGGATGATAATCGTGGTTTGTAGTAAAAAGGGATGGTTATAATGGTCTGGCCTGACTTGACCTCCTGCCTATCCTATCCAGCAATTTCCATGGTTACCCCGAAAACTTCACTAGAAAATATCTTTTTATAAAGACAGCCAATTCAAATTTAAGGAGTGCAAAACATGCTGAGTTTTCCATGCCTGTGGTAAACTGCTCCAGTAGTTATTTCCCTCAGTGTTAAAAATATGTTATTTCCTGTTTAAAATTTGCTGATTTAAACTTCAACCACTGCATTTTGCTATGCCTATGTCTTTATACTAGAAACTCTTCAATCTACCTTCAGCACTAATAAAAGCCATTCTGTCTGTGGGGTAGGAAGAGGGATAAGAGTAAAGCTAAAAAGCAATGGATTGGCTCTCTCCAGTTTTCCAGGAGAGGCGTAAAAAGATATGTTTCATTAGTTGCTAAATTTTATCACACCCAAGAGAGCTTTCCAAGATTATGCCAATACAAACACATTATTAGATCATGTTATTAGATTAATCCATATGCAGATTATAATGCTTTCTTCTGCACAGCATTTTTTTCATGGTTTTACTGCGTGATTTTTAAGGAAAATGTTCACATCCCACTTTAGAAAAGTTACAGGCATTTGTATGAGTGCATTGGCTTGCACAGGGGAAGCTAACATTACTCTCTAGAAGGATGTTTCTCTAAACAAAACCTTGGGGATGTGCACATCTAGGCATTGTGGCAGGTTCTATTTTTCATTCATGAAAGGGCGTCAGGCTGCATTTCAGCCATTGTAGCATAATGGTAAAATCAGTTCCTAAATATTATAAAAGTAATTCCTGTTCTAATAATTTTTTTTGTCTTAGAAAGGAGAAAACTCATTGCTGGTAGCCTTTGTGTGCGGTGAGAGGAGCAGTGATGGCTGCTTGAGCCAGGCCCCAAAATTGTGGCAGCACTCCATTGGCACGTACCAGTGACTGAGGGGAAAGGCCTGACACGCTTGGGTCAGCCTGGTACGCTTGGGTTTCAGAGTTAAAATAAAACAGACTGAAATTTGATAAACTGACCAAATGTGGTCGAGAGGAGACTTAATCTCTCCTCCCTCCTCTTCCCACTCCTCCTGCTGCTGGCTGCGCACCTCCTTTCTCACACCTGCTCTGGCACACTTTGGGTGCTTCTGTGATCTAATTTAACTCATTAGTATGGCAGAGACCTATTCAATTTTTCATTGTGGGTTTTTTGGGTGGTTTTTTTGCCATTTTAGCTAATGGAATTGGCACGTAAGAATGGCTCTGGCAAGCACCAGCACCAACCTGAGGGTGAGGAGGGGAGAGGAGGCGGGTGAGCACGCACACCCACTTTGGTGGCAGTGAGCTTTAGAACAGCCTGCTGTGCCTTTTGAAACCATACTCTTAAGTTTTAAGCAGCGTGTAATAAATACCTGTTAATACCTTTAAATGAAGAGGCCTGTTGCAGATTGAGAAGGTGGCAGGGCAGTGGGAGCCCGGAGAAGTTGGTGCTGCCCGAAGCGAGGAGATGGGGAGAGCAGAGGGTTTCTCTCAGGGCTCCCGCTCCTTCTGTGAGAGCCCTGTGTGTATCACTCGCCCCTTCCTGTGCACTGAGGTGAAACAGAGGCAGCTCTGAAACAGCCTGCCCATGGAGGCAGCCCACCAGTGCAGAGGCTGCAGAGGGGATGGCAGGACAGCCAAGGGTGGCCGGCCCCAGGGGCTTGGGCGCAGTGCCCTGGGGAGAGCTTCACCCTCTGCCCCAGCCACTGAGATGTTGGGTGAAGGTCTGGACTGGCCCAAATCTGGGGGTTTGCCCACTACAGACAGCGAGCGGTGGCTGAGGGAGGAAAGGCAGCCCCAGACCCTGGCAACCCTAGGAGGAGAAGTGGGAGCTCCTGTGAGACACCACGGCAGTAAGAGTCTTTAAAACAATTTTTTTAAAATTGCTTTGAATTTGCTTTCTCCTTTCCTTCATTTGCTTTTGAACGCTGTAGATGTTTACCCACACCTGGGTGCAGTGAGGGGAAAGCATTGTTCCTGCGGGACAGCATGACAAGACAAAAGAGGGCCCTGCCGCACAGCTCACGGGGACAAGGCAGCAGGACCCGCTGTGGTGCCACTGGCCCAGGTGCCCCAGCGGGCCCAAGTACCCTGGCGCAGCCCTGTGTGGCATGGACACCCCTTTGGCCCAGCCAAGGGCCTGCGCATGAGCCCGCCACCATGCCACATCCAGGCCTTGCCACTGCCCCAGGGCCTGGCTGAGGTGTGACAGAAGCAACAGCTGCATTTTACCCACATACAATGGTTTTTCATACAAAAAAATGCCAGATTTTTGTGGAGGGTGCACATGCACATTGGATCTGTGAGTGGATGCTTAAAAGATGAACATGGTTCAGACCTCATGAGTGGTAAGCTGGCAGCCCTAATGTCACATAGGATCTGAGGTACTTTGCCAGCATGTCTGGATTTTAATGATAGATCCAGCCACGTGTGAAGAAATTTTAGAAATTGATTCAGACTTTAGGCGGTTATTTTTATTTTATGTCTATCACATTAACCTGCTGGGTAAAAAAATAACAGTTATTACAAGAAACATGTAGTTGTATAACTTATAAATTACTCCAAAAACCATCCCATGCTATACATGTAGCTATTACAGAAAGACTGTCAGATTGGATTGTGAAAATAGAAATTATTTACACAAATTGCAGTATGCTTTTCTGTGTGTCTTCTTGCTTCTGTTCTGTTGCCGTTGGATGCTTAACTTGAAGACCTACATTCCTGGGCATTTTTTATTTTCTCCCTACTCTCTTTTGTGCTGTTACTTATTTTTTGTCAGTCTGTTGCATCCAATAACTTAGTGTTTTTGAGGTAAAAAATCTATATTATCATTCATGATTGCTTGATTTTTTCATAATTCTGTCACTAGGCATATTAATATTCATTAATCATAGAATCATTAAGGTTGGAAAAGACCTCTAAGATCATCGAGTCCAACCGTCAACCCAACACCACCATGTCCACTAAACCGTGTCCCTAAGCACCTCATCTACACGTCTTTTAAATACTTCCAGGCATGGTGACTCAACCACTTCCCTGGGCAGCCTGTTCCAATGTTTAACCACTCTTTCAGTAAAGAAATTTTTCCTCACGTCCAATCTAAACCTCCCCTGGTGCAACTTGAGGCCATTTCCTCTCGTCCTATCACTAGTTACTTGGGAGAAGAGACCGACACCGACCTCGCTACAACCTCCTTTCAGGTAGTTGTAGAGAGCGATGAGGTCTCCCCTCAGCCTCCTTTTCTCCAGGCTAAACAGCCCCAGGTCCCTCAGCCGCTCCTCATCAGACTTGTTCTCCAGACCCCTCACCAGCCTCGTTGCCCTTCTCTGGACAATGTCTAACACCTCAACATCCTTCTTGTAGTGAGGGGCCCAAAACTGAACACAGTATTCGAGGTGCGGCCTCACCAGGGCCGAGTACAGGGGCACGATCACTTCCCTCCTCCTGCTGGCCACACTATTTCTGATACAGGCCAGGATGCCATTGGCCTTCTTGGCCGCCTGGGCACACTGCCGGCTCATGTTCAGGCGGCTGTCGACCAGCACCCCCAGGTCCTTTTCCGACAGGCAGCTTTCCAGCTACTCTTCCCCAAGCCTGTAGCGCTGCATGGGGTTGTTGTGGCCGAAGTGCAGGACCCGGCACTTGGCCTTGTTGAATCTCATGCAGTTGGCCTGGGCCCATCGATCCAGCCTGTCCAGGTCCCTCTGCAGAGCCTTCCTACCCTCGAGCAGATCAACGCTCCCACCCAACTTGGTGTCGTCTGCAAATTTACTGAGGGTGCGCTCGATCCCCTCATCCAGATCATCGATAAAGATATTGAACAAGACCGGCCCCAGTACTGAGCCCTGGGGAACACCGCTCGTGACCGGCCGCCAACTGGATTTAACTCCATTCACCACAACTCTCTGGGCCCGGCCGTCCAGCCAGTTTTTGACCCAGCGCAGAGTACACCTGTCTAAGCCGTGAGCCGCCAGCTTCTCTAGGAGAATGCTGTGGGAGACGGTGTCAAAGGCCTTACTGAAGTCCAGGTAGACCACATCCACAGCCTTTCCCTCGTCCACTAGGCGGGTCACCTCGTCATAGAAGGAGATCAGGTTGGTCAAGCAGGACCTGCCTCTCATGAACCCGTGCTGGCTGGGCCTGATGCCCTGGTTGTCCCGCTCATGCCTTGTGAGCGCCCTCAAGATGAACCGCTCCATAATCTTCCCCGGCACCGAGGTCAGGCTGACAGGGCTGTAGTTCCCCGGATCCTCCTTCTGGCCCTTCCTGTAGATGGGCGTCACATTGGCAAGCCTCCAGTCGTCCGGGACCTCCCCCGTTAACCAGGACTGCTGATAGATGATGGAGAGTGGCTTGGCGAGCTCCTCCGCCAGCTCCCCCAGCACTCTCGGGTGGATCCCATCCGGCCCCATAGACTTGTGAGCATCCAGGTGGCGTAGCAGGTCGTTGACTGCTTCGTCTTGGATTATGGGGGGTTCATCCTGCTCGCCGCCCCTGTCTTCCAGGTCGGGGGGCTGAGTACCCTGAGGATAACTGGTCTGCCTGTTAAGGACTGAGGCAAAGAAGGCATTAAGTACCTCAGCCTTTTCCTCATCCTTGGTGACAATGTTTCCCCCCGCATCCAATAAAGGATGGAGATTCTCCTTGGCTCTCTTTTTGTCGTTAATATATTTGTAAAAACATTTTTTCTTGTCTCTAACGACAGCGGCCAGATTGCGTTCTAGCTGGGCTTTTGCCTTTCTCATTTCCTCTCTGCACGACCTAACGAGATCCCTGTACTCTTTTTGAGTCGCCTGCCCCTTCTTCCACAAGCGGTAAACTCTCCTTTTTTTCCTGAGTCCCAGCAAAAGCTCCCTGTTCAGCCAGGCCGGTTGTCTTCCCCGCCCGTTCTTCTTATGGCACACGGGGACAGCCTGCTCCTGCGCCTTTAAGACTTCCTTCTTGAAGAACATCCAGCCTTCCTGGACCCCTTTGCCCTTCAGGACTGTCTCCCAAGGGACTCTCTCAACCAGCGTCCTGAACAGGCCAAAGTCCACCCTCCGGAAGTCCATGGTTGCAGTTTTGCTGGCCCCCCTCCTTACTTCACCAAGAATCGAGAGTTCTACCATTTCATGGTCACTAAGCCCAAGACGGCCTCCGACCACCACATCTCCCACCAGTCCTTCTCTGTTTGTAAACAGCAGGTCAAAAGAGGCACCTCCCCTGGTAGGCTCACTATCATATTTAAACGTGTCTATAACCAGAATTTTGTTGTAGCAGAGGAAAAATCCTAATTATAATATCCTACATAAATACTTTGATACAGTACAGTAGCTCTAAGTAATGTGTAAAATGGCTGCTCTTTAGTTGTGTGGATCTGGTGATGAAACAAACCATGAAAATAAAATTGACTAAAACCAGAAATGAGAGAGAATAGTATTCTTATGCCAGTTCAGATAAGGCTGACAAAAAGATACAGTTTTGCTTACAGACTTAAGTCTTTACCCTTCCTTATGTCCTGATGTACTCAGTGCCCTTTTCACGAGGCTGCTGCTGCTCTCGTAGTGCATATTTCACTAGTATTTGCAAACCACCCCCATATGGTTTCTAACAATTTTTAAAAGTAGAAATACTGGAGCATTATACTTTAAAACCAGATTTATCTCTGTTAAATAGAAAATGAAGATTATAAACCCAAGAGCTGCTGGTGCAGTCAGAGATTAGCTAACATTTATTTTAAATGTAATTTTCAAAGCAGTGGTAATTTTTTATTTTTTAAATTGAAGAGTAAGTACACGATAACTTGAGGATGTTTTCTATTGTCAAAGTAATGACAGCACCCTTGGCTCAACAGACACTGAAGAAAAAGGCCAGGTTGATGGTGAGTCGGGGCTGTTGTAGAAAGTCAAACAACTCTGTGAGGTGTTGCCAGGCCTGCCTGAAGAAGGCTCATGTGAACTTGGTTTGGCTTGGAAATCATGGGAGCTAAAAACTGTTAATTCTTTTCATTTGTTCAGTTATGTTCTCAAGCTTTAGAGTATGTGTTTTCAAGGTTTGCAATCATGATGGATATAAACATAAGGGAAAGGAAGGTAAAAGTGCAGATATTACAATCTAGCAAATGACTCCAGTACCTAGGGCTAAGAGCACACTTCATGTATGGAAGGACTTACAATAAAAGTTATGAGAGTTGGCAGTGCTGGTGAATGGTCTGTTCAATTCAAAATCTTTTGCAATGACAGGAAAGACTGTCCATGCAATGCTCTTTACCTGTCTCTGTTGTTCTTAGCTACTGTCACTATCACCAGGTAGATAATGTAGCATATGGTGGGGAAAAGGATTCTAAAGAAATGCGGGTTGTAAATGGCTACTGCTTCTACAAATGTTGCTACAGGAGCAGCACCTGTGCACAAAGTCCTGCACATACTTCAGTTTCCAGACTGGGGCACAAATCATTTGTTGTGTGTATCCTTAATGTTTTTGTAGCCTTTTCCATGTGCTGAGTGTGTCCCTAGGATACTTCACTGACATGAGTCTTAATTTACTATTCACTTGCTCTTCTAATTCTTTGGAAACAAAATGTGGTCATCAACATAGTTGTTTTAATGCTATGTACTTCTATACTCATTCTGTGGTTTTAAAATGTTCAGTAAATGATCTGGACCTTTCAAGTAGTCTCTGATTCCCATCTCAGATTTGTGTCTGTTTTTTCTTACATGTTCCATGAGTGCAGTGTGCAACAAAACCTGGAGACTATGATTTGTCTCTTGCCATTAGTGGAGTAAATAAAGGATAAAATTATTTGCAATCTAACGACTTTGTACACACCTGCATTTAAAAACACGGACACCTGTTCTAGTCAAGAAAGTTCCTCAGCTGCAGCTTGTAGGAACTGGGGGAGGGAAGGAGGGAAAAGGTATAGCAGGGCCTATATCATGTCATGCCTGCCCTGCTTTTGTGTTCTTCTGTAGGAATCCACTACCCAGTGCTGGCAGAGATGGCTTTCTGTGCTAAGGGGACAGTGGATCTGGTCCAATATGGCCATTCTTGTGCTTAAAGATTGAGAGCATTCTGGCCCTCAACAAGACATTTCACGATACCAGAATAAATACTGACTGCACAGTTAACCTGAAAGAGTTAAGTTTAATTTAGCTTCTTTTACAAACTGCTTCTTAAAGGCTTTTCTGTTTGCTCATCTCCACTGGATCTTAAACAGAGACATTGTGTTGCTATGGAAAATAGTGAGGAAGCAATAACAAATGCTTCCTCACATAGAAGCAAAGCACCCTGTTAACCATCAGCCATGCAGATATGACTGAGTGGAAAAGAAAACATGGGGAAAAATATTAAACCAGTTCCAGCTTTCATTCTGTCCTTAAGTGAAACACAACCTCATTTTCTTCTTTCAGCACCGCACAGTGGCATTCATGTGATCCTGGAGAAGAGGGTCATTTGCTTATAGCAGTTTCATTTTGGGGGGATACCCGCCACAGCCATGAGTATCAGTCTGAAACAAGAGATTTTGAAAAGCCTCGCCTGAGTTACACTTCACATATGCACATCTTATACTAAGCCAAAAAGAATAAGGGATTTTTTCTTCTATAATTTTCTTAGTCCCAAGAAATTTCTTCATGAGACATATGTAGGAATATAATACCCTCAATCCAGTCAGACTTTGTCTTGCCTCCAGACTCTGAAAGCATTGGAGAAATATAAATTAGAAAAATTTGACATTGGCCTTGATCTTTGCTTTGCCACCTAAGATGCTTTCCAGGGTCAGCCTTGAAATTCAACACACCACCATTCTGTTGGAAGAAAGCAAAAGTTGCACAGTAGAGCTATTTTATTTTTAAAAATATGACTGTTATAGCTTAATTTTTTTTTAAATGGTCACATAGGACCCAACCTATTTTTAAACAACTGAATCTTTTCATTCTAAAGTCTCTGCCTTTTTTCCATCTATCTGCAGTTTTCTTTTTATAATGTTCTTGACTAAGCAAAGCTAAAGTCAATACTCATACAGAGTACTGAAGTTGACATTGTAGGACTTTGTTTCAAGAAGCAGTTTGTGTTGTGACAGGCTAAGAACAAACCACAGTTACACTGTTGTTCTTACTGAAGACAGGCAAAACTAGGCCAAATGCTATAGGACTTGCTTACTCAAGCAAAACTCCGAAAGAAACTTTGCCTCAATTCATCTAAGAACAGTCAGAAATGGAGTTTAACTCTTCCATATTTTTCACAGTGTACTCTAAAAAATCCAGATCATCCTTTTTTTCAGCTGCTGCTCATGCATGGTTCAAAAATGTCTAATTCAAATGTAGTGCAAATGTAAAAACTCAGCTAAAAATAAACATCAGAAATTCCTTCAATATAAAGTTCCAATTATATGTGAGATGAAACCTAGTAAATAGAAGATTCCCCACTAGCTGAAATTAAGCTAATTGTGTTAACAATTAAGATGGTCTGGAAAATGCTCACTGCCTTGTGATCTTAATCTGCAGCAGCAATTGCACCACATCAGTGTCCCTGAATCAGCAACATATCTATTTGTCAAAAGAATTAAATAATAAAATCCAGAGTCTTTTGTTACATGTGTTTCCTTAGTCTTTTTCTAGCTCTAGATGCTCATGTAAATGAGTAGCTGACTTTTCTAATTTCTTTCTTCTATCAGGAGGCAGCATTACTTTGTAAGGAGTGCGGTAATCCACCCATGTGCATAAACTTTTTTTGGTACTACATCCCCATTTCATCTATGTTTTTCAAGAACTTTAACTTACTCAAAGAACACTCAGGCTGTATATGGAGCGCAGCATCCACAATGCTTATTTTTTTACTTAATTTCTAGCTGCATTGCCTGAAGCAGGTGAGGTCTTGGGATATGCCCGTGATTATGTTTTGAGTCAGTATATGAAACAGGACTAATAAAAGACTTTTACTAAGCTTTAGTCACCTCTCTGTCTGTAAACAGAAATGTTTTCCAGTGAGTGATTTAGACTAAGTTCAAGTTTCTAAGCTTGAGTCCTTTAATTCAGTTTCCTGCACCAGAAAAATAAATTATTCATCATTACTTACCAGGAAGGTAATGTACCTGCAACATAACAAGGTGATCCTGCAGAGAAAGTAACATAGATTTCTCTGGACACCAAAAACATGCAATAATATTTTACTTCTCCCTTGGTAGGGAATCAAAGAGAGCCTTGGGTACTCCAGTTCAAACCACATCACAGCTGAAGTGTCCAAAGAGAATCTAAAGTTTCAGATTCAACCACTGCTATGTAAAACAATGCCACAGGAACATTCCCATGTCAAAACCACAATTTTTATAGCCAGCTGAATAGCTCTTTCAGGCAATGAGCAATCAGTTCAAATACATACCTTATTCCAACTAAAACAGAGATCCACTGTATATCTGTTCATGGAGAGTACTTAGCCTAGACTCTAATCTCTAGAAATTGGCATAATTTGAAGGCACTCAAGAGAACAAACACTCAAATTACAGACTGTTAAAATAGGAAATATGCTGGAGTTCTACTGGCACACTTTGTTGGACACTTCTCCAGTTATGCTGCTGTCCAAATATAACTGCTTTGTGTATTAGTTTGAAAGGCATTAAGGGTCACATTTTCTATACATGAACTGAGATGAGGGCTGCAGATTTAACTTGCAAAAATAAAAATGATGGGAGGCCTCAAGAGCATGCCCCCTAACCATGTGTATGGAAAGAT
This sequence comes from Aptenodytes patagonicus, assembly GCF_965638725.1. NCBI lineage: Eukaryota > Metazoa > Chordata > Aves > Sphenisciformes > Spheniscidae > Aptenodytes > Aptenodytes patagonicus. Next base: position 94,580,715 of record NC_134951.1, read on the forward strand.
CTTCTATGGGTATACCATGATGGCTATAGGGACAGAGCTGGCTTTACATGGAGGAGGGGTAGAGATCGAATCTCTGTCTTCTGTTGATGTCTTGAGGTGCTTCCTACTTTTCCTCCTTTTACAGCCTAGTGCCTCAGGAGATTACCCTAGTTATCCCAAAAAACAGTTCAGCTCCAGATGGGGGCAAAGCAGGCCGGAATAATGGCAGTGTCTCCTTCAGTCCCTAGAAAAGCTAAGCGCATGTGAAGACAGCTCACATCCACAATAACTCATACAAGCTTCCTTCTTCTTTCTCTCTTCTCCTATTGCAAGCAGAAGATTTTCCTGACTGCACAAAGCAGGATGAATATCAAAGCATCCCATGATTGATGGTTCTGTCCTCCAGTTTCCTGAGTTTTGCTTACAGCTGAATAGGAAAACAATTATTCTCAGGGTCCTTGCTCTGCAAAGCAACTGGAGTTCCTCTTTCCAACACTCTTCCAAATCACTAGAGCAGGCTCAAGCAGTCTTTGGAGCTGAGAGTATCAAGGTGAGGAGAAAAAGAGAATAAGTTGACTTTGAAGTTCTGTGTTTTCCCCAAGACAAGCAAGAAGGGGGAAGCCCAGTTTCTCACCAGTAAAAGTGATCACATTCTTCAGTACTGCGTTGTTTTTTAAAAGATTGTTTCTAGCTGTCTCTTATGGTTTCCAAGAACTGATTTCACTCTGAGTGAGTTCCTAACACCAGGAGTATCTTAGGAACCTACCCCCTGTGTTTAGACATCCAAATGCCTTGAAAAGAACCTGTCCTGAATAGAGAGAGCAAAAGATTTAACTTTATGTACTTTAGCAGAAAACTGAAGAATCATCTCCCGTCTAAAAATCCTTTAGTTTCTCAAATCTTCCTTAAAGGTGTCCTTGACCCCTTTTGCCGCAGGACATATAAGAACTCCAGTTTTAACTTATTGTACTATCCTTTGTGAGGCTGAAAACAAAGGATATTTTTCCCCAGTTACACCAGTCTAATTGTGGACTTTCCTTACAGACATTAAATTTTAGAACAACTTTTCAGTTAGCTGTTCTCAACATGAACAAACTAAATCAAATAACACATTAAAAAATAAAACAAATTATTTGCTCAGAAAGCATAAGTTGTCTTTACATCAGTTTGAATTCACATCTCAGGCTGCACAGAAAAAAACACCTTTCTTGTGTAGATAGGATCTCTGAATGTAAATATCAAGTGATGTTAAAGAGTGTATTTTACTTTTAAAACCTCACAGTTTGGGGAAACCTCACTGAAAATGGTTAAAGGCCTTGAACTTCGCTGACTAGCATGCTCTGCACTTTCTGGTGGAAGTCCCATGGAAGGAAACAAACTTGTCCCTGTCATTTGGGTACCAGGGGAGGAATTTATGGGCTGACTTTCCTTCACATAAAGCTGCACTCCCAATCCTCATGCTAAAACATCTACTGCTAGGAAAAGCTGTTTGAATGGTGTTTCAGTAATTTTGAATAATTCAGGCCTGCACATTCACCTGGACTCCAGAGCAATTTGAGGCTTGGAACTGGGACATTAGAGCTAAAATAATGTAAATGGAATGACACGTGACCTTCCAGGATCTGGAAGCCTGCTCCCCTCCAGGTCCCTAGCTTATTCAGGAAATTATCTTTTTTATAATGTTGACATTCACATACACAAATGGAAATCTGTAGTGTTTCCCGGACCTGACACTGAAACCCACACAAAAGGGAGCAGCAGGCTCAGAATGAAATGAAGTGCTAAAGGAAATAAGAATAATAATCTTGAATTTCATTTATTGTTTTTCTTTAAATCTTTGTTTGGCAATGCTTCTATGAAAAGACTGAAGTTTAGTGTTTCACACATATTTAACACCTGGTTAAACACCATGTAAACCCATGGCAGTGGCCAAATACAGCTCATTAAGGAAAACTTCTGACTACTGTCCTAATTAAGTCCCAGACATTTCTATGTACAATCGTGAATTGTTTCTCTAGAAGCTTTTTCAATAAAGCATCTATTCCAATTAAGTGTGTCCATATTAAGTGAAATATATTTTATTGAAATAACCATCTCCGGCTGTGATTCTTTGTATCATTTGAAAATGTGTTCCTAATAATGCTGTTTGCAGGACAGCAGAGGGCAAATGTTTTTACGAAGTAAAACAAAAATATTGACACTGTAAAAGAGAATTCTTCTTGACACCTGTCAGTATTTGGTCCTGTGGCTGACATGCCCCCCCTTTTTTGACTTGCTTTATGTGCCAACTAACTCTCGCCAGCATCTTGGCAACATTCTGGCTTCATATCTTCTGTGGAGTGCTACAGGCCAAGTATCTTTTACCTCCCCTCTTTCACCCCCAGAGGTCAGAAGTTCATTTACATCGCTTTGGAGCAGCCTGCTTCGGTAATTCATGAAACAAGATTATGTTAAAGAAAGCAATATTGATTATATTAGAAGCTAGAGAGAAGAATTAAATGAAACAAAAGTTGAACGGAACAAACTTTCCTGTATCTGGCAACTGCACAAAGTCTAGCTCACCAGGTTACAATCTCATAGTTATTACTGATATATTCAAGTACACTAGAAAAATGTATCAGTGCTTATCTGACCTTTCTTCTCATAATATGGTCCACAGATATGTTACAACAGGAACTTCAGCCAGCAGCAGCTTCAGGGAAGAACGGTTCTGGCAGTCATGAACAGCAGGGAATTGCTTCACCTTTTGAAGCTCCCTTCAGCTGAGAAAACTCTCCATTGTTAGGATAACCTAAATCAAATTTTTTGAAGTGGCCGGTTGTGTTTTATATATTTTGAGGACACAAAAAACAAGTAACAGTTTCACCAACTGCAGAACATGGCTAATTCTACCCAGTGGTGACAGCGTTTCCAAGCATTTGAGTGGCAATTCCAGCTTTCTGCTAGATGTGACAGAATATGTTGTCCTTACGAACTGATAAAAGGAAATCTTTAGCTTAGCTCACACACACTTTTGCATTTCTCTTTATGGAAGCTCCACTGATCTGTCACTGGGGAAATACCTTCCTCAAAGGAGAGAAACAGAATTATTCTTTAAATACAGTGATTAAAAATTAGGTATATTGTATTTAAGTATGTCTTCTGCAAGCAAAGACTCCTGCCATAAGGCAGGAAACCACACAGGCTGGCTTATCAATGTGCAGAATTTGATGTACTAGTTGGTACGTTGTAGTCTCGAATACAAAAGGCAAGGATACTCTGCCTTCAGATTGTCATTGCTTTTAAAATTGGACTTAGGTGCTTCACCAAGAGTTCAATATTCCTTGAATTTCTTTAGTTGGTGACTGCCAGAAAGTGTGAAAAAAACTGATTGTCAGAATAAAGAGTATAATAGTTGGTCTCATTATAGAAATCTGCCAACTTCAGGTTCAGAAACCTGTCACGCTAAAGAAAAAATGGTCACTCAAAGGCATAAATCACGGATGGGAAGTGCGAGGGCATCCACTGCAGTGTTTCAGTCTGCACATGGCTCAGAGTCTGTTTGAAATTTTGCAGGATTGGAGTGAGGTTGGTGGCCTAGGAAATTCTTTAATACAGACACATGAACGAAACTGTTCAGGACAGGAAATCCACCTCTAACACAGGGATGCGTTCATGGGATGTGTTCATGTTCGTCTTGATTATTAAATCAAACTGACACGTCCAGCACCGATCTCTTATCCACTGGAGGAGCCGTGCTCTCGCTTTCCAGTGCCTGTTCTCAGAATTGAATTGCAGCAATCTCTTCAAAATGTCTCATTTCCCACATGTGCCGATTGTGAGACCACACGATACATAACCAGAACTGACAGGAGATGACAGCCATGCAAAGTTTTGCACAGCGTTTTGAAAGAGGAATGGAGGGCCAGAGGCGAGAGCAGGGAAGAGCAGGGAAGAGCAGGCATGACAGCCTTAAGACAGCTTGAAAGAAGGGAGGAAAGCTATGGAAACAATGTCAGCCAAGAGGTAGGAAACTGAAAACAGGGAATAGAAACTATTTGCTATTTTTAGGGTAGGAAGGGGGGGTTCAAAGACAGTAGAACCGGGAAGAAAAGACATAGGAGAGTGGGAGGGTTATGAAAGTGAGGTTAGAAGTGGGGTAATAGAAAACCACTATAGAGGAAGTAGAGACAGCTGGGGGAGGTGAGAGGCTGAGGCAAACCACTAAATATGAGGAGTGGGTAAGGAAAGGAGAGTTTACCTGAGACTTGAATTATCTGTTGATGAAAGCAAAAAGAAATAGAAACGGAGAATGAGGAAAATGAATGATAAGGAAAAGAAGAGATGTGAAGACATTGGGACAAAGGGAAGAAGAGTAGACAAGAAAGGATGCTCTAATGCAGATGAGGAGCATAGGCAAAAATAAAAAAAACTAATTCCAAACCCAAAATAAGCCAAAAAAATCCAAAAGAACTTTTTTGTCTTAAGCTGTCAAGCTAGGAGAAAGAGATGAGGTAAGCCATTGTTCACATATACTTTCCTTTTGCAATAGACTGTACACTGCAAATTACAGAAATAGCAGAGTAACTTTTGTTATCACAGTGCATGCTGCTGCAAAACTAATCCTCTTCTGGATGCCCATGTTAATTCCTCCAAAGATGACCTTGTCATGCACAACTACATTGAAAGATCAATATAAATGCATCCAAATCTATTAGAAAATTTCCACTTATCCTCCTAATCAGCTTACAGATTAGTCCTGTAATTGTAGTGACTGACGCTTTGTCTGAACCTTTCCACGGTAAACCACTCCTCCAGGAAACCATTCACCAAACTTACCTGAATACACACCAGTATTAATTGGCATGTTCATATGAAGTGACGAAGACATAAACACAACATAATCCTTGCTATGTAATGTAATCCTCAGTGTTACAGATTAAGAAGCTGATTTAGAAAGGCATTTGAGGACAAAGGTGTTTTATTGTAGCCTAGAGATTTAGGCAGATGTCTGTACTGCTTCTGATTATGATTTTGCCATCAATTGGATTCATTGCCCCAGGAAAGTTACTTTGCATTTCAGGTTAGTAGGTATATTTTGATTTCTATGTATTTTATAGGAACGTTGCAAATCTTTCCTAAATAGTAGCTTTATCCTGGAACAAGATAAGAAAATGCAACTTTTAAGTTAAGTGAGAGTAATGTTAGAGGGAGTGTTTCTATAAAGAACTCTCTAAGGTTTCTGTATATTCACTGCCTATTCAAATCTCTCAAGCTCTCTCCAGTGATTTTAACAGGCATTGAATTAGACTGAAAGTTAAAGCCTGACTGAAGCATTCAGTTAGAAAAATATGATGTAATCTGTAGACCACTGCATTCTCAACGTTGTGATCAGGCCACAAAAAAAATGTAGCTTGAAACAGGTGCCAGACATTTTTGGAGAAAATCGGTGCAATTTCAGATCAGTTTAATGGAGCAGCCATTTCATGAAGCAGTTAACCAGCTGCTCACACGTCTATTTCACTCATCTTAACAAAATTGTGCAAATATTCATAGTTTTCTAATACTCATACACAGAACCACACTTTCAATTGGTTACGCTTTGTCTGTATTTAATCCATTCGTCCTTCAACTGTGCAAACACGTGATACTCGTTTGTCGTGGTTTAACCTCAGTCGGCAACTGAGCACCACACAGCCGCTCGCTCACTCCCCCCCTCCCCGGTGGGATGGGGGAGAGGATTGGAAGAGTAGAAGTGAGAAAACTCATGGGTTGAGATAAAAACAGTTTAATAATTGAAATAAAATAATAATACTATACAAAACAAGTGATGCACAATGCAATTGCTCACCACCTGCCGACCAATGCCCAGCCAGTCCCCGAGCAGTGGCCCCCCCGGCCAGCTTTCCCACAGTTTAGGTACTGAGCATGACGTCACATGGTATGGAATGTCCCTGTGGCCAGTTTGGGTCAGCTGTCCTGGCTGTGCCCCCTCCCGGCTTCTTGTGCACCTCCAGCCTTCTCAGTCGGTAGAGCATGGGAAGCTGAAAAGTCCTTGACTAGTGTAAGCACTACTTAGCAACAACTAAAACATCGGTGTGTTATCAACATTATTCTCATCCTAAATCCAAAACACAGCATTGTACCAGCTACTAGGAAGGAAATTAACTCTATCCCTGCCGAAACCAGGACATCGTTGCAGGATACTTGCAATGTAGGAGGTCACAAAAGGTGCAGCAAAGTTGCCTGGAACCTCATCTGTCCAAACACATTAATATTATCTATAAAAAGTAAGCTGTAAAATGACAAATGGAAGAAAATAACTATAAACTGGGTGGAAGTATATGAACTATAAATTGTGTTAGAAGGAAACCAGGCTCAAATTTCCCCTGTCCTCTCCTTACCAAGCTACACTGAACTCAGTGAGGTAACTCAAGGTAGATTTAAATAATTTAGCTCCTAACTGAAGAATCATATCTTATAGTTATTCATTCTTTCTAGGCATGGAACACATTTATTTTTTCCCACTAAACTGTTTTGTAAACCACAGAGTTATCCAGTTAGTGATCAAACCTTAATTAGATTACTTACATGCCAAAATAACCGCGGTCACTTGTGTGAACCACATTAACTTCAAATAATTTAGAAGGAAATCACAGGCACTAAAACCAGCTCCCTCTCTCATGGATGGGAGAGCAGCTGCCTGTAAGATCACGGTCGTGCCAAGGATACTTTACGCTCTGCAGATGGTTCCCTTCCATCTCAAGTCTGAAGATAGAGTTGTGCTGAACAAGCCTTTTGTAACATTCCTATTGAAACGTTAATAGCCAACAACCAAATCTGAACAAAAAAGAGCGGTGGAATATTCCCCCTAAGTATAAAAATCTATCGATGGCCTTTTAGCAACAGCAACTAATTTGGTATTTCCTAAACAAGGACTTGATTGATGATACTTGGAAGGGATAATGTTTTTAAATGTTAGAACTGGAATGGAATTAAATCATTGTTGATTGTAGTGCATGCCTGCTCACACCAGTTATCATCCTTCGCCTGTCTGAAGATTAATACTCTGTATATATACTGTGAGGGGAGAAAGTTGGAGCAAATTCCTTTCCAGCATTTTTTCAGTTCAGTTAGATTTTTTTTTACCCTGGTAAGAAAATTCTATTCCCAGCATTTTATATGCAGCAACTGCAGGAAAATGAGTTGAAAAAACTTAGTCCGCAACGAGTAGCACCTTTAGTCACAAATATGTGAGTGGTGAAAGCCTGATCATGTGCAGCAGAAATTTTCCGTAGTGTCAGTCAATGCCCAATGAGCAGGGCTACACACTGTCTTGTGGAGGTATCTTATAGTCAGATTGCATCACTGCAGCAAGCTTGGTGTACACCTCGTGCAACAGAAACCTTTTAGGGATGGTGTATCAGAGTAATGAAAAGGCCTGACAACAGGATGACCTTTCTCTGAGGAACTGAAAATAATCACCCCCTGAAGGCAGAAGGAGAATTTTGACAGCTGTTTGTACAGGTTAATTTTTGTCTTCTTTTCTGATGGCCATTTACAAACAAGTGTCATTGTGTAGCACCAATACTTCCTATGGCTTCAAAATTAAGCAGGTTTTTTTTTAGCAATGAGAAACACACCACAATCGTGAAATGCCGTTGCAGATCTTGCCAGCAGAAACAGGGAAAGAAATGTTCTTTAGTGTTCTGTATCAACAACTGTTTCTGTAAACTAATTTGTGCTTTGTTTAACATTAAAATCACAGTTGGCTGTAAACAAATAGGTGGCACGAATGAAAGGCACTGGACAGGTGCCCTACAAGTTGGTAGGGAGAGTGACAGAATGGAGTCTGAGGAGACTCCCTGTTCTTAGAAGTTACTCCACACCACTCTCATTTGTCAACTCACAAAGAAATTAATGGAGCCTGCAAACTGCAGGACTCCAAACCATAAAGTCCTGCTGTTAGTACTTTATTTTACACATATTGAAGTGGTATCCTGATGGGTATTCTTAGTAAGTCAAAATGGGATAATAGTTATAACGTGAAAATAAAGTAGTCTCTGCTCCTCTGCAACATGTAGACCTAAATACTTTGGCATTGAATAGATTCAATCCATATATAAGCAAGTGATACAGAGATGGCAGGATTTCAATTCTTTGTTTGCTTTGCTTTGCTGGTCTTTTTCAGCATTTTGTGCATATCCATTTCTTACCAATTACCCCTCCAGTATTATTTCTGATGAGGGCATTGCCTCTGACAGATCTGCCTGTGTACTGTAAGCTTTCATCAAATTGCCAAAATTACTTCACTCTTCATTTGAGCCTTTCCCCATTTAATTTAGGAAAGATAAAGGCATCTGTGTTCTCATCTGCATACATACATACTGATTTTTTTTCATTATTTCTAACCATAAGGAATACTTTTTGGACTAGCTTTCAAAAAAACCTCCTTTCTATCAGATCTTAGGGCAACTACAATTGTAGATATAACCTGACAGACACAAATATTTTTTTTCAAATTAAAGCATAATGAAATGCTAAAATTGTAATATATTTTTGTTTTAGATTAGCCTCTTAACAATTATATATCTCATAATTTTACAAAGCCTATAAGGCTTAGTACCTACTGAGACTTCTGTCATTGAATTTACTCAGTAATTTTCATATACATTCCCTTCAGATAACATGTACCTCATCTCAGGTAAGTAAGGGGCTCTGCTTTTAAAATGTAATAATATGCAAAGCAATGTCTTGTCATAGTATCTAAGAAAAAGTATGTAAACTGCTCCCCTTCTCAATGCCAAAACATAGGATCTCCTCTAATGTTTCAAAAGTTGTAAGAAGGGCTTTTGCTAATAACTCCCCAAAGCAAAAGGGATATGAGAAGCATCATCCCAAATCTGTGAATAAGCACCTAACATATTTTGCATATATTTTACAGAGTAGACCTCTAAGATAGACATAAATTTTACTTTTTCTTATTGGCTGTGGTCTAAGACTGTTGATGCCACTAGCAGTGAAACTCTTGATATCTGAGTACAAAGTAGCACCTCTTTCTTTAGTAGTACCATTTCTTGACCCAAAGTGAAATTTTGCTTCTGCTTCTTTTAAAAACATTTTAGCTCTATACCTGTGGATGGCTTTTTCAAGCGACTGCCTTGTGAGATGTGGTCAGTGTATTTAGTGCATTAATGAGCTGCATGCTTCAGGCTTTGTAGGCAATTGTTCAACTATGTAAATCTCTCAGTTTTCCATTTCCAAAATCATAAAGAAATACCTGGAGAGGGCAACAATGGGGGTTGCTCCAGATTTACACCATTTAGACAAGATAAGACTGCTTCTGGCTTTATTCTAGACTGTTTCCCCATGTGTAGGATAGCACATGGTAGGGGGGAGGTTCATAATAAGTTACACTCTTCAGAGGACAAGGTAAAAACATCTTTTTTCTTGTTTGCAATTTATGTTCATGTCTCATTGGCAAAATCCCATCTCTGTGATGTTACGCAACTACATATTTCTAGTGCTTATACTGCTGAATGCTGGGTAGAGCATTCACCAAATCAGTCATCTATAATGATACTTGGCAATCACTAAAAATCAGAATAGAACCCCCAGAGGGTGACTATACTTCAATTTAGATTTATATTTCATATTAAGAAACACATTCTTGTTCTATTTTGGTTTTCAGGATGCCAAAGAACATGTTCTGGGCATGATTTGTACTGCAAACCAGAGAAAATTCCACTTTTTCCTATCCCATAAACCTGCTAATCATTTATAGATAAGATCATTAGAGCAAGCTCAAGTTAGAGTGCAGGATCTAAATCTTTGTGTCATTAGCCAACCATTTATGAAAATGTTTTTAAAAGCCCTTTAATAAATAACATAATCAATTCTAGCAGTGTGTCCTTGTTTTCTTTATTTTGTCTTTTAATAAAGGCCAGTGAAAAGAAAGGTTAATTAAAAGTCTATTATTTATAAGACATAAAACTACTTTTCAAACAATGCTTATCACACAAGAAACATTCCAGAAAGCTGATTTTTTGATAATTATGTAAAAGTCAACTTGTTCAGAGCTCCCTGCAATTATCGCTCCCAATCTATAGAACAACAAAAATGATTAAGTAGCTAGAGAAACTTTGTTATGAAAAACTTAGCAACTTTTGCACAAGCGATATATATCTGCACGCATACACATGCACAAACACAGGCACAGCAAGAGGATTGTCCAGCATTTGTGGTTTTATCCTGTGTTTGAGATAGATAGAAATCTCTGATTTAACTTATTGGGAGTACCAGCCTAAATTTTGGAAAGTGACTAATCAGCTGAATTCAAGGCACTAAGAAGATTTTGATTTTCAGAGGGAAGTTCAGTTTGAAAATTAAGCTATGACCATTTTTTATCAGAGCCACCTTTTCAAAGTGCGAACAGCTAAAATACATCTGAATCAGATATTAAAAATGAGGTCTGTGACTGAAAGCTCTGGTGCATAAAGACCAGAATTTTGACACAGTGTAGGAGACAAATTATACGCTATGGGCACTTTGATGCCATAGAGCATTAACAAAATACCATTAAAATGTTATGAATACAAAAATAATTTTCATCCAAAATCCAGCTAAAATGAAAATGCAACTGTAAAAGATCTTCCACCAGAAGTCCTTGCTTCATTTTTAAAATAATAAAGATTCTCTGAAAGATCTCTAGATTAAGAAAAGAGAGTAGTTTTAACCAATCAGTACCTATACAATTATCTTTTCCATCATACCTTGTTTCATACACTTTCTGTCCATTAAACAAAACTTATTCTGTCTTCCTATTTCTATTCAGCAGCCAAAATCAAAACAAAATCAGAACATACAAATCAAATAATATACAGCAAGTTTCCATTCTTCAGTGAGAAGAAGCCAGGCTATTCTCCAGGCTATAATAGTCCTGACAGCATGTGGTGTGAAGGCCCAGCTTTATCTGCTGCTGCAAAATAAGAGCTCAACTGCCACTAAGAAATACTGGCTGTTGCCAGAGTCTTAGACAGATATTTTAGGGAAAAAGGGTCTTACACGTATCTCCTGATTCTTTGCTCTTAAGTAGCTTGTTGCCTGCTGGTCCAGCAATTCTGTGTCTGTTGTGGGTACTCAGTGCCACAAGTGCTGTCTTCACCCCAAGGCTGAAGGAGAAGCAGCTCTAATTTTTCCTTCTTCCATACCAGCGGACAAAAGGCTTTTCACCTGAAGATAGCTGATTAAGGATGCTATTAAGAGAAGTTTTGAACAAAGAGAAGCGTTCAGTGCCCTCCTCCGAATACAACAGAATTAGTGTAGCACTCAAAGTTAATTTTCACATAGTTCTTGTGTAAAATGGTGTGCGGTTTGGAGGATTAAAGCCAAATTCTGATCTCACTGATGTCAGATGAGATACCCCAGTGATGAATGTGGTTCTTGGCTTCCCAAGCAGCCATCAGAGTCAATGTGTTTCTAATAAGATGGAGACTCGGTAGGGGCCAGGTGCTCTATTAGTTTAAATTGTTAGAGTAGCAGGAGCTGTGTAGAAGGTTACTAGATGGAAAATGTTTTCTGCCTTCCTTAAACTCATGCTCCTGGTCCAGAAATTCAGTTGCCCAGCGTTTGTACTGGCTGAGCTTCTGACTGAGGCTTACTTTATAAGCCTTTTATGTAATAGTAATAAAGCAAATACTTGATGTATATTTGCAGGAGAACTCAGTTTCAACTGTTTAATTCTTTACTTATTTTGGTTTGGGGCAAAATTCTACCTGTTCCCCGCTAAGTAATTATTTTCCTTGTATTTTCAAAAGTACTTTTGTACCTACTATTAACATAAATCTTTAGTTCAAAGGTAGCTGATGTTCATTAAATGTACTACTGAACAAAATATTTAATGCAAGCTAAACACAAAACCTGTGGCTGGATAATAATGCTGTAATGGAACAAAATGTTGTATTACAAGTTGAAAGTTAAGTGAAGCTTCACACGGTCAGACCTAAGTAATTTCAGACCATGGAGCAGTAAAGAGGCTGGCAAGCAGCGGGGTGATTTGCTGTTGTATTGATGTCTATCCTGATGGAGAGAGCTCAGTCACGTCTTGTAACCATTCCACGAGCACTTCTGGCAGCAGCGCAGCACCCCAAGGACCACTGCTGGGGTGTCCGCAACATCAGCTTCCTGGCACGGGGCTCTTTTTCGAGAATAGGGAAGCTGCTCACCAATAGCTGGACTTCTTCAGGATATGCGGTGTATGTGCTACTTGGCACAGCAGAGCGAGGTTTTTTGCTTGGACAGCACCTGCAGCAGTGCTCAGCACCTCCACCCCCTCAGCTACCCTCCCCAGAAAGCAAGGCTATGCACGTAAGCGGTGCTATGGCCCTAAGCTTCTCCTCTTGGCTTCATAAATCCTGCACATTTTCAGGGACCCGGGAGAGAGAGGCTGGGGAGAAAGCTGCAAGTATACCCATAGACAACACAAACTGAAAGAATCCCAGTTACCAGTAAACTCTCTTTTTCTCTGAGTGCTTATTTATACATATATTCACAGAGTATGTGACTTCAGGCAGTACCTCCAGCATACCACTGTGTAGCTGGAGAAATGCCCTGGTGTCCTTTAAATGAATCCAGGCGGAAGGACTCTTTTTTTCATGACAGAGCAGTCTTGTGCCTAAAAGTATCTGTATTTGTGTAGTGCAGTTAGAGAGAGGGTGAATGGAGTCCAGATGGCAGCTTTGCAATTTGCAGAGATGAAAACATCCTACAGAGAGGTCACTAGTACCATCTGAGCTGTAATGGAGGTTCAGATCGTACTGTGCTGCCCTGCCTTACTGATGTTTAACAGGTTTTAACATCATCTGTGACCCACTAAGACAGTCTCTGTGTGGAGATAACTGGCCCTTTATGAGCCTTGAGACACAAATTTCAAAAGACAGGAAAAATTTTGTGTGTTTTTCATCCTGTCCAGATTTTTTAAAAAAGACACGGATTATATAGAACATGCAAGAGTAGTTTAGGCAGAAAAAATCATGGATTAATTTTTCAACTAGGATGGAAACCAGACTTTCTCTCGGTGAGACACCCCACAGGATTCCTAAGCATGACTTTTTCGGAAAAAAAAGGCTATTTTCACCGAGATGAAGGAGGGAGCTCCATGCTGACCTGTCGGGGACAGATTCAGCTCCTCCAAGGACTGGTACTGCTATCTGGCAGAGACCCTCACTAACAGTCAGTGAATTCCACTGTAGTGGAGCAAGAAAGGCCAGAGCAACCTCTTACTGTAAGAACTGCTTTTCTTACTAAAAAGATCCGCTGACTGCTCCTTGCCTGGGCTTATGGCTCTGCTGTTCAGTCCCACTTAACCACAGGTTAGGTGGTTTCATGGCAAAAATGTACCAAACAGAACATGAGATCAAGTTGGCTTTGTAGGAATATAGAAATATAATCCTTTCTACCACTGTCAGCTAAAGCATTTGCCATATGATGTGCTCATGTGCTCTACCTGTGAGAACTAACTAACCTCAGTGCCATCACATATAAGGTGCTCCTGTTCAGGAGTGCGGGTGGTGGACCTGAACTAAGAAGGTCTGGTAGCAAGGACAGGACCAGGGTAAGCCATCCATGTAGGTGGAGAGGACAAGGAGGGTGAATGTTCTGACTACAAGTTTTGGAAACAGTGCAGCAGCCCTGCTCCTGTGGCAGGGAGGAAGACCACGATGTGTATGGGCCTCACAGTGTGAGTGTAAAAACAGTCAACTGCTTGAAAAAGAGGAGGAAAAAACCAATCATCTCACTTGCATGACAAATTGCCAGCATCTGCCACTTTAACACATACATTGCTTTTCTTTTGTAATCTATTTGTATTTTTACATGTTTTCATTTAAATGTAATTACTCACAATTAGTTCTATATCATGAGGGAGAAATTAGCTCCCTTCCGAAACAGTTAGCTCTTATGCCAGAAAGTAAAAAGATGGGCAAAAGCAGGATCAATATATATATCTTTTCTGGAAAGCTTAGTAATCTTTTCAAGTCCACAAGTGTTAACACTAAAAGCAAGCAGACATTTATTTTGCAGATGCTATATTGATGTCCCAAATTCCAGTTCAGTATACAAACTATAAGGCTGTTTTCTTCCCTTTGTTTCTGAACATAGACAAAGTAGGAAATAATTTCATTTTTTCACATGATGCACATCTTGAAAATTCCTAGGAACAGACAGCCTATACATTGAACTAACTTCATACCCCCTTTTTAAATTGAAAAACACAACAGTAATTCCCCACTCATGATAATCTCTTTTCTGAATGAACCAAGTTTTAGATATGGCTCACAGTGGGCATTCATGAAATTAAACAAATAAATTAAAATTACTTTATTTCTGTATATCAAGTGGCTAGTTAGGGGCAGGGAGAATACAAAATCACAAGAACAAGAATAAAAATAAGAGATCATTAATTAGTTTTATTCAGTAAAATACTATTTGCTTTGGCAACAGAATTTCTGTTCTTTTAATATCTTAGAAGTATTTGTGTTTAACTATATTTTTTATTATGTCTGTATGTGAACTTTATTATACACTGCTGTACACTTTGCCGTTCCTCTACTCTCATACTTGCATATAAATGCTAATGTATTTTAATGATTTGAAAACAAGTTAAAATATTACTATTTCATGATTACGTACAACTGTAGACTTTTCAAATGTGGTTTTTTCCACTACAGCTTGGTACTCCGTAAATGAAAGGCGTAACTATTTGGTCCATTGAACCAAGCATCTGAAAATCACAAAAGAAGTAAAACAGCAAAGCCTTGCGAACAACACTCTTCTTAACTTCCATTGAAAGCCATTATATAGAATAGTATATTTTCCCTCTGGAAAAGGGTAACATGATTATAATTTGGGAGGAAAGAAGGCCTAAATCAGAAGGAAAACATCTGCCCAGATAAATCTTCTTACTCGGTATGTGATTATCACACTACCAACACATTACGAAATGGGACAAATTCACTTACCCTTTCTGGAGGAACTGGTATGAAATAAGGAAAGCCTATCTAATATAAATGTCCAAGAAATCAATCTTACAGAAAGCAATAGCCCTGTGCTGAATGGTATTACAGAGGTTAGGGTGCCAAAGATTTCAGAAGTAGTTGCGGTTGAAAAACAAGTGCATCTGGAGATGTTTAAGGGAGAGGTCAGCTATAGGTTTCCAGATGGCTGAAAAAAAAAGAGCTGAATAGAAAGAATAAGAACTGGTGTCCTTCTAAGAGGCAATTTAGATTGATTAATCTAAATTAATCAATCACAAACCTTTTAAAGTTCAAGTTTAGCTTGGAGAAGGCATTTAGTTCAGGGCTGATTTCCACTTTATTGAAACTATTAAGCTGGAAACTTCAGAGTTTACTCTTAGGCTTTCTCAAAATCACAGAAACTACTGTATGTCAAGATCACACACGTGCTCTTTGTTGAGGAAAAACAGTTGTCCATTTGTCCAGCTGATGCAAATGAGGTCAAGGGAGTTCAACACCTGCTTTAGAAAAACACGCTTAATAGTTACCATATTTTGCTACAACAGGTGCTGAACTCATCTAACCTTGGTCATGCTAGAAAGACAACTGTTTTCAGCGCTATCTGATGGGAGGAGTAAGCTCTGGTATGTTTATTAGCAATATTTGTACTGTGGTTACATCTTTGCGTTCTTCTGGAAATGAATAGCTAATGGGTTTGGTTAGGCAATTGAAGTCTCTTCAAAGGGACTGCTTTTGGCCTAAAACCTCTGTGTTACTTCAAGATGGGCGAATGAGGCTGATACTTGTCTGTACTTATACTTGCAGAATATTATTTCTAGAACTATCTAAGAAGCTGGGCACCATATGAAACAACAAAAGGTGGATCTCAGTTTGTAGCATGACGCTCTAACCCATGGTGGCACAGCACAGTAAATTGCCTAGTCCCATAAAAAAACAAGTCATAAAAAAGACAAAAAATTTTGCAAATAAGACCACTAAATTACGGTTAAGCATTGTTACAACCAAATAGCTCACGTACAACTTCATAAACACTTCAACTGGTGCTCTTAAATTTCCAGATATATTTACTTTACTCCTCTAAAGCACATTAAAGAAAAAGTGTTCTTTGTTATCTGGGACTATTTGGAATCTTTAGCAGTTCACTTAACACATCATAATGTCTGTCATAGGCTTTCCTAAAACACCAGGGAAAAATGTGTACCTCAGGAGAGGAATAAATCTCTTAAAAGGTATTAGTGTAGTTAAGTAGGTCACCCTGTAGAGGTGAAGTGCCTGTTAGTATCGGAGGATTTTAGTCCTGATTCAGCAGAGTGCTTAAGCAAGTTCCACTAAAATCTGTAGGCAAATATGTGTGCAATTTCTTTTCTGAGACATGGTCTTTAATTGTTTTTATGCTGGTTCTGGGGGATTTTGCCTTTCACTTCCTGGTGGAGAGTCAGCCTTACAGCTCATGGCAGAGCCAGGTGTCCAAACATAAATTATACGTCTGTCTCTCAAGTTTATTGCTCTTCTTCTCCTGAGTTGTCTCAGTGTAAACCCGTCCTACCCCAAACATACATGCTTGAGAGTTGCATTCGAACCCTTGCATATACTGTGATAAATCTGCAAGAAAGCAGAGCAATGAGTTTAATATTTTCAAGCCTGTGGATGTTCACACGGAATCACAGAGAAGGGTTGAGGTTGGAAGGGGCCTCTGTTTAGTCCAATCCTCCCTGCTCAGAGCAGGGTCACCTAAAGCAGGTTGCTCAGGGCTGTGTCCCGTCGGGTTTTCAATTATCTCCAAGGATAGAGACTCCACAGCCTGCCTCAGCAACCTGTTCCAGTGTTTGACCAGACTTACAGTGAAAAAAGCTTTTTCTTATGTTTAAATGGAATTTCCTGTATTTCAATATGTGTCCTCTTGTCTTTTCACTGGGCACCACTGAGAAGTCTGGCTCTGTCTTCTTTGTTCCCCACCATCATATAGTTACGCACACTGAGAAGATCTCCCTGAGCCATCTCTTCCCCAGACTGAACAATCCCAGCTTTCTCAGCCTCTCCCCTTATGTCACTGTCAGGAATTAAGATTAGGATGTTGCTGTCCTTTAAGAGGCTGACACTGTTTGCCTGAGGGACCTTGCCCTGGAAGCAGGTGGCAGTCCAGCTGAGAAAGGTTTGAGTGAAAGCTGCTGGCATGCAGAGACAGGCTCTGAGGAGAAACAGCTCATTTTTTCTAGGGAATGCTAATTTCGAGTATGGACTAGGTCATCCTGGAAGACGGGTTCTAGGAGTGGCCACCTGAGGCAGAATATATGATCCATCTTTTATGGTAAATCTTATTGTGGTGGGTTTTTTTAAATTAAAGACAAACACCGCAAAGATGATGAACCAATAATTTTCACGTTGTAGGAGAGCACTAGAAGATTGAACTTTCACATACATTACTGAAGACTGAACGATTGCTTGCAAAATATGTCTGTTTCTGAAGCATTTCATTTCAGTACAAGCTTTGGAAACAAAGCACAGATAAAGGGAAGCAAGGTTCATGCAGCACATAAAGCACAGCCCATCAAAACAACTGGCTTGTGTACACTATTTCAGCTCTTAGATTCAAGAGTCCAAAGGGTGTTTGCTACTCTGCCTTGGACAGCCCTTTGCATGACTCTTAGAGACTGTAACACAAGTCTCCTATCTCTTGACATTCCCTGGCCAGGTCTTCCCTGGTCTTTATTTGCTACTTTTCTTTGCTAAATCTGTCTCATACTGGGGAAATTTTGAAAACAGTGAGGTAATCTGGCTCTCTCATTACAGTTGAAATTAATTTGCCTGCCTGATACTACACTACAATGTTATTTAAATCTGTGACAGGATGTGAAGTATGCTTCCTTTATCTTTCTGTGTTCTGGCTTCTCATGGACATGGCAGGGGAATTGATGTTTCTGATGTCCCTGTAGATAAGAATAGCCTGACATAAAAGATGGATCCCAAAGGACTGAACAAACAAACTGAATGGTCAGAGGAGCTAACAGACCAGCTGTCACTGCACACAGAAGCCAGTGAAGGAGAAGGTATGCGAACTCTTCACTAGGTGCAAAATTCTCATAGCTCTTCAGGCAAGGAAATTCCTTCCCTTTTTTGATTCTGAAGACAAAATCATAACCACTGAAATGCAAACATTTTATATTTTAGTCATTCCAGAAATGGCTGAAGAACACTTTTACCGTCATGCAAATAGGCAATCCCTACTAAGAATGCAGGTATTTCAACTTCCTGCTCTCCCAGCACCTGAGAGCCTGTTCATGTAGGAGGAGAGATGCTCCTGTGTGCTGAGTCACCTCTTTGCAGGGTATCTGCAAAATGCTTTGAGTGCTGGAAGTGCTCCAGTCACATGAGGGATCTCATGCAGTTGCATGTTGTAGTTGCAGTTGAGGAATGTGCCTTTTGGTAGGCCTGTTTTCCAGAAAGACCTCACAAAGCTGAGTGAGTGGACAAAAAAGTGTCAAATTAGCGTCAGTGTAAAAAAAAGTGAAGTAATTAATCTTGGGGCAAAATAGTCTAAACTGTGCTTATGGAACGCTGAACTTGAAATTGGCAGTTACTCCTCAGGGAAGAGAGCTAGCAATCCTCACCAGCAGTTCTCTGAAGTAGTCAGCTTAAGATACAATAGCAGTCAAAAAAAAAAAGGTCAAACTTCATCAGAAAGGGCACTGAGAACATAACAGAAAGCATCATTTTGCTGTAATACAAAATCTCTTACTCGCATCTTGGGCACTGTGTGCAGTTTGATCCTCACATCATAAGGAGTCACAGTGGAATTAGAAAAGGTGCAGAGAAAGGCAAGAGAAATGATTAAGGATGTCAAGCAACTGCATTAAAAGGAGACACTTAAAGGGCTAAATCTTCAATTTTGAGTGGAGAATACTCAGTGAGAAACGTGAAGGCACTCAATGAAGTGAATGCAGAGCTGCTAACTCACCAAATCCTTCAGTAATAAAACTAGGTGTCACCCATTAAAACTAGTGGAAAATGGGTTTAAAACAGGTAAAGGTGTATATTTTTTCACACAGCAGGCAGTTAAGTCCTGAAATTTGTTGCCATGAATTTTGGAGGCAGATAGTTTCAGCAGAGGATAAAAGGAATTAGAAACTCCTGGAAAACCAGTCCAATAGTATGTTAAAGAAAATAAACAGGAATTCCTTAATCAATGACAGTGGACACGGGAGGAGTAGTAGGGAGATAGTGGCCAAGAGTGCATGCTCTCCCTGAACAGCATGTCCTACTGCCACCGGTGGAGGCAGAATACTCGTCCAGCACAGTCGGGTATTTCTTATGTTCTTATTTTCAACTCTGGGCCCTACTGAGACGTAATTTGCATCTGCTTCAGAGCATCCTAGTCTCCTCCCTTTTCCACATCCTTGTGTACAAGAGCCAGCCGGTCTGCAGATTACAGAGTGGTAGATCAAGTCAATCTAATACTTCTGGTGTGTGAGGTGACAGAGTGGTAGTGAGACTGCAACAACATGTAGTAAGTGCATGAGAATCTCCGGCAACATCTGGAGAGTGTGAGACATGGTCAGATGATTAAGTCATCTGCTCCATATCATGCTTGGCTGTTTAAGGACTTCTGTCAGAGGAAAGCATCAGACTGATAGGCAGTAATAACAAAAAATATAAATTATTCCTTCTGATTCCTTCTGTTCGCCTTTTGGCTCCTACTACAGGACTTGTTGAGAGTAGGATTATGGGAGGCCATGAACAAGCTTAAAATCTGTGCCCTGCTTAACCACCTCTGATTTTATATGTGGGAAGGAAGTGGCCTAAATCTGACCCATGTAATATATAATATATATTCCACGGCATGTAATGTTTTGACAGCTTAAGTAGATATATGAGCACCGAATTGGTAACTCATTCAAATCAAAATTGGTATGCCTCCTATCTAAGTATTGCAAGTTCTGGTTTTATTCAGATAATTGTGTTTATTTTTTCTTTTCCAACAAGATAATTGTGCATATTACTTCAGTCTCTGGTATGTGTTAGTCTTGCCCACATTTTTTCTAATGCACTTTCATGAAATTTTAGATACAGATATCAGCTGTGCCAGTAATGGGGAATGTAGGTGCTGGACAGGAGCAGCAGGTTGAGAATCTATTTTTCCTGCCTCACAAAGACATTGTTTAGGTCAGAATTTTTTTTCCCCCCAAGTACAACACTACATGGACTGCATGAACACATCATAAATAGGCTGATCTTCGTAACATGCCTGTTAGGAACATTTCCATTCTATAAATCAGGAGTTAAGACACAGAGAAATTTGTGTTTTGTTGGGAGAAGTCAGTGGCAGAGAGATAAGAAATAGCTCTGGAGTGCCTTAGCCACAAAGCTGCTATAGATCAGTTGAAATGATGGGCCATGGAGCTAACGTTTTGGTGAGTTTGACACAACTGTAGAGCATTTCCAGGGACACAGTCTGAAGGAGAAAGATGAGTTTTACCTGCAATGTCTAATCTCCTCTAATAATGATAATATTTGGCACACATCAGATACTTTCCTTCCAACTATTTAAAGCCCTTCACCAGGCCTGTAACACAGGTAAGTGGTATAATGGGAATTATACCACTGGGAACCTGCACAGATACAAGGGGAGAAAGGCTAGGTCAGTCATTAGGAAAGCTCTCAATAGATCCCAGAAGCTTCGACCTCCAGTCATTTGCTTTAGTCACATGAAAATTTGTGTCTTTTTTTTTTCAGTGCTCCCCTCCTCTTCCCTTTTTCTCTTTCTGCATTTCTTTCCTCAACATTGTTTTTTCTTTGTCCAGTAAATGGCTGGTTGCTCATGACAGCTCAGCCTCTGAGTCTTAAACCATTTTGTGCCCCTGCTAAAGTCTTTTCTGAATCCTGAACCCCCACTTGTGGACTGACTGTCTGGGAAAACTGTATTAGCACTCAAGAACAGGGTTCTCATACTTTACAGAGAGAGAACCAAGGGGATCAGGAGTGTTTCCTGATCGTGCTTTATTCATGTGGAAGTCTGACAGGCAAATAGTTGCTGCCATTGCCCACAGACAATTAATTAACAGCGTGGAAATAGTGCTTCCAGCATTCCCTCATCTTGTCCTCAAGCCTGGGATCAGCATGAATCGTGAGCAGATGTGCTTGCAAGTAGTCTATTTTCATACCAATCCATGTTCTGCAATAATGCTGCAATGTCTAATTATTTTTGGAAAAAAGTTGCGACTTGAAAAATGTTGCATATATGTCCCCATAAATGATACCTTTCCCTTGTAAAGGACCATCAGGAATACAGGTCAACAATTTACTGTAGAGATACCAAAGGCTGGGGAAGTGGACTGTTACCTCTGTCAGTTGCTATCTCAATGGCTTAGTGAGAAGATAAAAGATATGGACATGATTTTGCAGTACTTAATCCCAAAACTTGAGTTCAGCTGCTTAAAGGAATCTCTGTCTAGATATAGTCTTTGTCTGCCCTTTCCCTCCTGGATCTTATTTCATTGCCCTTTTTCTCCTGCCTTTTACCTTTATTCTCTTCCTCTTTGCCATCTGTATTACCTCTCTTCCCAGAATTTGATAGACACTGCTATGGAGGTCTTCTGAGAAGCCTAGGAAGGCAAGGTGAGGTTCGAGAGCCATTCTGCAACATATTTAAAACAGAGCTGGGGAAGCCACTGAAGAATCCTTGCACTCATTTGGTTTTAGCTTTGAAAACTCAGTTAAGCTAGTTGTTCCTTTGGGTTGCTAGAGCTCAAAGGAGCAACAAAAGTGATTAAAAGGATAAAAAATGAAAAATTACTTTTATAAAACAGATGTTGGCATAGGTTTCTGGAAAAAAACAATCTCGCTATTTCCCAAACCCATGAGAAGAGGAATGGCTGAAGGAACCTTGCTTATTCAACAGGCTCTAATTATGAGTGCAATTTCATATTGATTGAATGGCTGAGATAGGGTTATGTGTGTCTGTTTCTCCCACTTAATGGCTCATGTTAGACTGGTCTATAAACAAGCTTCCTATTGGCTTTAATTTTTTTTTTCCCTATTCTAAAGAAATAATACAGCTTATAGTAAGGTGGGTTGAGTTATTTTGGCAACAGGCTAACTCAGGTACAGAATAAATGTGGCCCTGCAGGCCTTAGGCAGGTAAGCATATCTTGTAATCTGGAGTTCTGGGGGCTCAAAAAAGGTCCCCTTATTTTGCAAGCAAATCCTTGTCTGCATTTTTGGACATAGTATCAATACAGGCATAAAGCTGAGCAGTTCAAAGATTACAAATGAAGAGATGCAGTTGCTCAATTTCTTTTTTCTGTCAAGACAAAAATGAAAGAGTAAGTCCAGTGGGAACACATTATACATGCACATAGTTGTAGCAAAGAGCTTAGGCATACTAATACATTTCTCATGTATTTGAAATTTTATGCCCCTTACTGGAGACTACTGAAGTCTTTGATTAGGAAAGCCTGGAACCAAAGACAAAAAAACACAAAAAGAACTGGAAAATCCCCTGCAAAACTGAAGAGGAAAAGTTGTAACTCAAGGCAGAGAACATTCCATTCTCTCTGAGGATTTGTGAAGGGACGAATGAGGAACAATAATGCAGTAATTAAGAGCCTAAGCCTGCTTCACTATACGCTCTCTGGGTTATACACATATTGAGATGAGCATCTCTCTGTAGCCACAAAACTACAGTAAAAGGTGAATTCTGACATGCTCATTAGAAAATATATGGCAGAGCAATTTTGTTAACATCTGGAGAAAACCAAAACACACCATCTTTAATATTAAATCTTTACATCTTATTTCTATACAAGTTCTCTTTGGTTGCATAGGCAAGTCTAAAAGATCCCTTTACAACTTTCATACTTAGACTCTTGGTGTGTAAGTAATGAAGTTCTATTAGTCATTCAAATTTTTAAGATGGCCAAGGACTCATTAAATAAGTAATATCTTCCTCAGAACTTTTTTCTTTTGTTGCCATTTCTGAAATTGTTTTGATGTTATTATGAGGATTTTGCTTATTTTCTCCTGCCGATATCAGATCTTATGTTATTACCCTCCTGATTTCGGCCTGGCATAACTCACTCTACTGCAGCACCATTTATGAGGATGAAGATGTAGATGTTTAATATATGCATCCTGTTAAAAAATCAACAACAGGTCTCTATGTCTCCCTTAAAAAAATCTTCAGAGATTCAGCACATTCTTACATCAAAGAAAGGATTGTCATTTGGAAAACGTTCAAGCAGAAAACTATTTAGGTAGAAGATAAAATAATGTGATCATTAATGATTTTTTTAGAAGCCATAATGTATAGCTGGTCTATATTTTAATTAATCTCTATGGTTTTTTGTTCCTGTGGTTACTCAGTCCTTCACATCAATAATTTGAGGTGAACTGGGTCTGAATCCTTGCATACA
Organism: Aptenodytes patagonicus; assembly: GCF_965638725.1. NCBI lineage: Eukaryota > Metazoa > Chordata > Aves > Sphenisciformes > Spheniscidae > Aptenodytes > Aptenodytes patagonicus. The sequence continues at coordinate 94,604,113 of NC_134951.1, forward strand.
TAGACTTCCAAATGAGTTACAGCGGCACATTCAAATGCCACAAGAAAACCATTAGACCTACCCGTGCTGTCTGTGGGGCAGAGCACCGACGTTGTCTTCAAGACCAAATTCACCATCTATGCAGACAATGAACCTGAAAACATGGCCCCAGATATGATGGGACAGTACCTAATGGAGCACACAAGCTCCTGTGTGCCTGAGCACCCAAAGTGAGTTAACACAACGCTGGCATATCCAGGCAGGCTGGCTGCTGCAGATGTCCACAAGTCACCCATGTCAGTAAGAGACAGGCAGGTTGATGCGTGCTCACAGCCACTCCCAAAACTGCTTTATAGAAGAGGTGCAAACATAGCTGCTAGGGGTGATTCATTGCTGCTGCTTTTCAGTTTATCATTGACACAATCTCATGTGGCGGGGAAGGGGGGAGCTAGTGGGTAGCATGAAGAATGAAACTGATGTTATCAGAATGATGAGGAAAAATGAATAGATAAAGTAATAAGCACATAACACCTGTGTTTTGTAGGGATGAAAAGGGCAAATCATGCAGCATGAGGCCAGCTGGGGAGTTATAAAACTCAGTATGACAAAAGTCATTGAGCATCTGTACAGGGAAGAATGGCTTGCACTTGTCTAGGTGCATGGTGTTTTGCACCAGGAGATGCCGGTTCATTAGGACCCCATTAAGAAAGGCACTCAGACTCTGTAAAGTATCGCTTAAAATGCCAGTTATTGGGGTTAACGCAATAGAAGAAGAGGATAGTAAGTAACAGGGGAGTTCAGCTTTGTCAAGTGTGTTCAGCCTTGGCTGGGCAGGCCAGGAGTGAACTGTATTTTCTATGACGTGTTTTCTATGTGTCTCGAACATGTGGCAGTGTCATCTGAAAAGTCTTCAGTGCAACCACCCTGGCCCATCTGTGTCCTTCTGCCACCACCTCTGGTATTGATCCTGCCATGGCTTGTACCAAGGGGAGCCGAGGGGATTCTTCAAAGGCAGCCTTATGTCATTCCCTCCGGTTTCACAGAAAAAGAAACATAATGTCCCTCTTTAAAAAAGAGATAGGTTAACTGAACTTCAATTCTTGGAAAAATATCAAAACAAGTATTTAAACAGTGTATTTGTAACTACTAGAAGGCCGCAGGGTAATAAGTAAATAGCAAGACGAACTTATAAAGAACAAATGACGTAGCACTAATCTAATTTCCTTCTATAATGCAGTAATTGGCCATGTGGATACTGGAGAAATAGTAAATGGCCTATCTTAATTTGGTCTTAGATGATATAAGCAACTTGGGGATATATGGTAAAGTAAATCTAATAACATGGTGAATGGAAAACTGGTTAGAAAACTGTACTCAAAGGATAGTTATTAATGTTGCTCTGTCAAAATATATGATTGTATTAAGTGTGTTTAGAAAGGTCTTTTCCTAAATCAATATTTTCACCATTTTCACTGGTGACTTAGATGATGGAAAAAAAATTCATATTTTATTTTATTATTAAAATACTAAATAAATAAAAATGTTTCAGTAAGGACAAGCACTAAGTAATACATTTTGAAATAATTATTTGCATGATTGAAAGATGGAAAACAAACAGCTAGATGGCCTTTCTGGGCAAAACGGTAAGGAGAATTAGTAGATCACAAACTGAATGTAATGAAGGGTGTGTAAAAATGTGTAACACACACACCTTAAAAGTATGCATCGTAACTCTCCCAGTTAGCTCTGTCAAGACTTCATCTGGAGCATTATGCTCAGGCTTGGGCAGCCCATTTTAAGAAATCTATGAACCAGAGGGAAGCAGCAAAGATGATCAAAAGCCTAGAAAATCTGACCTCTGAGATTGAAAGGATGAGGTTTGTTTAGTCTAGGAAAGAGAGAACTGACTGTGAAAAGGATAGAAACACACTGTTCTTCATGTTTATTGGAGATCAAGAGAAAATATAATGTGCTTAAACTGAAGTGAGGGAAATTCAGGTCAGACACTAGGGAAGACTTCCCAAGTGTAAGATGATTAAGCACTGGAATAGATCCCTCAATACTTGGGGGCCCTTTGATGCTCTTCCAGCCTTCTTACATGGCATGAAGAATGCCTCCCCAGCAGTTCAGTTTAGGAAATGTTTTGTGTAACTGGAAATGACAAATGCTAGAAGGCAAGGTGTGGAGACAAGCTCATATTTTGGATTGGATGGAGACAGCTGGGTCAGAGGAAAGTTCATGCAGAAAGGATAAAGTGGTGTGAGCAGATAGGGTCACTTAGAGGTGGAGGAGAAGAAAATGGACCTAAAACCAAATGAGGTTTTGGTAGGGTGTGAGCCCCACTGTGACTCCAAGTAAGGAGAGTAGGTGGCCCACTACACTTGATACTTAAGCAACTGCCAGAGAAACTCACTGAAACTGCAAATATAACTAAAATATCTTGACTTTTCTAATTTTGTGTCATTGCCCAAATAATGCAATCTAAATGTGGCATAAGACATTTAATGAAAGCATCTTCAAACATCCACCATTTGATTAGGTGGGTGAATTACATCATAAAGGTCAATTGCATTATGTTTCATGAACTTGTTTGATAGAAAAGCTGCAAAAAGATTTTATGGAAGAAATGGTGTGTTAAGAACAAAGCGTAGGCTTTTGAAGAAATTCTTTCCTTTCGCAGTGCTTAAAGTACATACGCTAGTCTACACGTATGTCAAGTTGCCATTCTGAAAGATTAATCTCCCATTATCCTGTATGTTGTTGAGCCCCTTTGGGAATTCATGCTTTGTGCATTTGGCTGACAAAGCAATCTTTTCCTTCAGGATTCAGTATTTTATGCTGCTTAGTGCTAACCACAGCTGTCCAAGGCCACATGGTAATTCTGGTTAAAAAAATTAGTTGAATTGCATTAACAGAGTATTTTAGGGACATTCATAATGGAATCCTAAACTTCATAAACTTCCTGGATGAGTTTGCTTTCTGCCTAATTATCTATAGGGCGCTAGTACTGACATACTATTTCACTTATAAAATTGAACTGATAATAGAATATTAGACAAAATTATAGTGGAAAGCTACAGCTGTGGCTAAGTACAGCAGTTACAATGTTTTACTCAAACCCAGCTAATCCAAAGATCTCCTTCTCAGATGAACATAACCCTTCTCAAAATGTATTTATATGACTAAAACGAAAAAAGCCAAAGTAACAGGAATGGAGTTTAGACCTGACTAATGATGTGAAGGTAAGTAAGAAGGTATTGATGTATGATAACTGTACCTAGAAATTCTCTTCAAAAATGTGTCCTTGGCTAAGTGTGTTTGCACAGAAAGAATAAGTTTCTGCCTCAAAGGATTTCCAAACTAAATAAATAAGAAAGAAAGGGGATGGAAGTACACAGAGAAATGAGCATGTTCAAGATTTTGTAGTCAGGGAGTTGGAAATATTATCAGTAGTATTTCTGAGTCCCAGCCCAGTGACTCAGTGAAGCACATTGCCTGAAGAAATCTCTTTCACGTACAAATACTTCTTGAAGGTCTAACTGTGTGTGGCTTGCTCATAGTATTTGTCTTGCTGATTTCAAAAGGCTACTCATATGAATAAGGTGAAGACAGTTTAGCCCTAGAGTTTTCAAATCTCGTTTATTTAGGCTGCTTATATCCCTTCTTTATTTGGTAGACAGATCAGCAGATCTCCCCCAAAAAGACACCTTGTGAAGGTAGTAAGTCTTCATCAGACTCTCCCCTCTTTTCTCTCGCTCTATTCTCCCTTTACACTGTCTATTCTGTATAAGTAATTATATTAAGTTTCCATAACATGCAATTCAAGTCCTGAGTTACAACAATTTAAAGGTATATCCATTACGATCTCCACCCCTGGCCCCTTTGGACCAGACCATAGGGTTTAACATTACAATGAACTCCTCCCCTTGCCCCTGCTCCAGCTTGGACTTATCCACAGACTGCAATCCCTTAGGGTTGTACCTGCTCCAAGTGGAGCCTTATCTATGAGCCACAGTCTCTCCAGGGGCATACCTGCTGCAGCATAGACTTATCCACAGCCACAGTCACTTCGAGGTGCACCTGTTCCAGTGTGGCCTTATCCATGGGCCACAATGCCTTCAGAGATACACCTGCTCCAGCGTGGCCTTACTCACAGCCACAGTCCCTTCAGAAGTAAACCTGCTCCAACATGGCCTTACCCATGGCTGCAGTCCCTCCGGGGGGGTACCTGCTCTGTCGTGGGCTTATCCATGGCCACATGCTTTGAGGTGCTCCAGCATGACCTCATGCACAGCCACTGATGCTTCAAGGTGTACCTACTGCAGCATGGACTTATCCACAGCCACAGCTGCTTTGAGGTGTACCTTCTCCAGCGTGGACTTATCCTTGGGCCACAATCCCTTCAGAGGTATACCTGCTGCGGCACAGACATAACCACAGCCACAGACGCTTTGAGATGTACCTGCTGTGGTGTAGACTTATCCACAGCCACAGCGGAGTAAGATGATAATCAGTACAGCAGTACAGCAAGCAGCAAAAGCATAAAGCAGCCACTAACGAGCACTAGACTCTAAAATACAGCCAGGCAAGCAAACCCCTTGGCAAGCACAGGAGCCTGCCAATTAATAGCTAAACAGCAATAACAGCTATAAATTCGATCTAGCACATTCCAATCAAACCTGTCGTTTTCTCGAACCCTTCAAGCCCCATGTTGGGTGCCAAAAAGGACCGTCATGGTTTAACCCCAGCCAGCAACTGAGCACCACGCAGCCGCTCACTCACTCCCCCCGGGTGGGATGGGGGAGAGAATCGGAAGGGTAAAAGCCAGAAAACTCGTGGGTTGAGATAAAGACGGTTGAATAGGTAAAGCAAAAGCCACACACGCAAGCAAAGCAAACCAAGGAATTGTAATGGAATCTCTGTATTATCAACACTGTTTTCAGCACAAATCCAAAACACAGCCCCATACTAGCTACTATGAAGAAAATTAACTCTACCCCAGCCAAAACCAGCACGTGGTGACACAGAGAATACCTCTCTTCTTTATTACAGAAGTCCTTTCAGTGTTACTGTTTCCCTACAAATAGTCCTTTTCCATTCCCAGTATTATTTCCTCCTGTTGAATTCAGTAAGTTTCACATTATGTTTCCCCAATGTATTAGCTTGTAAGATACTCTCTTTTTACAGTTGCTTTCCACCCATGATTCAGTTGCAATACTGTTGATCTGTCTACACTGTCATTTGTATCTCCTACCAAATTAGAATCATATTGTAGCCTTTTACCATAGTCTACAGTGGGGATTTTTTAATCCTTAGGCAGGAAACATGACGGCTTTGATATCTGATCTCATTGGCATAGCAGGATGCTCCTTCTTAACCTCTTCCTCTTCTCCCTTTTCTTTTTCTTACTCCGCTTCTTTTTCAAAAAGCCACATACATGCAGACATCACTGTGCATGTTAAAGAAATCATGTCTTGATCTGAACAGTGTTTCTGTATTAGTCATGGCTTTTTAAGGTAAGATCACCTGACACTAATCTGTTCTGCCAGGGATTAATATATCTCCATTTATTTTAATTCATGCATTGGTCTGTCAGTCACAAGGTGTGCATTAACCCTTTATATTCTCACATCCCTGAGATGACAGCTTTGTTTCTGAGTTCTTTGATGGAATTGAGCATCTAAATCTGTGCTCTGCACAGAGTCATAGATCATGAAAACCTCAGCAGAATCATCAATATTTGTCTTTCACTGAAAATAGGGCCAATAAGCAATGTCTATGGTGACTCAAGTTAGGTACCCATTACTCAGAGTTTCACCCATGAAATCTGTAGCACTTCTGCTTCTGTAAAGCTTTTATAATGCCATGGAAAGGAAAGTGTAGGGCTCAAAACAATGCCTGTAGTGACCTGGAGAAGAGGGTCTGATCCCAAAGGTTATCCTGTTTGGTCTGAAGTAAAATAATCAGTTGATTTAATGTAAAATATTGCCTCTCCCTGCATCTCTGCTTTTCTGTAGTGTTTAACATAGTAACATTTCAAACTTTTTCAAGCAAACAAAAGCAAAGGAACCTAATACCAAAGTACTTTGGCATCGCAAACTTTAGTGAGACAAGAATAATTTGTTAAGCAACTACTAATTTCTTTGTTAATTTTTGTCCATAACTTCATCTCTTGTGAATGTTGTCGTAACTGGAAAGTAAAAAATTGAATTTCAAGACTGCAGTAAGTGTATTTGCCATTACTATGATCAGTTGCAATTCACACTGCTTGTGTTAAAGAGGTAGATGGTTTTGTGTTTAAAGATAAGATTTGGTGTCAGATCTGGGTTCAGCTGATGACTAGATCACGCACTCCTGTAAAACTCAGTGATGGCTCCCTTAGAAACTGATTCTCCCACCTATACATTGAATAACACTGTTATTCTGGCAGTAACAGCTCTTTTCACTGGTTGCTTAAGGGTATGTCAGCCTGGACCCCATGGCAGCACAGAGATTCTTGAGGCAAGACTGAAAAAACTAGTTGAAGAATAAGCACTAATGAGAATGATGGGTTAATGAGCTCAGGGACCCCACATTGCTGTCGGGACCCCAAGTGGAATCACTGTGGTCCCAGGTAGAGTTAGCTGACGCAGATCTGTCTCAGGTCTCTTACACAATGCTGCAAAGTAAGGTGCGAGTGGTCAGTCCTGGTCTGCCACATCTCTGAACATTAAGGTTCATCTACTTTCGCACTTTAGTGCCAGCCAGGAGTGCACTCGTGAAATGGATCTCCTCATAGCCCCCACTTGTGCCCTTTGGTTTCCATCATGGAGAAGCTATGGAATATACAGAATGGTATCCTTCCAGATGAAGCTTAGGTGGGAGATTCTCCAAGAGCATATCTAATGCATTTGAACTGCTAATAAGCGTTCAGTCCATGGGATGAGACTAGTGCTGTGTGTGAAACACAATGTTGAGGTTAGATCCTCTGCACTGTGTTTCATTCTGCAGATCCACTCCAATTCTATTGCACTGACTGCTGATATAGACATAGCCAAAAATATACTTGCTCCCAAATTCAGGAGTTTTTGTTACAGCAAATGCATTAAAACAAAACAGTATCGGAATGACTTTATCAATGATGGAACTCCACAGATTTCACTGGTATTGCACCTGGAATGATAGTTAACCAATAACATCATAAAACATGTGAACTTGGATCAAATCATCAATATAGGCAAAGCTGATATAAAATGACAGCTCTTTAATTGTATATCACCTCAAGAGGATGAAATAAGTATCTTCCGGTAATAATTTGTTAACTAGTAGGGAACGACAAAGTACTTGTAAATTCAGACATGTATATATCTCTGTTAGATAGAAAGCCTACAAATCTTACAAACCCTGTTATGGAAGTCACAAAATTACTGATAAAAAATGAACATGTTTACTAAAAAAGAAACCATGTTTAGACTTCAGTTTCATAAATCCTGATCATGACATTACTCATTCTCTCCTAGGAAGAAAGATGCTGAATGCAGCATGCAGAGATTTGATTGACCAAGTGACTGGATTTGGAGCAGATTTATAAGGAAGTTTGCATCCCTTCAGTGAAGTGGCTTGGAAGACAGTAGGAGCATGTCCAGTAGATCTGTGCCAATGCAGAGTCCACCTCCTTTGTCTCTCAGATATGTGGCCAAGAAATAGGAATTTCACAGCATAGGAAACTAGCTGTACAGCATTTGGCATCTTGGCAAGGAAGGTACCTTTAAACAACCTTTGCACCTTTTAGTGACACCACAGAGGCGGCAGAAGTGTTTGGTTTAATTTAGACAGCACTGTCTGTAATTTCCTAAGCATTGCATGGCATTTAACCCCCTTTGAACTTATTCCTTCTGACCTCAGAGTGCTTCTTGTGCTTGGAAAGAGCTCCTAGAGGAAAACTTTTATGGTCATCTCTCTATATTGCTCAGGCAGTCCTCCCCGAGACAAACCCAGAAATTTTAGTCTGTTTATACCACCTGGCACTTCTGTTTGTTCTGAACCTTGCATTAGAAAACCTTATCTCCTAAACATAAGGTATTGACCACATTAAAAGACCTCTAGTGTTTTGACTAGATTGCATATGCCAGTGGTCCTTATGGCACAGTCTCAGAGGATATGACGGAGAATGATCATCTTTTTATGCAGTGTTCCCAGGATTGTTTAATGAAGCCTATGGAGAAGATTCTTCTTTGGTCTTAAATTTTTTTGCATTTCTGTAATAGTCCTTATAAAATCCTATCAGTTTTCTGACTTCTTACATTTTATGGCTTTTCCACAAGTACTTCCTCAAGTAGGGGAAAAATATTTCCTGGGTGTAAGTTTTCACGTTTGTTAGAACTGTGTGGAACTATACAAGGATGTTCCACTTGGCCTCATAGAAAAGTCCTAAAAGTTTAAATTTAATTGTAGCCTAAAATTAGAAACCATCTGAAAAAAAAACCCAACCTTACCCAAAAAGATGACTTACTGTTAGTACCACATCCTGTCTTCCCAAATGCTTCTACAGCCCAACAGCTCCAGTGTGTTGCTCTCCCTCTCAGCTGGCCTATAATTCTCTGTACTATAAAAGAGGGCTTTGCTGTCATTTTCCTGTGGTTTTTCTCTTTCTCAGGCACCTCCTTCAGCTTTCAGCACTGCATTGCAAGCTCCAGATCAGATCCTGCTTTCACATATACCACAGTGAGGGGATTATGGCCGCCCTCACCCTTTTCCATTCACTACAGTTTTGTGAGCAGTGCTTTGTTTCAGTGGAGAAGCATGCTGGGCCCTATGTACTCTGCTCCGCACCACATTTGGTCATTTCTACCAGGGAAGGTGGCACTGTGACCTGATAGAGTTTTGCAGACTTTGTATCAGTGTTACTAATAATGCAAAGGGCAAAAAGCAAGGATAAGTTGGACCCTAGCATACTGAGTTCTCTTACTTATATAGCATGTCAGCACACCTACATTTCAGATTCAAGAAGTATGAGACACATTTTCACAGAAGATGAGAATCCACCTTAGGCATGAAATGTCCTTCTCTTCTTGTGTTTTGTAAAATAAGCCCCTTGCAAATGCAAATGGATGGCAGTAAATAAGATAATTCAGCAAAACCTAATTCATAAAAATGAAAATGTATACTCTCTTCCCTCTGGCAATATATTCCAATGTTTAAATCAAGCTTCATGTTTCTTTTAAACAGTCTTTAAATCTGCCTCAATGGAAAAGTTATTCCAAAGTTTGAAAATATCCTCTATCATATTATTTATGAACTCAAAATATTTTTCCAGGACCATATATTATTTCTAAGTTGTTTCCCCAGGAGTCCCATTATGAAATGAACTTTAAAGCTACAGTTGGAAGGTGAATTTAATACCAGTCATATAAAATATAAAGTTCCAGTCCTGCAAACACATCTGTGTCTAAATTTAAGCCGATGAATATTTCTACTAACTCAGTGGAAGTACTCCCACTAAAGTTAAGTACATCTATTAAGTGTTTGGAGGCCTGGATCTGAAAGTACCACAATAATAATCATAAGTAAATATTTGTACAGCCTTTCCTTTCTCTAAATGTTTAATTCTCTAAGCATCTTTAGGATTCCTAGCTAAGAAGTCTGTTTTGCAATATTAAAAGTTTTGGAGCAAGCCCAAAAGCTAGAACTCTGCAGACCTTGCCAATTTTGATTTACACGGGCATCAACAATTTCTGGGTACTCCGGTTCTGGTTTGATTCCTGCAACTTAAGATTAGTATGTTGGGTTTAACTTAATAGAGACAAAGAAAATTTAGTAACTTCAGTTGTAGCACTATGAAATATAAATGTGTTGGGTTTGGTTTTGATTGAAACCAGAAACGGGACAAATAGCTGCTTATTTGGAAATTCTTAAAGGTAGGTCAAATTTAGAAAAAATAAGTTTGTTTTGGAGAGGACAATGTTTCCAGCTTGTCTAGGCTAGAAAATCGGACCTTGACTGAAAACATTTAAATTCTTCCTTAGACAGAAATTTGCAGTTAAATAAGTGTAAACACAATTTGACACCTTTTTAAGTGTGTTTGTGAGCACAAGCCCACATTGCAGTTGTAACTGCCACACTTTGTTTTAAATATGGACTATTTTTCTTATCAGAGCCAAAAAGAGATGAGAGGAAGGAAAAATGAGTCTTCCTTAACAATACATTTCACAGGCACACAAACATACTAGCAATTCTGCTTCATAAGATTCATTTTAAGTCAGAACTGTTGCATGTTACATGTTCAATAGGTTTAGAAATATGTATTCTTTTATTATATGTTCCATATTTCCTTGTATTCTGCCTATACACATGTGATGGCCACAGCCCATCAGCATTAGAGTTTCAGAGACTGCCAGAAGTTCACAGTAGATATGTGTAAAGCATCTAAAGCCCAGCCTTTGAGGAAGAAAAACAGCCACTTTGCAACCAAATACAATATATGAGAATTGAAAGCAAGTACAAGCTTGCCACTGTGGTCCCAGTTGCATTCATGGGTGGATCAGTATCAGCTTCTGTAGAAAGTGCTTTGCAAATACTGAGGTGAACCATATTTCAAAAGGGTCATATAGAGAGGGTCCACAGATCTGTAGAAATGTCCTTTCACATGCCACAGAGAGGTGTGTGAGTGAGGGTCTGTTGTTAACACAAATGTGGTGAGAGAAATATGTCATTTTGCACATTTTGGGGAGGGGGAAGCATGGCTGTGGCAAAGGAGCCAACTTCTTTTGGAATAAAAGTCATCCCGATGACAACAGGATGCATTCATAAACATGTGGAGACAAGTGTGACTGTCAGTGAGTGGAAGTTAGCTGTACACATCTGGGCAGGATGCACTGATCATCACCAGGGACCAGAGAGGTCATTATAATAGGAATTCCACCTCAGTTTAATTTGCTGAGTGTAAATGATGGGCAAATACTAGGAAGTGTGGAATTTCAATGCAAAAATTACCCATTAAAATTTGAATGGACTTTGCAGTGTAAACTTGTGAACGTTTGCAGTATATCATTTGTTGTCTTTATTTTTAAGCAAACTTGCACTTCAGCTCAACATATAGCCTCTCCAAAAGATCTCAGAAATGAAAAATAATGCTGATATTTTAAATGACAGTAGGAAAGTTAAACAAAACATAAGCACAAAGAAAGTACTGCATGACTCCTATTATGATGAGGTTCAACAAGGCCAAGTGCCGGGTCCTGCACTTCGGCCACAACAACCCCATGCAGCGCTACAGGCTTGGGGAAGAGTGGCTGGAAAGCTGCCTGGCGGAAAAGGACCTGGGGGTGTTGGTCGACAGCCGGCTGAACATGAGCCGGCAGTGTGCCCAGGCGGCCAAGAAGGCCAATGGCATCCTGGCCTGTATCAGAAATAGTGTGGCCAGTAGGAGTAGGGAAGTGATTGTGCCCCTGTACTCGGCCCTGGTGAGGCCGCACCTCGAATACTGTGTTCAGTTTTGGGCCCCTCACTACAAGAAGGACGTTGAGGTGCTGGAGCGTGTCCAGAGAAGGGCAACGAGGCTGGTGAGGGGTCTGGAGCACAAGTCTTATGAGGAGCGGCTGAGGGAACTGGGACTGTTCAGCCTGGAGAAAAGGAGGCTGAGGGGAGACCTCATCGCTCTCTACAACTACCTGAAAGGAGGTTGTAGCGAGGTGGGTGTTGGTCTTTTCTCCGAAGTAACAAGCGATAGGACGAGAGGAAATGGCCTCAAGTTGCGGCAGGGGAGGTTTAGATTGGATGTAAGGAAAAATTTCTTTACTGAAAGAGTGGTGAAACATTGGAACAGGCTGCCCAGGGAAGTGGTGGAGTCCCCATCCCTGGAGGTATTTAAAAGACGTGTAGATGAGGCGCTTAGGGACATGGTTTAGTGGGCCTGGTGGTGTTGGGTTGACGGTTGGACTCGATGATCTTAGAGGTCTTTTCCAACCTCAATGATTCTATGATTCTATGATTCTATGATTATGTGAATTCCACCATCAATTAAATCAAACTCAACTGCCACATTCAGTGTCTGCAATAAAGAGAAAAGAAAGTATCCGTTTGGATAAATCTAGATATTACTGCATTCTTAAAAAAAAATAAAAACAAACAAATAAAACCACATCCCACAGTTGCCACAATTTTGTGACAAAAAACCTGCATTTTGAAAGCTACTCCAAAAATAGAATAAATTGACATAAAATACTTCTACCCAGTGAAGAATTCCCAGCCTCTTCATGCATACAAATGCCAGTAATTCCAGATACCCCTGACTCTTGTAGCACAACATTGTATAGAAATCTCCCTTCCCCTGGCATGCCAGTGCTCCACCCTGCCAGGGTTCTGCCCACAAGTTGACATTGGGTCTGATGGAGGGGTTGTTTTAGATGATCTTTATCCTTTCATCAGGCTCCTAGAAAGAGTCTTATGTTTCTATTCCCATATGCAGGGTTGCAGTAGTAGATGAAAAGAGAAGGAAAAACAGCACACAAGTCAGGAGAAGACAGGGTCGACAAAAGCCTTTCTTCTTCACTCCTCACCTTTTCCATGCTGAGTTGTATTAGACCCTGAGATTGGTTTCCTTTCAAAAAATGAGAAATAGAAGACAAACACTCAGATACCTTGCGTGTGACAAAGACTCACAAAAAAACTATCAAACCAACAGTCTCTGGGAAATAGCCAGGGAAATATCAGTTCTCCTAGTTTTATTTCTTGTAATTGAACCCAATCCGTAAAAGGTTTGCACTGGTAACAAAATTCAATCTGCTGGAGTAAAACCCTTCCTTGGAGCAAAAAAGCTATCTTTTAATCATCTCTTAAATTAATCTTTGCTAAGAAAGTATACATAGCTCAAAGTTAAACAAGATATTTTTGTTCCTAGCTACCCACAAAAGAACATCCTTCAATATTGTTTTGGAAATACTGCAGCACAATTAAGATAAAGTGTAAATCATAGAAAGAATATTTCCTGTAGCCTTTGAAATGTTCTAAAGCAGCCTGAAGTGAAAGCAAAGACCTTTACTGTTGCTTAATGCCAAGTGAATATTCCTGTCCAAGAAACCATTTTATGATTAAGATCTCACCAAAAAAAAAGTTCTCTTGGGTTTCAAAGACAAAAAATATTACAATGTTTGCATATATACTGTTTAAAGTAAAACAGCATCCAGAAAATAATACCCAATAACTGCAAACAGTACTTCATGACCTGCTGGGAAAGTAACAGCTTTGGGCCATGCTCAGATCCCAATTGTCAGTGATTTTAAAGCGGGAAAGAAATTTTGGAGCAAAGGAAGGAGAGTCATGAGAGAACAGGGAGAAGGGTACAAAGAGTTTTAATAATTAAGGGCCTCAAAAAGAAGATCCTTTATTTCAACCCTGCTATGAGAAAAATGTGGGAAATGAAGCAAGCCTGCATTTTCTCCCCTCTCTACCCAGTCAGGTTGTCTGAAGGAGCTCTTGAAGACAGAGGAAATTGTTCAAAGGTCCTTTTGTGGAGGACCTTGATCTCCCTGACATCTATCAGAGTGCACACTGGCTCAGCTTATTAAGACAGAAGCAAAACCATGTTTGCACTAAAGTCAATAGTCAAATTCCCATTCAATTCCCTGACGTTATCAAAGGTACTTCAGGAGTTTATCTCAAGATATTTGGTAGACACACAAGGTTTCCATTCAGACTCTGGAAATTCTTGCTTCTTGTCTCAGCATTTGCTCTCAGAACTGGCTTAGTAGATGTGTGTATCTCCCCTTTGATAATGAAGACTTATGAAATGCCACTGGAGCTCCATGTACCTACTGCTGGTATTCTCATTTCTGGTCTTCGCATATGTGCAAGTCTGAATCTTCCTGTCTGAGGTAAGGAGATACTATGTGAGTAAATAGCTGCACTGGATCCACAGAAAGGTTGAGATCAAAGGGCAGACATACTTTTTATCATTTAGAAGGTGCCTCCAATTCATTACCCCATTTTTTTAGCTGAGACAGTTATGGAGACAAAAGCAAAATAAACACCTGTGGATAAGAGGAGTTAGTTCTGAAATTAAATGAAGTTTTCAATCTATGCAAGCTGATTACCAGTGGATAGACCTTCATTTGTTAGAAATGGAGGAAAGTGAGAAAATGAGGATAGACACAGTGTCTCCTTTACTGAATATTACGTAATAGTAATTTGATTTTTTAATAGCATCATACAAACAAACAATAAAGTGATCAAAGTTCCCATCTTAAAAGTCATCAGTATAGAAACAATGTTAATGACACAAGGATTCTTCAAAGAGATTTCTAGAAATGATCAGTTTAGTAAATACAAATGCTCTAATTTAAGTGCTCCAGTGCTGGAGCACTTGGAAGCTGGACAGCTGAAATATAATTTAGAAAAATATTCATAGCTAGATTCCAGACATTTTGAAATGCAATCTGTTCTGTACTTATATTTGTGTCCAAACATTGCTAACAGTGATTTTTAAAAGATGTATAAACTGTGTAAGATTAAGTTGGTTCAAACGGAAATGGCTCACAACCCCATAATGAAATTATCATGTTAAAGCACTCTCTTTCAATGTCTTATAGTGAACTACATTTTATGCAAAAGGGCACATATTTTTCCCTAATTCCTGAAGAAGGTAAGTAGTATATCAGGAAAGGTACACCTTATGCAGGCAATGCAAATATCAATAATCTTGTAAAGATCCCTACTGATGTATTTTAAAGGAAACAAAAATTTTCCACTTAGAAGAAGGAGAGAAAACAGGAAACAATGACATAAAGTGGAGAGCATATAATATGGGTTAGATGGACTAATCTGATAAAGAAGAAAGTTCCCAGAAGCTCTTACTAACATCATTTTCAAGAGGGTTGTACTGATTTCTTTGAGCTAACAATGCTTATTCAGTTTGGGCCTGATATAATCCATTAACTTTGATGGACTGACTCCTGATTTACACAGCTTGTGACAATAAAATCCATCTCTTTATACTTCTAGTTATGCATCTGAGTACTGACGACATTAAAAAGTGAAGAAGGCGGCTAGGAAACTACTTTTCATTTAGTTTGACAGCTGATAGCATAGCAGAGTCCTAAATTCTTTAAAAACCCTACAGATATTCCTATGAAGAGTAGATAATACTCTTATCTTCAGATGACATAACTGTCGTGACATCTAGCGTCAGGAGGTTTCGAAACATAACCAAACCTGAACACACCTGAAATGAGTATCATGTCAGTTATGTCTTCTGAAGAAAAATACATCAGTGAGAGAGCTCTGAAATTGATTCTGCAAAATATCAAACATTGTCAGCCAATCCAGCAAAATCTTCAGGGATGGACTTAAATAAATTATTAGGGTCACTGAAGTCAAAAGGGTGAGTCTAATAACGGGCAGCATGCTCAGCACCTTGCAGTTTGATATCCCCAATAAGAAATATAAATGCAAAAGTCAGTGTTCACTCTCTAATCCCACCACTCTTTCCTTCATCTTCTTCCGTATCTGACACGAAGGTGGCTATACGTGTGAGAAATATTCATAAGCAACACATCTTTTCTTTATCACTGTTTCCAACTCCAAGAAAACTGAGAGAAATTACATTTGCTGCCCTAGAAATTCTCTTCAGTCACACCCACTTTCCAATACAACCCCATTTTTCAGAATGTAATCTATTAAAGTATCCAGTGCCAGTGGCTGCCTTTATACCTTCATGTGCTTTGCTGCATAAGAATTATGGGGAAGCTGTATGGTTTGAGAATGGAAAATAGCCTGCTCAAATAACTTGATGCCACTTAACTTGTAGATGCTATAACTCAGCTTACATACGTTCTTTGTCTCTTACCTTCTCTTAATCAACATTTTCTTCATGAATTTCAACTTGAAGTTGAGCCCAAATAAAAAAAAAAGACGGAATAAATTAATCAATGACTAGGTGAAAGATATGCTCATTATGAATGACAGACTTTCTGTCTTCAGGCAGTCCTCAGTCACTTTTTAAAAAAACTTGTTAAGTCTAAAAGCGTCTTCTCTAGCTAAAGACTGAATGGGAATTGCTTCCTCACTGAAGATCTGCTCTGCATGCTAAGTCAAACAGGGAAAGAAACCTGCATGGAAGTGTTATTTTTAGCATCTATAGTACAGCAGTAAAGCATAGTCATAGTCTTCAACCTCAAGAACCTAAAACCTCTTTTCTGTTACTGTTCTTCAGGCTCTGCACAGCTCGGTTTCTTGCCTCTTCTTGCTCCCTGGACAGACACATAGAGAACTGATGAGGATATCATGACCCTTTTCGCCAGTCCTTTGAACTTACCCCATAGTTGAGTCATTAGGCTTATAATATCAAGAGCTTTTTTTCATCTGTGGAGAAAAGGGCTGAATTTATCCTAAAGGCGTCCTCATAAACACTGTTTTGTAGATTATTTTTCTATTTATCAGGAAAGCAGCATTACAAGGGATGACCCCGCCAGCCAAGAAACTGTAATTTCTTATGACTGTTCATCATAGTATGGTGTTTTCATAACAAGTTGCTTCAACACTAGCCATTTGAAAATAGCTGCTTTTGTATTTCCCTGGGGTACAGTTGTCTCACATCAGAAATGCTATTTTGTGAGAGGTTTCAGTTGCTCTGGCAACAGCCTTTGACAAGTTCTGTCCGTGAGGCTGCAGAGAAGAGAAATTGCTCAGAGGAGAGGTCCATGCCCTTCTCACTGATGCTCTGACTTTGCTGTACAAACAGTACCATGTTTCTCAGAGCTGCCAGTAAATACATATCTAAGAGTACATTACCTGACTGTCACAGGGTATTACAGGGAACGGAACTTGTGAAATAAATACACTGGTTAAGAGTTAACTGGTTCTGATTCTATCATACACAATACATGAAGAAACAGAACTATGCTGTTACGCATACTCTTGCCTGAAAATGTCACTTTAAAAATGGGGGTAATGCAGCTGCCAGGCCCACCACATGTCTTTGTATGAACACCATCAGAGCTGAGAGCACACAGAATGTCAATAATAACAAGATTTTGAAGAGGTAATTTCATACATGTTTATTGTTTATAATTTTTGCTATCAGAAAAGAGTATGTTTCTTGCCATTTTCTTTCCTTTTTTTTAGGCAAGATGATAATTATGCATCTGTGTTGCAGTATGTCAATCCAATCTCATTTATTTTCTATCTGGGTCAGACAGATATTCCTTTCTGCTGATTAATATTAGCTTTGGAGAGTGTCCCTGTAAAGTTGCTGCTTCTGTCATGATCATGCCACAGTAGATCCCTCCAGATCACCTCTTTTTCTTTGGATTTTGGGTTTCCAAAAATTGTTTATTTATGGAGCCTCTTGCTACTGAAGTCCAGGGAGTTTCTGGAAAGAGGCCCTTGACTTAACCCCTTCACTTGCTGAGTGGTGCGTGGGTGCAGTCCCTGGGTTTCGAAAAGCGCTGCCCAAAGATTAGCTGTGACAATCCTTAAAGCTTTTTTCTTACAGAAAAGTGAGATTGCTCCAAATTATACAAAAGCTAGTTTTGGCTAGGTGACTGTACAAACCAGAGATTTCTCCTCTCAATCTTTCGTTGTACTTCATTTGCTGACAGAGTCAGGAAGCAGATATCTTAAGAAAATGTGAGCTCTCTGGGCTTATAAGGTATCCACAAGATTCGGATGTCACCTAGTAAAGCCAGCGACAAGATTAAGGAACATGAGGTCAGCAGCATGCTCTTGTCTGACAGCACGAAGCTACGAAATTAGTTCTTGGCTGCATGGCAAATTTGGAATCGGGAAAAAATCAGATAATTTAGTAAGGAATCTATGGGTGTCTAATATCTGTCAAGGTGACTCTACTTACACTGTCAACAGCATAAGTATGACAGAAAGTTAAATGTAGGATATAATTAGCTACCATTTATCATTTTGTTTGGTGGTGTTGCATAGAATGAAAATACGATAAATGTGAGAGCAATGAGCAAAAATCTTCTTGCCATTTTCAAAATCCACTGCCTACCAGGCTGTAGCTCCTGTCCCATCTAATGGCACAGGAGAGTTTATTTGGGACTGAAACCAGTATGAGCCCACAGCAGATGTTACAGTAATCCAGATCCTGCTTCCTAAGTAATGTGATGATAGAGGGCTTTCCCCCTGTTCTTCTAGGATGAATTATTCTCCTAACTTGCAGTAGCATTTTCAAGTTCTTTTTGCTGCTGTCTTTCAGCAAAGTTTTCTCTTCTGCTTTTAAACTAAATTTCTACCATACAGTGCTTTATGTTTCACAATAAAAAGTCATGTATCAAGCATTCTTATAAAATGTGAGGCAGATCCCCCAAAACTGAGACTGGCTTTAAAATAAAATTACAATACAAAAGTATTAATGGATTTCTGGTTCTCTTTAAATGTTTCTTGCTGTCAACATTTTAAAATTTGCATTTTAAAGTTTTTCCCTCAAAACCGGAATGCTAGAAATTTTCCTTCCTTTTTTTTTCCCCTGTAATGAGAACATCTGCAGTTTTTAAGTATCCTTATTGTAGCACTTAAGAATCTCAGGGAACAACAACTATTGCAGGACTGTTAAAAAAAATTAATTGTCCTAATTTTATTAGTGCTGAATCCTTACAATTAGATTTCCAATCAGGAGCAAGAAAAGAAGAGGTATAATATGGACTCTGCCTCTAAATTTGCATATAAATAAGTGGCACATTCACAGTATGGTGATACACATTAGTATAAAATCCTAACATAAATAATTCTAGCACTGCTGCTATATAATCAAAGCAGTGAAGCAGCAGCAGAAAGGAGGCCCCAACAATGGGAAAAGGTTAGTGCTGACAATGTCTTATACCATAGCAGCTATAATCAGCGCTGAAAACTGCTATATGCATTCTACCAGTAGATTTTAGGAGGTAGGTTTTATTGAAGATGATATTCATAGCTCAGCAGTGGTTTCAACAGTGAATTTGTGACAATTGAAAGTCTCAAAGACCGTGGTATTTATGGCAGGCAAAAAGCAAGGTTTACTTATTCATAGACTTAATTAGATGTAAATTGAAGGCTCCCAACAAAGATTTTGACCCCACCCTGGGCTTCAGAAGCCCAGCTCACAAAGGGTTTTGCAGACTGCTGCTGTGAAAAATCAGGAGAAATGAGCTTCCTTTCAATAGGTTCGGGTCTTGCACCTTGCACCAGCAAGGATCTAATGAGATTTTTAGAGAACTCACTGACAAATCTAATGATACACCATGCTGAATGAAACAGAAGTCCTGCAGGAAAAAAATCATACATGATCTTCTAATTATTGGTACTGCATGTATATGAAGGGATGGAATTAAGGATTTATGGACAACATTGTTATTCCTTATGTCTGAGGCCATCACAATGAAACCTCATGTTCTTTTATATCATTTTCATACATTTCTTACAGTTCTGTGTAGCACAGTATCTTCAGTCTAATAATTGTTCTATCAATGTGGAAGTGAAACTCGAAATTATACAAGAGCAGATTTGTCTTTCATTGTTAGATTGCATATGCTCATAATGATTGTTTAATTATTCCCCTCTCAACCTTGTATGTGTACAGGCAGAGTAAAACTGTAGGAATGGTTATAACACTGACAGAAATAGCAAAACAAATGCATATATGTTGTTTGAATAAATCTTAATGATTATTTAAATATCATAACACTGGACCGAAGTTTTAAGCTCATGAGAACTAAATCTTTCTTTTTATTGATAGTCTTACAGAAATTCACAGGGACTGTATGTATACAGAGCATTTAAAGTTGTCAGTAATCACAATGAAAAAGAACAAATTCAGCTCAAGGGTGTCAGTCAGCTACGTTGTTGGTCTCTTTTTCACAGAATACATATTACCTTCTTCCCAAGGTATTCTTTCTGGATGTGCTGGTTTTGGCTGGGATCAAGTTAATTTTCTTTGTAGTAGCTAGTATGGGGCTATGTTTTGGATTTGTGCTGAAAACAGTGTTGATAACACAGAGATGTTTTTGTGACTGCTGAGCAGTGCTTACACAGAGTCAAGGCCTTTAATGCTTCTCACACCACCCCACCAGTGAGTAGGCTGGGGGTACACGAGAAGTCGGGAGGGGACACAGCCGGGACAGCTGACCCCAACTGACCAAAGGGATATTTCATATCATATGACATCATGCTCAGCATATAAAGCTGGGGGAAGAAGACAGAAGGAGGGGACATTCAGAGTGATGGCGTTTGTCTTCCCAAGTAGCCGTTACGCGTGATGCAGCCCTGCTTTCCTGGAGGTGGCTGAACACCTGCCTGCCGATGGGAAGTAGTGAAGGAATTCCTTGTTTTGCTTTGCCTGCGTGCATGGCTTTTGCTTTCCCTATTCAACTGCCTTTATCTCAACCCACGAGTTTTCTCATTTTTACCCTTCTGATTCTCTCCCCCATCCCACTGGGGGGGAGTGAGTGAGCGGTTGTGTGGTGCTTAGTTGCCGGCTGGGGTTAAACCACGACACTGGACTTTCGTAGCCCTGTTAACCCTGTGTAAGTGCTAGCTATATGTCAGCTCTATCACGTCTGCAGAAACCAGAAATACTATGAACAAACAAACAGAGAATGTTCCAACATTATGAACGAACAAATAGAGAAGTAAGTGGTGCAGGAGAGATAAGTAGACCACCTAGGCTCCTTTAAAGCCCTCTGGGTCTCAAATGTTTTGTGTTATTTCATTTTTAAAGAATGCCTTTTCATCATGAATGATGGGCCTGATGACTGATAAAGACAAGAAAGTACCAAGAATACGTATGAATTTACTTACTGTCAGCACTTCTAGGGATGCAAGTTTGAATATAGCCGTATCAGGGTTGTTACTTTTCCTGCCCACATATATACTTCATTTTTTTTTCCTACCAAAGAGGTGGACAATGAGAAATCCATTGGTGGTTTATGAAATGAAACATCTGAGTACATGCTTTGTACCTCTAGCATATTAAAGCACACAATCATTCAAGTTATGAAAACTTTGCAGCTCTCTATTACAGCAGAAGAACACAGTAGGGTCTCCTATTCCACTAACAAGTTAGAACTTGCTAATACATGTCTTTCTATGACATTGATTCTTGTCAATTATTTTCTTGTTTCCCTGTGCTGAACATAGTAAGATGTTTTGATCAAATCAGCCAAAAGATTCTAAATGCAGTTGTGATACTGAACAGGAATTCAGTCCCACTGAAAGCATTTTGAGCTTATATCTCCTCTGATTAAATACTGCAATTTTCCACCATTTTGAGGCAACAGTCTACACGAACCTTTGCCACAAACACAGATTTGTGGTGTATATTAGCTATTCCATTTTCAGTCTTAAAAAGGGAAGCACACTGAGGAATTTTGTCTTCTTTTCCAAAATGCTTTAAGCTTATGTTTCAGCTATTTTCTTGTGTGGTTTCAGTCTCCTGTTGCTAATTAGAGCAATCTTGGAGGCCATCTTAAAAAAAAGAAAGAAAGGCTATTTTATGGTTTTCTTTCTGGATGTAGTATCAATAGCATTAGGGAGTGCATTTTTCCTTGTGGCTGATAGGACCTCATAGTAAGTTGCTGTGAGTAGTAATTACGGTTGATCCTTTTAGTTCTTCCTTTAATATTTCGTCTTTTCTTTGCTTGCCACATCTAGTAACAATCCTAGAAATGTGAATCACATCAATATCTTCTACCCTAGCAAATGTGAATACCAATTCAGTTGTAGAATTTATCCCAAAGCAAAAGTGCATGTAGAAACTCTGGATGACATGTTTACAGTATTTCAGAGCCACTGATCAATCATTCTGTTAGTCTCATAAAGCTGTAAATGTTCCAGATAAACAAGGCATTGATAAGAGATTAATCTCACCAACTCAATGCTCTCACATGTAGGAGAATTTATTTTGGAAAATGTCACATTATCTCTAACTGGGTTAACTCTCCAGTTCCCTGAAGAAAAACTACTTGTATTCCATTAACAGAGTTTAACTGTTTTTCTTTTACCTAAATTTACTGTTTTCTCAAATATTCCGATGTTCTCTCTTACGGTTCCATTTCCTCCTGTATGCGGAATTCCTTGCTTGTGTGTCAATACATCCTGTCTGCACCAGCTGGCAAAAAGTTTCCAAACAAAGTTTGGGATTTAGATTTAAGCTACATGAGCCTGCAAATAAATGTGGACCCATTTACCAGCAAAATGGCTTTCCTCCCTGCTGTATTTTTAGGATTGGAATTTAATGAGGCCTTTGAACTTCATCTTGTTCCCTTTAAATGGTAGATTCTGATGTCTTCGCTTTCTCCAAGACAGGCCCTCATGTGTAGAAAACAGCTGAACCTCAGCAGCCCTCTTGGCCAGCTGTACCGCCTGTTCCTTTGCTCAGGAGCTTGGGGAGAAGCTGGTAGAAGGGCTTACAAAAAGATGATGTTGCTTGCTCTAAAAATATTGCTTATTTTAATTTCCTGAGCCTTCTAGCATCTCATAAAAGTATCAGGGTATCCAAATAAATAGAGACCTAATGGAGTGCTCAGTTCAGCCAAATAAAGCATAACCCTGTAACCCTGTTCTCAGGAAGTCTTTTCTGATGGATGATAGACAACCAAGCATCACCAAAACTTCCACCCTGTCTTTCCCCTCCCTCCTCTGTCTCCACTTCCAAATACTAGTTAGCATCTTGCTCATACCCAACATCAGTGTCAGACCTCTTTTCATCAGTTTGTTCAGAAATGAGAGCAGACTCCTTCCTGAGCAGACTAATGGCACACACAGAATGGAGCATTTGGCCCTGGGTTTTCACTTGGCACCACGATGCCCAATCCCACATCCCAGTTTTGCTTTGGAAGGTATTAAGGAGCTGCTGGGAACAAACTAACATTTAGCAGTGTGGATGGCCAGCAAATCAAAGTGAATGAAGGGAGTCAATTATTCAATACTCTAGATATACTGACCAAAAATAGGTTTAGTGGTCACTCGTATTGTCTTCCCTAAATGCCTTTTGTTACCATTGTGTGGTAATTACTCACTAGAGTGAGTAATAAGCCACATTCATTGCTCTCCTTTGTATTTTGGAATAAAATTTTTTATGTTGTAAGGCGTTACTTGTAGATGTTTAAAACTCTTCACACCAGCCTGCAGGGAGAATTTCAATCAGGATGAGTAACTAATTAACCCAGGATCTTCAGGAAGTTGCAGATTTCCATTAAAATCCACATTTCACATCTGAAAACCCAGATCATTGGCTGGTTGATACGAAATACTATCTCTCAAGTGTAATTTTATCCTTATTTGAAGGCCATTTTACACGTCTAAAATGGCATATTGGGAAGATACAGTGAATGGGGAGGAGGACAGGGCTTACCCCTCTATCCCCAGCATGCAGTCTATACTGGAACGATCTGGACGGGGGTCACTGGATTACCCCTGGCACTGCACGACTGTGCTAGCCAGCTGTAGCCACAAGGTTCAGCTCCTCTTTTCTTCCATTATTTCCTATCAACCATTCCTGCCATATTCTGGCACAACATTTTTCCCCATCTTCTCTCAGACTCCTCAGAGATGCCACCAGATTGCTGTTCTGGGAACAGGAAGGTTGATGGAGCCATGGCAGGAGAACAAAGAATGAAAACTAACAAGAAGAGCAAAAAAACCCTATACTTCCTCTCTTGCCCAAGAAATTTATGCCTGCAAAGTGTAATATGGCCATGGCTTAAATGGGATATGGGCCATTAGAAACTGCAAGAGTTAGTTAGGTTGTCCTTTTTTTCTCTCTCCCCACTTAACTCTAATTTAAGTAAGCCTGTGTGTAGCGTTGTCTCTGGGAACGGCATCGGTTCTGGTGAGTTCCACAAGTGGAAAATAAGAAACAGGGGTATATGGAAACTTTGACGGTAAAAATGAGAAAGGAGAAGAGTGAAATTCATGTTTTTAACAAAATTCTGTTTCCCAAGGATTTGTCAGTAAAGAAGGAGATGTTTGAGAAAAAAAGTTTCATGCCTGTTCTCTTTTAAGAGAGGTGTTTTGTACTAATAGAAGCTCATGCAGTATTTACAGTGGATAGAAACTGTGAAAACAGTCTAGCTCTCCAAACCCAAGTACCCTTTGGCATCTTTACTTATTAAAATTATCCAAGAGTAAGAGCCTATTAGAGTTATGCTCCAGTGGCTCACAGCTTCTGGGCCCAATGCTGATTCATTTGCAATGGAAAAATTTAATATCACTGAAGTAAACATTGTTATTTTGACTGAAAAAGAATATTGGAACCGAAGGCATTGTACAAACTGTCTAAACTTTAGCTATGTTGCATATAGGCAGGAATTTCAAGAAGGAGGTCCAGAAAGCCTACTGCCTCAAAATATTTAATCTTAAAAGTACGTAGAGATCAGAAGTTAGTTAGACAGTTAAAGGTAGATACCATACATGTTCGGAAGCAACCTAATCTGGGAATTTAGCTCTGTTGTTATCTAGCTCTTCATGCCTCTTTACCTATGACCCTTCACAGACCTCATCTGAAAAATATGCTCAAAGGATGTCTCCTACATCACATGTTCAGTTTCTAAGGAGAGGACTGAGTTGCTGGGCCATGCTGGGAATTTGGAGAGGAATAATGCCCCTTCACTTAGAACAAGCAAGAATTCGAGGTGTCAATTCTGCCTCCTCGTTTAAAGCACTCATGTAAAAAGAAGAGTCTATGCCCCAGAAAGGATGCAATTCACAGTGCACATTTATTGGATGAAAGATAATAAAATAACTCAAGGAAGCTGGCACTAGAGCCCGTATCTGCCCGCTTTTAGGGCTGAGATCCCTAATACTACAGCCTCCAGATTACAGTTGTATTTTTCTTGCTGTCTTTCTGGCCCTGGGACTCTTGCATTCTTAGATACTCAACACAAAATAAAAGCAAGACAGAGCTGCTGAGGAATTTGAACGCTCTGAGCAGAGATACTTTGGCTGCATGAGGCAGTAGGAAAAGTATGTGCGAGCATGTGTGTGTGTGCGTGCCTGTGTGCATGTGTGTGTGTGATATGGCTCAGGGAGACGGGGAATGAGACCACACACTGGAAGAGAGAGAAAAAGCAGCTTCAGCAGTCTGAACAGCTCTGCTCTGTAGGTTTGTGGGAAGCCTGGAGAGGTGACTCTTGGATTAAGGTTCTGGCAGAAAGAGTCTTGAAGGGGTAAGTGAAGAAGCTGTCGTAGGTTGTTTGATTTTTTCCTACAGTCAAAGAAGCCGGATTTGTACATTCCTGTACGTCAAGTTGCGTAAAAGATATGTGATTGAATCCATTACTAAGTTTTCTTCCCAACTGGCAGATCTTAGGAGATCCTGATCTAACAGCTGCTTAGATCAAAACATGCTGCTAATCCATCCTTTATTGGATGCGAGGGGGAACATTGTCACCAAGGATGAGGAAAAGGCTGAGGTACTTAATGCCTTCTTTGCCTCAGTCCTTAACAGGCAGACCAGTTATCCTCAGGGTACTCAGCCCCCTGAGCTGGAAGACAGGGATGGCGAGCAGGATGAACCCCCCGTAATCCAAGACGAAGCAGTCAACAACCTGCTACGCCACCTGGACGCTCACAAGTCTATGGGGCCGGATGGGATCCACCCGAGAGTGCTGGGGGAGCTGGCAGAGGAGCTCGCCAAGCCACTCTCCATCATTTATCAGCAGTCCTGGTTAACGGGGGAGGTCCCGGACGACTGGAGGCTTGCCAATGTGACGCCCATCTACAGGAAGGGCCAGAAGGAGGATCCGGGGAACTACAGGCCTGTCAGCCTGACCTCGGTGCCGGGGAAGATTATGGAGCGGTTCATCTTGAGGGCGCTCACAAGGCATGAGCGGGACAACCAGGGCATCAGGCCCAGCCAGCACAGGTTCATGAGAGGCAGGTCCTGCTTGACCAACCTGATCTCCTTCTATGACCAGGTGACCCGCCTAGTGGACGAGGGAAAGGCTGTGGATGTGGTCTACCTGGACTTCAGTAAGGCCTTTGACACCGTCTCCCACGGCATTCTCCTAGAGAAGCTGGCAGCTCACGACTTAGACAGGTGTACTCTGCGTTGGGTCAAAAACTGGCTGGACGGCCGGGCCCAGAGAGTTGCGGTGAATGGAGTTAAATCCAGTTGGCGGCCGGTCACGAGCGGTGTTCCCCAGGGCTCAGTACTGGGGCCGGTCTTGTTCAATATCTTTATCAACGATCTGGATGAGAGGATCGAGTGCACCCTCAGTAAGTTTGCAGACGACCCCAAGTTGGGTGGGAGCATTGATCTGCTCGAGGGTAGGAAGGCTCTGCAGAGGGACCTGGACAGGCTGGATCGATGGGCCCAGGCCAACTGCATGAGATTCAACAAGGCCAAGTGCCGGGTCCTGCACTTCGGCCACAACAACCCCATGCAGCGCTACAGGCTTGGGGAAGAGTGGCTGGAAAGCTGCCTGGCGGAAAAGGACCTGGGGGTGCTGGTCGACAGCCGGCTGAACACGAGCCGGCAGTGTGCCCAGGCGGCCAAGAAGGCCAATGGCATCCTGGCCTGTATCAGAAATAGTGGGGCCAGCAGGAGGAGGGAAGTGATCGTGCCCCTGTACTCGGCCCTGGTGAGGCTGCACCTCGAATACTGTGTTCAGTTTTGGGCCCCTCACTACAAGAAGGACGTCGAGGTGTTAGACATTGTCCAGAGAAGGGCAACGAGGCTGGTGAGGGGTCTGGAGAACAAGTCTGATGAGGAGCAGCTGAGGGAACTGGGGTTGTTTAGCCTGCAGAAAAGGAGGCTGAGGGGAGACCTCATCGCTCTCTACAACTACCTGAAAGGAGGTTGTAGCGAGGTGGGTGTCGGTCTCTTCTCCCAAGTAACTAGCGATAGGATGAGTGGAAACGGCCTCAAGTTGCGCCAGGGGAGGTTTAGATTGGACATGAGGAAAAATTTCTTTACTGAAAGAGTGGTTAAACATTGGAACAGGCTGCCCAGGGAAGTGGTGGAGTCCCCATCCCTGGAGGTATTTAAAAGACGTGTAGATGAGGCGCTTAGGGACATGGTTTAGTGGGCATGGTGGTGTTGGGCTGATGGTTGGACTCGATGATCTTAGAGGTCTTTTCCAACCTTAATGACTCTACGATTCTAATAGCAGTAGCATGTTTTCCTCTCCAGTCATGGGGAATGTGAAGATATTTTTAAGAATTTTCATATTTTTACATTTCAGTGCTGTGCCTACAACCTCACTACTGCTGTCCCTTTTTCATGGTATTCAAAGATACTATTATTTTATAAACCCAGACTTCAGTTATAGTCCACCATTTTGATCCTTTTGTTTTGAAATAACTCAAATAACTCTGAGTTCTCCCACTCTCCTAAGAAGAAGGTAGGCTGGCTTCCCATGTTAGCTGCACTTCTGTAAAGCTTCATCAATTGACATCAATTGACTCTAAGTTTGAAGTGAATCCTGCAACTCAGATCCATTGAGTTACTCCAAATTTATATAAGAAATAAGAATTTGAGTCTCAGCTGACAAGTATAGACCATAATGGTATGTGTAACCTGCCTTTTCTCACAATCAATGGCTTGGCACATCACCCATTGTCAACAAAGAGGAAGAGAGGCTGACAGGGAGACGTACAACTGAAAGTCCTAAATAATCTGAGAGTGGCTAAGGCTCCCTTTTGTTAAAGGGAGGAAAGATAGCGGGGAAGTCAGTCAGCTTTCTTTTGAAAGGAGCCAGAAGGGTCCTTTCCTCCCTCTGAGGAAACCCTCTGACTTTTGGAAGGAAGAACCTATCTACAGAAACAAAGATGGCTCGAGCTTAAGAGAAGTGAATGAACTGCAGGCTGGCTTCCCTGTTGAAAGCAAATAGTGCTGGCTTCTGCAGAGACAAGTACCTTCCCTCTGACCTCAACAACGCACTAGTACTGACATCTTTTAAGATGTAAATTTAATTTATATACAACTGATGCACACACAAATCCCGCTGGAAGTGAGACAGTGCTCATGATTCATGTTTCCTGCTGCATAAGCATCCAGGTGAAATTTCTCCCCACTCACTGTCAGCAGTGGCCTGGATCAGGCTCGGGCTCGGGCTCAGGCTCAGGCTCAGCTTCCACAGCAGCTCTTGGGGCTCATCCTGTCAGCTCCCAGCGATGCGGACTGTGCTCTGTAAGGCTGTAAAAAGCCAACATGGAATTTAACTAAATAAATAGTTTAGCAATGAATATTACAAAGTAACCTTTTACTTGGTCTTTTTTTTTTTTAACAGGGGATAGATGTTTTGCTGCCAGTTTGTGTGTTTATTTTCCAGTTGCCATAGAAAATAATTGACCTATTTTCTTCCAAGAATAAATATCTTTATTCAAGCTTCCTAAAAAAACAGGCAGCCAAGACTTGCACTGAGGCCCCACCCATGCTGTCTGCTGCTACAGCCCACAGCGGACAGATTAAGCTTTACCATTTTTACTGAGGCTTTTGAACTGTTGGATGAAAATGTGTTTCTTACAGTACATTTATCCTGCTGACTCCTACTGTTTCAGACCAGAGATACGGTTCTAATGAGAAGCCTAAGGAGATGCAAAATGTGAACAAGGCAAGACATTCAGCAGTGTCATTGCCCCTGGCTCGTTGCTGTTTCCTCGCCATTTCTTTAAATCCCCCAAAAAGATAACTAAGCCACCTTTCAGAATGTTTCTCCCGGTCATTCCTTTTTCTTTTCCCTGTTCTCGATATATAAGGGCTTCATCAAAAGCCCACTGAATTTACGGGAAGAGTTGATGGCATCAGGATTTCAGTGCTAAGTAGATTATCCTTTGTTTCTGGATCGCCTTCTTTCTTTTGTTCGTGGATGTAAAATGGGGAGAGGGAACCCTTTGGAACTCCTCATGCAGCTCCCCCCGAGAACCAGGCCATTTGCTCTGTTACCCTCTCCATAACCCCAGAATATGTACTCAGACACTACTCCAGTCATTTTTCTTCCTCATACTAGTCCCTGAATATTAATCTCTGCATATTGTTCATGTTTGCATACTGCTGTCCACTTGAAATTATTCTAAAATTATTTCTGCCAGATTATAGGCAGTGTTTCTATTTATATATCATGGAATTGTTTTTTCATTGCTGCTAAGCACTGCACTGAATCTTTGAGAGTTTTATCTATTGCTTTGTCCAGCAACATTTGTGTTCACTGTTCAGTGGTGTACATGGCAAGTGAGGCAGCCTTGTCATGACTGAGAGTGTCTGCAGCACTCCTACCTTATTTGCTGAAAATGTGGAAGCATGTGGTAAAGTCAGCACAAGGATACACAATATGAAAGAACAGCCTTGTAATTCTGATTTGACTTTATGTACCTGACTAGGTAGTTGTTAGGAACAGCAATGGCTGCTTCTTCTGTTCTTCTTGTGCAAAAGTCAGCATCTTCACACCCATCTACTAAGCAGTCAAAAATATGACCCAGAAGGAGGACTAGGTAGAAAGTTCCCCAGAATCATGGGTGCATCCGTGCTGTTCATTGGACCATGTTTGAGCCCAGACTTGCTCCTTTTCCTTGTATGAATGCAAGGCCTGACTTGGCAATGGGATCAGACACATACTAGGAGAGAGAGCCTGGGCGTATCCTGCACCTGCGTGCCAGTTCAAGCACCCATCTCCGTGTGCGCTTTGCTCCGCCTGGCGGGTACCATTCTTCCATCAGGCCAACAGGGACAGCCCCAGGCTGCTCTCTGAGCTGCAGGGATGCGGCTGGCGTGCCGCAGCACTGCAGGTATGAGCACATGCCACGCACCAGCTCCTCCTCTGCCCTGCAGACCTCCATACCGTATGTACTATGGGGACAGTTGTATGTGGTTCCCAAACCTATCCGTCACATCTGCAGAGGGAAATCGCTGTAATCCACACATCATGTCTCCCAACTACCCTTACAGAACATCATGCATGCTTTAAAATGCAGTTGTTGAAACCAATCCAGCTGATTTGTAAATTCCTTTTTAAAATATGCAAATATACAAAAATGCTTTCTTAGTGCACATTACAAGATTATTTCAGATATTAAATTAAAATTGAGAATAACTGGAATTCCTGAGGTAAATAAGACTGATGACTGCTGGGAAAAGGAAAGGGAAATTATTATTTACTCAGTGTTGGCTGTAACACCAGGTTAAAAAAGGGATGTTTTGACCTTGTGTATTCCCACTAAGTTTTCATGTATGTGAATTAAGTGATCCCAAAGATGCTCACAAGTCTTACCACTCCAGCGTGACAAATTACTTCATGTTCTCCCTGGATTGATAGTCAGATAAATAGAGGCACAGTGTTTATTTTACCACTCAGCAGATCTTTCAAATATTATTACTGTGGCATATTTCCTTTGTTTTATTTTATTTCAAGTTGAATTCTATTTAAGACTTTAGGTCACTGCTTTATGCCCTTGGGCTGGGTACAGATCTTTAACCAAGCCACTGTAAATAAACGGTAGTGATTTTCATGTGATTGCAGGTCATGACAATGCTGTTGGGAACATTTTCTTTACATGCCATGTCACTTTCACCTACTGCCTTCAGGCCAGTGCATGACATGCAGTAAGTGTCAGGTGAAATGTCACATCTGGGAGGAAGAGCTTGTGTGAATGTTAAACTGGAATGTGGAAAAATGGTGTCACATACCCTGTAATCTAATATTGTTCTGCCTTAAAAGGGATGTTTTCTCTATGGAGATATGTGTTTAACCAAAATGACTTCTGCTTGAAGTTCAACAGAAACTAAACTTATCTGTTTATCCCCAGCTTTCTTGGGAAGCTCTTGCTACAGTGGTTCAATCCCAGGTCCTTGTATATTTTGCTGACATGATAAGAGCCTTTAACAAATAAACTCAAAACATGGAAAGCAAAGGAATGAAATTAATTTGTCTTATGGCATGAGAATAGCAACCTTCTCCTAAGACACGAGAATAGCATCCTTCCCTTAAGACTCCAAGTCCTAGGAGGGTCCCTAGTCTTATACTTGGATCTGCCAAGTATAAGAATAGGGAAGGTATCTAGTGATGCTTCCCTGCTACATACTTGGCTCAGGGGTTTAAGAACTTGTGATGCATTATGTGACGTGTCTCTTTTCTGTTTGTTTTGAATCTGTCACCTGCTAGGTCTATTTGATATCCACAGTTCTTCTATTAGAAAAGACAGTGGACAATTAACTCCTACTCACCTTTTCATTGCTACTCTCTGCTTACAGAAGTCTATCACAGCATCCCTCCATTGTTTTCTGGGCTGCATGCCATTCCTTGCAGGGAAGCCATTCTTCAGCTTCAACGGTCCTTCTTGTCCTTCTCTTTATCTTTTCTATTTTTACTATAAACTTTCTGAGATGAGGGCACTGGAAGTGCACACAGTTTTCAAGTTCTGGGTCCACTATGGATTCATGCCATACTCTTTTCCAAATAATTCCCAGCATTTTAGCAGTTTAATTGTTTGTTAGTAAGGACTTGCCTTTCAAAATCTCTCTCCTGAGTGATAGAAACTATTTCTGAGTCTAACGTATATAGGATTGTTCCTCCTGCAGGCATTACTTTACATTTATGCATTCAGTTTCATTTGTGGTTTTATTACTCCCTTAGCATCATAAGGATCTCCTGCAAATCTTCACAGTCAGCTTCCATTTTGATTACCCTGAACAATACGGTATCATCAGCAAATTTTGCCACTTCACTGTTTAACCCTTTTCCCAGCTCATTCTCTACCACTGTTTTTACTCGTTTACCTGGTGTTTTCAATGGTTTTGAATTCTTATTTCTGACAAATTTATGAAATTCCATTCAGCTGGTATTGAGGTGGTTTTAAACAAGAAATTATACACAATAGTTAATGGTTCAGCTATTTCAGAATTGCGTTCCTTTACAACTCTGCTCTGAACAGCATCTGGGTACGGTGATTTGTTAGTATTCACTTTGTTGATGGTTCCACTTCCACTGACAATTCAGTCCATGACACATCCTCAGATCCACCCACTGGGAAGAAGGAGTCTGACGGGGAAATGTTCCTAAAGTCTCCAAAGAGAGCACAGCTACAAAAAAAAAATTGTTTGCTGTTTCTGCTATGACCTTATGTTCTCCGAGTACTCCCTTTTATGCTTGGCCATCAATTGCCCTGCAAACTTTCTGGCTGGCTTTTTATTCCTCATCTTTTTCAAAAAGAATTTATATGACATTTTATCTCTTTTTCAAGTTGTTCCTCAAACTCTTTTCCAACCTGCCTTTGTATGCATTTATATTTAACGTGCCAGTTTTTTATTTTATTTTCCATTTTCCTCCTTTCAGCGTAGCCTCTGATATTTTAAAGCTGTCTTCTTACTTCAAATACCTTCCATTAACCTGATATTAAATCATGTAATTTGATTGCTTTGGGCTTAGGGTGGAGTGTGCTGATATTTCTGAAGTCTGTGTGGTAGAAGTCCTGCAATCCTTCTGAGACTTTGATATCTTGTTTATAAATAGTCTTCATATTAACTGCAAACATTTACTCTTTTAGTTGCCCCCTTTCGGTCTTTTTTTCAATAAGAGTTCTCATTTTTATATAGCTGTTTGTTTGTTTGTTTGTTTGTTTTTAATCAACTACTACTGAAGTAGATTTTGGAGACTTGCTGCTCCACAGAATTTTGCTTCCCTAGATTTTAAATCTAGGTGCATAATAGTCAGTAAGTTCATTTTCACCCACAGGGAGACTCCTCCTTTTTTTCTGACACTCTGCAATGTACTGTCTTGTCTGCTTGCCTCTCTGTATCTTGTCCTGTGGCATAAGCTGCATATATTAGACTTCGGAGCTCCTTCGTCTTCTTTTTGCTAAGTAGCATTTGCTTTGTCCACCTTTTGGCTGATAAGAGCTAAAAATGTTGTTGAAGAGAGTTTGAATGACTAGCAGCAAAAAGCTTAAAATGGGTGTGGATTGATAGCCATCAGTGATCTCTCCAGCACTGATATAACATTCATTGGTATCAAGTGGAACACACATGACAATGCTGTTTGACCTCCAGAGCACCTATCTCTATTTTCCGTGCCAGAGCCTCCGTTCATTGCCTTTGGGACCTTGCTGCTGCCTTCTCACTTGTCTGAATACTGGGCCACAAG
This sequence comes from Aptenodytes patagonicus, assembly GCF_965638725.1. NCBI lineage: Eukaryota > Metazoa > Chordata > Aves > Sphenisciformes > Spheniscidae > Aptenodytes > Aptenodytes patagonicus. The sequence goes on from NC_134951.1 coordinate 94,637,133, forward strand.
AGTTTGTCTTTATGCGTGCCTTTCAAATATGACGAGAGATTCTGCCCATGTCCTACTTTCAACTAAGAGGTCATGCACCCAGTAAAGCATTACCTAATTCAGATGGGATCCTCTGCATTGCAACTGCACTTTCTTCCAGTGAAATATTCCCTTCCTGGAACTATTTAACCGGATCAACATTCAACTTGCCCTTTTATTTCTAGGCAGAAGGATAATTATGTAGCGTCATCCCAGACTCTGAAATGAAACTGTCAGTTATACAACGGTGTCATCACACTACATTTGACAAATCAGTCACAGGACTGTTCATATATGCCAACACGTCAGCATCACTGCCTCTGCCCTCAAGCTGATCATCTTCTCTATGCACCCTCCTCCTCTGACCTCAGAAGCAAGTCTCCTAAACTCAAATTTTCCATGTGATGGTATGGAAAAGGGCAGTGCGCTTACTGATCTCACTTAATACTTTATTAGTGAATAAGTAAATTATTGAAATACGTACAGAATGAAGGAGAAAAAATGGAAACTAGGCTATAAATAGAACAAGCTTGCTGCTTGAGAGTTAAGCAGTCATCCATACTCATCTTCTAAATTATTCAACTTGCTGCTCTAATTCATTAGTTTCTTCCAGTATGAAAAAAATGCACTTGTTTCTATGGCAATCCTCTGAATTTACATTGAACTGAAGATCTAGATAGCCCCTGAGATTTTATAGGATCTTTTTGTCTGTTTAACCAAAACCTATAAACTCAAGTTTACCTTTATTTTTCAAAGATATCCTTGAGGTTAGCACTGGGTCTATACACTGATGACAGCTACAACACAGTAGAAAAATGAATAAGGGAGGTTTAAATTGGTTTCATCAGGATGTTGCAGCCACAGTAACCTTGACATAAGCCAGCTGTGAGCTTCTCAGGCTAAAACAGTCCTGAGATGAATCAGTTTTAATAATACTTCTGGCTTGTGCACCATTTTAACTGTATCTAAAAATCCTCCAGGTTTATTGAGTTCAAGAGATATTGTTATTATTCAAACAGTTTTGTTTGCTTGAGTCCCATAAAACTTAAGCAATAAGCTCCTCACATGCTATGTACTTTAGAGGCTCCTAAGTGACCCATAAGGAAGTTTGTGGAAAATCCCATATCGCAGAACTGGGCACATGGGCCCAAAGTGTAACCATGAAGCTCAGAACAAATCTTACATCTGTGTACAAAAGGCCAGAGAAAGAAAATTCTCATTCTCAGCTGCTTCCTTCAGTTCTGATTGAGGGGTGGGCCTGGAAGTGCCTGATCCATAAGGAGTTGTGCCACCACCGTACCTTACAAACAGTGCAAGGTAAACCCGTCTGCCCACTATTCAGTAAAGTTCACTTTAAGGTCAGTAAATGTAAGTATTTTCGAATCAACTCACCTACAGTCCTGAGTCTAGGAGTGCTTGCTATTCTGTTTATTTATTGTCTCGAGTGATCAAAAGTATGCATGTTTTAACCAGTTTCTTTAGCACAGTGGACTTTTACAGCTGTCACTGTGCTTAATATTGCTTAAGAGTGGACTGAAAAGTTTTGGGACTGAATCTGCATTACAGCTAGTTTGCATTGAGTCTCACTTTGAAGACAAACCTAAGCACTTACCAGGTGAAGTTTGATGGTACCAAATTTTCATTTGATATTTCCAGAATGCTTTGCCTCTCCACCTCTGGTGAACTTCTTATTTCCTTAGCAAGGAGGCAAATCAGAAATAGCTCTGAAAAGCAAGTCCCATTATGTTTTGATTTGTCTTGAACCAAACACTTCTGAGGCCAATTTGGATCATGATCTTTGAATCTGAATTTACCAATCACCTGAAATTTAAAGGATTAAAATCTTACTGTGGGATCTCATTGATCCAACAATATTGGCCACAGGCCTTTTTGAAACAGGGAACATTTTACATCCTTCTGAGACTCCACTCAGCGCAAATGAACAAAATCTGAGAACCTCTGCATGCACGCTCTTGGTGGTGATCTTACCACTAAGGACTGCAGTGTTAAAATCACAGTATCTGTCCGGTACCACAATTCAAAATGGTTAAAAAAAGAAACTGGGGAAAAAAAACCTCAGAGAGCACTCTGACATTAGCCTATGAAAAAAAGGATTTAGGGGTAGGAAACTGGATGTACTCCATAGATATAAGAGTGGGATAGAAAATAAACATAGCTGATAAAAGCATGTGTAACATGGTAAGCCAAATAAGACTTCAGAGGTAATCCTGCACAAAGTGATTCTAAATATTTGAAGAGAGATGCTCCTGGAGAAGATCCCCCTTAGCGGTATTGCAATTGTCTCTAACTGCTGGATATTTGGGGACATGTCAGTTTAATCACAGCATGTGAGTTCAATGTCAGCAAATTCCTATTAGTTCTGTCATTTCCTACCTTACTGCCCCTATTTGCCTTCAACCAAGAGACATACATCCACAGATGTTGCTTTTACATTTGCAGAATGGGGGAGGTTGTGTGTAAACACCCTGATTTCTTGTTATTTGGCTCAAGGTAATCATCTTAACCTTTCTTTCCAAAGATGTCATCAACACTTGCAGTTGGTTGCATTTGAATGAATGATCTCATGATAAACGTATGCCTTTGGTGATCGTCTTTCTCAGCATCCTGTGATTTTCCCTTCAAGAAAGGGAAATTTGAAATGCAATTTAAAGTAGCGGCAAGACCCTTCACACAGTAGAAACTCACAGCTTGAGAAAGATCGTTTTACAAAACTGGATTTGCTCTCTGGCGTGGCTGGATGATGATCTCATTGCTGTCACCGAACCAGAACGAAGACCTGACTGGAGCTGTTCAGGAATTTGAGGACAAAATGTAATGTCATTGGAAAATACTGATCTGTCAAAAACAACATATTCTTTGGAAATAGTTTGGTTTCAACAAACTTTTCCCAAATTACAGTCATATATCCTTTAAAAACTTGCCCAGTTTTCTGACAATTCGTGTAGTGGCCTGTTCAGGAGTTTGTGTTTCCAAGGTCTAAAGTTCTGGTAAAGCTTAAAATAAGTTGAGTTGGAAGGAGTTGAAGACCCAAAGTTTACAGTTTGTGAACAGAAAGGTGGTTTGCAGAAGAGAGCACTTGACAAAATATCCAGAATATCCCTCTAATTGGTTGCTGGCTTCACAGCCCTGCTTCTGGGCTGCAGCAGCTGATGACAGCTTCTGCAGAGAGCAAGCAAGGTCCACTGCTCGGCCCTTCTGACAGAAGACCAGAGCAGAAATAATCCAGCACCTCAGGATCCATCCTGGCAGCAACAGGATTGCTCCTCTCACTTCCATTCCTGCAAAACATTAAAGACATTAAAATCATCCCTGCAAGACATTAAAATCATTAAAGACAACAAAAAATGTTTTTACAAATATATTAATGACAAGAAGAGAGCCAAGGAGAATCTCCATCCTTTATTGGATGTGGAGGGGAACATTGTCACCGAGGATGAGGAAAAGGCTGAGGTACTTAATGCCTTCTTTGCCTTAGTCCTTAACAGGCAGACCAGTTATCCTCAGGGTACTCAGCCCCCTGAGCTGGAAGACAGGGACGGCGAGCAGGATGAACCCCCCATAATCCAAGACGAAGTAGTCAATGACCTGCTACGCCACCTGGATGCTCACAAGTCTATGGGGCCGGATGGGATCCACCCGAGAGTGCTGAGGGAGCTGGCGGAGGTGCTCGCCAAGCCACTCTCCATCATCTATCAGCAGTCCTGGTTAACGGGGGAGGTCCTGGACGACTGGAGGCTTGCCAATGTGACGCCCATCTACAGGAAGGGCTGGAAGGAGGATCCAGGGAACTACAGCCCTGTCAGCCTGACCTCGGTGCCAGGGAAGATTATGGAGCGGTTCATCTTGAGGGCGCTCACAAGGCATGTGCGGGACAACCAGGGCATCAGGCCCAGCCAGCACAGGTTCATGAGAGGCAGGTCCTGCTTGACCAACCTGATCTCCTTCTATGATGAGGTGACCCGCCTAGTGGACGAGGGAAAGGCTGTGGATGTGGTCTACCTGTACTTCAGTAAGGCCTTTGACACCGTCTCCCACAGCATTCTCCTAGAGAAGCTGGCGGCTCACGGCTTAGACAGGTGTACTCTGCGCTGGGTCAAAAACTGGCTGGACGGCCGGGCCCAGAGAGTTGTGGTGAATGGAGTTAAATCCAGTTGGCAGCCGGTCACGAGCGGTGTTCCCCAGGGCTCAGTTTTGGGGCCGGTCTTGTTCAATATCTTTATCAATGATCTGGATGAGAGGATCGAGCGCACCCTCAGTAAGTTTGCAGACGACCCCAAGTTGGGCGGGAGTGTTGATCTGCTCGAGGGTAGGAAGGCTCTGCAGAGGGACCTGGACAGGCTGGATCGATGGGCCGAGGCCAACTGTATGAGGTTCAACAAGGCCAAGTGCCAGGTCCTGCACTTTGGCCACAACAACCCCATGCAGCGCTACAGGCTTGGGGAAGAGTGGCTGGAAAGCTGCCTGTCGGAAAAGGACCTGGGGGTGCTGGTCGACAGCCGGCTGAACACGAGCCGGCAGTGTGCCCAGGCGGCCAAGAAGGCCAATGGCATCCTGGCCTGTATCAGAAATAGTGGGGCCAGCAGGAGGAGGGAAGTGATCGTGCCCCTGTACTCGGCCCTGGTGAGGCTGCACCTCGAATACTGTGTTCAGGTTTGGGCCCCTCACTACAAGAAGGATGTTGAGGTGTTAGACATTGTCCAGAGAAGGGCAACGAGGCTGGTGAGGGGTCTGGAGAACAAGTCTGATGAGGAGCGGCTGAGGGAACTGGGGTTGTTTAGCCTGCAGAAAAGGAGGCTGAGGGGAGACCTCATCACTCTCTACAACTACCTGAAAGGAGGTTGTAGCGAGGTGGGTGTCGGTCTCTTCGCCCAAGTAACTAGCGATAGGACGAGAGGAAATGGCCTCAAGTTGCGCCAGGGGAGGTTTAGATTGGACGTGAGGAAAAATTTCTTTACTGAAAGAGTGGTGAAACATTGGAACAGGCTGCCCAGGGAAGTGGTTGAGTCACCATCCCTGGAGGTATTTAAAAGACGTGTAGATGCGGCACTTCGGGACATGGTTTAGTGGGCATGGTGGTGTTGGGTTGACGGTTGGACTCGATGATCTTAGAGGTCTTTTCCAACCTTAATGATTCTATGATTCTATGATTCTAAAACCTCGCTGTGAAAGGGGAAGGGCCAAACAGCACCTGGCTCTACCCGGTGTCGGGAAGATGAGGACATTGCCATTACAGACTTGGGAGGAGAGAAGAAGCACCTCAGAGAGCAGCTCTTCATAAATCTTGCTTCCACAGGTATAGGCCTGATTTGGGGCTTGAGAGATCGAATTCATTTTTGGACTGGGAATGGGCTAATGGCAGATTGGTGGTGGCCCCCACATAGATTTACTCCATGTTTACAGAACATGCAAAGCACGGGTGCCTGCTCTTCAGGCTAGCCGATGGTTAGAGGTCCCCAGGATTTCAAGCCCCCTGCCTGTCCAGCTGGAGGATTCCCTTCTCACTGACCCCCGGGCTGTAACACTGAGCACAGGAGCGCTGGGAGCTGCAGTTCACGCAGGGGCTCACAAGACTTCCCCTCTCCCCACCGGAGGACTGGGTGCCAAAAGTAGACACTGCAGTTTTTAGGCTGCCTGAGCTGGGGTTAGGAGCCGGGAAGCCAGGACACAGACAGGGGTTTTTGAGTGTCCTGGGCCCTCCGCCAGAGAGCAGAGCGCTGTGCCAGGCCGCAGGGCTGTGGCAGCAAACTCGTTGGGGAGTCCCCAGGAGATAAGTCAGCTTTGTCGCCTTTTGAAAAAAAAAAAAACAAAGCAAGGAGACCGGAGAAATCTGCAGGGGATAACAACGACTGTAGTTTCCATTCCAGATCAGAGGGGAAATCTTCCATGTTTCAGAGTACAAAAACCTAAGTTTTAGGCAATTCTAGACGCAGTCTTAAGGCCTCAATCTATGCAACTGCATAGGCATCTACAGACTCACAGACGCAGAGCTAACTGCATAGTTGCTCCAGCCCTTCACTGGGGAATGCTTCTAATGCGTATTCAGACTTTAGAAGACAAAATACATAAGGCTCACACTAAGCCAGTACTTCTCTCTGTTATTTTCATCAGGACGCTGACCTTCCTGCCTCTCTTGCTGTGATTGATCAATCAGAATATTGTCATTGATATCTACAGCTGCCTGTCTCTGTTCCGATCTAGTTGAAGATGTCCCCCCCACAGCAGGGGGGTTGGACTAGATGACCTTTAGAGGTCCCTTCCAACCCAAACTATTCTATGATTCTATGATTCTATAAATGCTTCAGATAGCTGAATGTATCACATGAATTTGACCCTAAATAAAAAAGCACTTCACCAGCACTTTGTGTCCTTGCTCTGTGGTATCCATAGGAGCAAGGCTAAAGAAATGTTGTATCTCATATCTTCAGGAGAACCTGCCAGTCTTAATACTTTCTGCTCTTGCTGGTGTTAAGTCCACTGATGCCAGGAGAGTATCACCACATATTTCTTCTGAGCCTTGCATGCGTGCAGCTCACGACAACAATACCTGGCAGAGTCATATGAAAAAAGACTGTGAGAGGCCACTCGTATGCTTGGACTCTCCAGTGAGGACTTTGAAGTATTATGGTGAGCAGGATCCTGGTTCCTTCTTCTTCTGACAGCAGCACCTCTTTCTGCCTCTGCTCTACCCGCTGTTCTGCAACAACCCCTCAGCCCTTGCTGGCAGGAGCTCAGCACAGCTCAGCTCCAGGCTGGGCTGGTGCTTTTGAGGTTAGTTTTGCTGCCCCTGTGAGCAGGGCACGATAACCCTCACTGACAACTACGCTCCATCTTGTGAAACCTAAATAGTTTGAGAAGTATTTGGGGGCATAATATGTACAACGGTCTGTCCAGAGCCTAAAAGTCATCCTGGCCTTCGTTTCCTCGGTCGGAGTGAAAGCTGTTGGTGAAACAGAGGGTTGGAAACCAGAGTTGTGAGCTGTTCTGTGCCACAATCTTTTTAAAATATTCACTGAAGAAAGAACTTCCTTCTGGAGCACATGTTGTTTACAGGCTGAATTCCACGCTGAAGTTGATATTTATAGCTACTATGAATCTTTTAAAGGAGAATGGCCTCTAACTGCAATAAGGTATGAGGCTTTAATAATACAATACTTGCAGAGGTTAGACAAAATGTATGGTAGCCTTTTTTTTTTTTTTTAGCCAACGCATTGCAAACAAAGAAATATAAAATGAACTACACCCATTCTAGTGCCAGCAATCACAACTACAGATTGCATACAAAGCAAATGAAGGATTCTCTCTTTTCCCCAGGGCTACCTCCTAGCTGGCTGCTGTTTTTCTGATCATTGGCTGTTCAGTATACAGAACTTGAGGTTTTTTAAGAGTTTTGTATACACGGGAGAATAAGCAACCTGACAGTTCCATAAAAAGACACAATAATGGCATGTATTATATGCAAGTGATCTGCATTTGTTGCCTTAATAAATCAGGCCGATTTTAGCTGCATTTGTAGAGACACAGTGACACCCAGTGGTTGCTAATAGTAGACTGACAAAATTTATTTGGAGCACTGGATCAGATCATTAACTAGCTCATATGCGTTCCAGGGTCAGAAAAGTTCCAGCGTATGCTGTTCATTGAAAGAAATGTGAGTCAGTATCTGTCTCTATTTTATATATTTTATTGAAGCTTCTAAACGAAAATAAAATAGAAATACACAGCACTAATCATACTAAGCACAGCACTAATCATACTAAGCAAAGAATATTTCTTCTGAAAAATTCCTTTAAGAAAAGAAAACCCTACACCTCTGGATTCTTTCAACTTCCCACAGTAACATGAAGTTAATATAATGTTTTCTTAGAGCCTTTGCTAAATAAAATCTTATTGGCTTAAGTACAATTCAAATAATTAACTGTTTTCATTTGTCACAAAACTTTTGCTAATCAAGTCTGTAGGGGAAATATTCTCTATTTCATCTTTAGGGCAGGAGATGGGATGGTTTATATTCAGTTTGTTATTCCATCTTTATTTTAGCATTTTGGCTAGCAAATTTGCTCTTACAGTTGACAATGTGTGAAGACCACTTCATGTTTTCAAGAACAAAGCTGGCTTTCCTCTACCTCTGAAGTGCAGATTAAATTTTATTGTGGATTTTTTTGCAGGAACCACGTCAGGCTTCAAAATGGAAACTCAGTGCCAGGTTTAATTAAAAAAACAAATTGCTCTTGCATCATTTTGATATAAATGAAAAGTTTCCTGCTTGAAATGAAGTGAATATTGGGCAGTGATTCCTGATTTCTAATCTAGCAGCAGTAGAGTCATTGGTTGTTTATGTAGAGCAGTGGCTCAGTAATACATTTCCCTTCGATCTGAAATTTTTGTTTAATCTTTGCTGAAAATCCACAGAGGTTATTCTAATGTTCTTATGGTCAGCAGCAGGAGTTCAACAGTTTAAGGGTGATTCCGTGCCAGGCACAGACTAGCATTAGTACACTGCAAAAGACAAGACCGTGCATGTTCAAGAATCAGGGGAAGCAAAGGAGCGGTGAAGCCCAGGATCCAGTGAAGATGCAGAGAAACTCCCAGTGACATCAGTGGAGCATAACTGTGCATAAGTGCCTATGAGCATTGGCCCAGATGATTATGCTTTTGCACATCTGCCAGTGAAAATCGCTCAAGGTTGGGGAAGATATACGATTATGAGTTGACTAATATGCTACAACAGTGTAACCCTGACTGTTGTGGTATATTAGTATACTGACTCATTTTCCAGGCTGTGGCTTTAATGAAATACTTGGTTTTGTCCTAAAGCCTGCGGAAAAACCTCCTAGTCACCCTTACTTCTTTTCATGTAGTGCTGGAAGAGGTTTGCTTCCTACCAATCATGCAAGTTCACTCCCATGTTCTAATATATTGTTCAGAACAGGGGTTTAGGCCTTTTTTAGGCTTATCTGTGACCTGACATGCCCTCTTGCCCTGAGCGCATGAGCTCCTACCAGAGTTTTCCAGTAAGACATTATTGCTACTAGCAGTGCTGAGCTAGATGTGCTTCGCATTTGTACCTTCAAACCTTCAGCTGGAAGTGGTCTGGGGTAATTCTGAGTAGAGAACCTAAGGGATTGTGAGTAGAGCTCCTGAGACATCTGTGTGCCATGAAGAAGGCCTAGAAGTAGCTAGGTTTCTGAAAGTGTTTCCAGATCAATGAGATTTCTCTCCGGACACTGGGATATTCACAAGCCTGAAAAGGAACAACCCTTTGCTGTTTTCCCTATTATATTTTTGTAATCTGGAGAAAATTTTCTGAGTTTTAACACTGACAAATCTATTCTTACTGTTATTCTCTGCCTTTTGGCAGGTGGCACCATTTGATCCAAATTTCAAGCTAATTTTTGAGGTCCCCATCTTGAAAGAATTTGAGCAGTTGCAGCTCCCACAAAAATAACCTGATCATTCCTATATCCCAATCAAAATTAATTTTGTTAAAAAACTCTTTGTATAAAAAAAAATGTCAGGGAAGATTCACAGGAAAAAAGGAACAGGAGTAGAAAGGAGTAAAGTTAAAGGAGAAAAGAACAGCAAATGCAGAGGAGTAAATTTAAAGGATTGCTTGCCATATGTGAAGGAATCTCTATGGTTAGAAATAGTCCAAATCTTACTTTCCTTCCACTGGAACCCATTATGTTTTCACACAAGAGAACTAACACAATAAGGATGTTAATGCTCTTCTTGCGTGCTAGCTAGTTATTAGAGACTCACAATAAGGAAGGTGATCAGAGAATAGTTGTCACATGCCCAAACTACCCTAATTCAAGGAAATTGCCACCTCAGTGCATCATATGAGGCAGGTCAAGCCTAGGGTGAAGCAAGCTTTCTGTGTAAGAATTTTAATTAGCAATGAGCACAATAAAATACATAAGCTGCTGAAAGTTAACAAGTGCTACTGTTTGAGATTTATGTCCAAATCCATGCTGTGTACTTCCCTTTCCTCACCGCCATAATGGATTAGCAGTATACTGGATAGCAATCAACAAATATTACAATCATCCTTCTAATCTTATTAGCAAAGTTGTAAGAAGCATTAAGGACACATTTATACCACTTGTGGGAAACAGTCCAAATACAACGAACCAAAAGCTGCTTATCTACAAGCAAAAACAGCATTATATGACTGAAGGGGGCCAAGTTAATCAGAGCTATCAAGAGACTAATTCAGATCCAGAGGGCTGGGAAGGCAGATTAAATGATCGTTCATAAATCATTGAAAGCATACACTATACAGTATTGTAACAGCAAACAATGATCTTCTGTAGGGTGCAGTTTCCTGCTTTCTATATATCTATGTTTTGACATTTTAAGTATCTCATCAGCATCTTTTTATCCCTAAGTTGTGAATGTGTAGCAGTAGCATTATAACTCAGCTTGTTAATCATCAGACCTTTAGGAAGGAAGGGGATGGACTGTAAAAACAAACCTAAAATTGTTCATGTTTACAGGCAGCACTTCTGTGCTTACTACAAGCACGTACAAAGTATAAAAGAATATGATCCAAGATATTGTGGAGGAAAACTGGGGAAAGCAACTGAGGGAATGTGAAAAATCAGCTTTATATATGTCTCAGGCTCCTTTGTTTTATAGGAGGGAGGGGAAGACACCTCTGGTTAATTTTTAACTTTTACAATATTTTGTAGAAGTACTGAAATGTGCTGGTTTAGTGAGGAAAACAGCACACCAAAATGTAGGTTTTTTCACTGACTCCACCATGGAACAACTGGGGTCTGGTCTTATTATGCCTTTCTTCTAGGAGGATTGAGACTATCCACAGGCTACAATTGATTCCTCTTTAGAACTGTCTTCCAAAGGCTCAGTTACCCATTTTTGAAAGTGGTTAAAACATTGCTCTTCGGCTGCTTGCTTTTTTCCCCCAATCAGCAGTCCTAACAAAGGCTTTTCCACTACTTACCAAAAGTAAAGGAATCTTCCAAGGACTAGAGTTAATGGCACTTGTTTCTGATCTCACAAGACATGGAACACACGCCAGTTCTCTACACAACATAATCTTCCACATTTCTAGTGCCTGATTTTTCATTGCTATGCACTGCATGTACTTACTTATATCAGCACAAAGCGAGGGCAAAAGGCTGCCAATGCAAAGCACTCTCTTTGGAAACATCACACTCTGGGATAAAAGACAACACAACACATTGGAAAGAAGAGAATAGTCCTTTAATTACAATAATTAAATTATGTGTGGTTTTGTTAATTTTTTCATAGAAAACAGAAAGGTCTTCAGACTGGAAGGGTAAGGCTGAATAGCATGAGAGCCTAAAAACAAGTGAAGTCAGCAGTTCAATTTGATAGCACTGTCAAATCAAACTTGTACAGATTTGCCCCCAACTATCTGAGCAATGTCATTTGTTCGTTTTTGTGGCTTCATGGACTTCTTTTTAGTTCTGTTCTCCTTTCCCTTTCTCCACCGAAAAACTTTACATATCCCATTTATAGCTCTAGGAAGGTGATTGCCTCAGTGCTTACATAGTCCTTTGGGTTTTGGCATAGAATCAGACATAAGCCCTCATCTGGCTCTTATTTTCTCTCTAGGCCTTACCCAAATCTGCCTGCTCTATATCTCAGGTTTCCAGCGTGGTCCTATTATGTCCGAGATGCCAACTGGCAACAAAACTGCACAGCCACCTGGAGTACAAAGTAAATATTTTCTTGGACATTCTAATTTCTCAGCATCTTGTCCGAGTTCCTGGTTTGCTCCCTAAGTTTCTCCCTAAGGTGCCTTAATTGCAATCATCCTCAAAAAAGGATCGCCTATCTCCGTTCAAGCTACAGGACTGAATTTTTACCACCATCTCTCCAAGATCTTGTTCTTACAAGGCCACCTGCCTGGACTACCCGCACTTTCTTCTTCAGGTTCAGCAATAGCTATTAACCCTCTTCTGTCAGCTGCTTTCTAGATCTAGTTCTTGCAACTATCTTAAATGGAAAAGGAAGTCCTTTGAAGATATGTTGGTTGTTTCAAACACCTGTCCACATCCTAGTACATTAATTATGAGGCCTAATAGAGCTCTTTGGTTTTGTATCATATGTCTTAACTGTCAGAGTGGATTTATACATCTCAAGACAAGAACACTCAGTATGTTGCAATCCAATATCCACCAGAGAATAGAGAGTGAGCTTTTCTACTTGTTTTTTCTTACAGAACAAAGCTGTGGAGGGCAAGAAATTTGCCTCGGTCTGCAGCATCAGGTGCCAGTGATAAAGAGTAAACAAAGGAATGGTCCCTCTAATTTATTCAACTTTTCATTGTTTCTACTGTAAACAACAATAACTAGAGTCTTCGGTGAGAAGTATAGTCTGCTCAGGGAGTAGGAAGGAAAGACCAAATACAGCTGTGGGAAGAGGGATGCAGGGATTACCAAGAGCTTGGTTATTCTTTCACATTTTGACCAATCTGAAATAGAGCTTTGAAGCACAAAGTTGCTCTGCTAAGCAACTAAGCAATTGAAAGGATTGAAATTCATAAATGTTGATGAGACTATCTTCTTTAAACTGTATTATTTTGAGATTTCCTTTCTGTGTCAAAATAAAAAATAAGTATTTACTACAGAAATCCACAGATGCACCCTAGTAATTTTAAATCCATTTTTCTATTTTTTATTCAGTTTTCAGTCTATATATTTGATAGAAGGTTTTGCTGCTTGGGAAAAAAAAAGTATTTTCTAGCCTGTGTCGGATTTTGTCAATAGAGATAACTTAAGCATTTGCACTGAATTCAGTGCTTTGCTGAGCTGGGATCATGCCTTTGAAGGATCCTAACTACAGGGAAGATGCTGTATTTCTTTTTACTGGCAGGGCACAGGGAGACAAATGAAACAGCTTTGAAGCACTCTCTGGCACAGAACAGAACTCAAGAGTACAAGTGCTTACAAGGAGATAACACAGGTTAATGGGTTCATGACGTACAAGCACCCATGGTTCAACACTGCCTAGAGAAGTGAAACAGCAGCTCTAACTGGTGCTCCTCTCCCTTCATTCCAGTGGCAGACTGGAAACAACAGTCTGCTGTCTTTGGTTGGCCACCGCGTTTTACAGAAGCGGCCAAGTGACTCCTCTGTTTTCTTTTGCTGTGTTTGGAGCTGCCTTGTGTACACGGTTCTCTCCTGGGATATTTGTGGACTGGAGACTGCATTCTGGCTTGTCTACACCAGGAACTAAGGGTATCAGAAAACAACCAACTTCCTGTAAAGTGGACCACAGTATGACGTTAAGAGCACACCTGCAACTTTGTTATAATGTCCACATGTAAACTCGTACCACATGTTAAATGTGCAGTAGCTTACTGTGAAAGAAAGCAATAGATGCTGACTTCTTTTTACAAGCCAAAATGGTGGTAGATTAAAGATGGTACAAGTCACTTGAGATAAGCTATCGGGTGTTTTGCTGTGGAGTAAGAATTTGTTTGTGGCTAGTAACTGCAGAATAGCTCTTGTTTACATCTCTGTTTAATTCATGGTCACTTGTGTGACCACGCCCTCTTTTGTAGAGCTAATATGCTTTAATCATACTGTTGTTATTTTAGAGGTCTGACTCTTCATTGGCATATTCTGTCTCTGCAATAAATTTTCCCGTAGTGTATTGTAGAGATGTAACTATACTAGAATTGCCCTGCCAGTAGGAAAAGCTTCTCTGTGCTAGGTCAGACAACTATACTATCTAACTGAAAAAAAAAACCCTGCTAAAACACCTACCTATTATCCATCAAGTTGCATCAAGTTGCATCCTTTCTTACCCTTTTATTAAGAGCTTTCCCTAATCTACGCAGTTAAACCTCAAAGCTAATGAAAATGACCTCATAGAAAGCACACACAGATAAAGTGAACACTCCTTGAAACCATTTAAAGACTGAGAGACATTACAGGTTGCAGGATTTGGAGCTAATGCAAGGTGATCTCTATTTTACTTTCTTTTGACCTGTTTCTCCCAGAAGAGGATATGATACTATTCTCACTCCCGTCTCACTAGCAGACCAGGAGATCCAAATAACCCTAGAGCTGCTGATTCAATGTGTGGTTATAGAGAAGAGCATTTCTCAAATATGGAAGAGTGTAAGTGAATGTCCACTGGGAAAGCTCGTTCTGTTTAAGAATGCACTAGCTGAAATTGTTTTCTGCAGTTTACTTTTGCACCATTAATAAGTCCAAGATCATGGCAATCAAACTTCCATCCAGTAACTTTAATCTCCTTCAAATAATTCAGTGTGGTTAGTACCTGACTTAATTTGCAGACTAACAGTGATGCAGGCATCCAGTCTTGTTTGCTGCTGAAATCTACAGTTACCAGCTTCTTGAGAGAGATCAGTGGCTGCATGAAGGAAAGCCAGCCATCGCTTGTCACACAATTCATTGCCAAGCCCAAGTGTTGAAGGTTCTCCAGGTGTTCTTTCTCAAAAAAATTGACTGTGAACATATATTTATTTAGGTACTTATTTTGGTTCAAGCCCTAATGAAGAGAATGATTCCTGTTCAGGATATTGAAGAATTGAATCTTATTGAATTCAGTTGAACTTCTATGCTTAAAAAAATACCACCCTCAATAGAAAAGGATTTAAACAAGTGCTTGCATATTACTTTTTTTCTTATTTAGAACAAAGAATGTAAAATATAGCAGCTACAGATCACAATTTTTTTTATATCTAGACTTTTCTTTCTTATTAAAACTTAACCTGCAGTATGTTGCATACAACAGGATACTTTTAATTAGAGAGAGGTCATTAGTTTAAATGGGCCTATAGACTGCTGCTCATGATCACTCACATAAAAGCACTGCAAGATCAGACTCATGAAAATTCTCATTCATTTTGACATTTCGTTTCTACTGTATCCTCAGAAGGGGTGAGTGGTGTGAATCCAGGTAGTTTTTATATCTCCCTGATCTTCAGCTATCTACCTTGATAAAAGTTATACTAGTAGTTGCCTTTTTTAACTCTACTATTGACATATGTTCCAAACAGACGTTATATTAGTGGAAGATTTGATGTAAGAAGAGTCCACTTGTATTCTTGTCATGTTTATGGAGGAGACAATCAATCCGTCAATCAGAAAAGATTCCCTCTCAAGGAGATTCTTTACCAGGAAGCTCCATTTGCCTGCAGTCTTCCTTGCACTACTTATGCAGTGAAAAATGGTCCTTGCTGCGTAGAAATGTGGCTCATTATTTGGCTCATCTAATGCTATGTACATATAGCATTATATATCCTACCCAGACTTGATGCTATTTCACTTACATTATTAAAAGTTGCTGGGTTTCCTGAACTGGTTTTGAGTTTTTCTGGTTTTTGTCCTTCATCTTTTGCTCATCCACAGTACCTTTACGTACCTAGAATTCTGACCTCCACATCAGTGAGGCTCCATTTCCTCAATCCAAGTTTTGTCAGCTGTGGCATTGTTTCCAGTAGTTCTAACAATTTTGTTAGGCAAACCTTTACATCATCTCCCCAGGGAAGCATCAGCACTTTCATTCCAGGTAGGACATTTAAGCCATCAACTAAATGAAAATAAGTGTAATTTTTTTGGTTATAACAGTTCACTGTAAAATCACTTTAAAAAGTTAAACCAAATCACATTTCAACAGTGAAGAAAATACTGGTAGGTTAAAGACTCCAAGACTGTTGCTTTGATAGCAAAGACAGAGCAGCCAATTGCATACAATATTCCTCACTTCTAAAAACTTTCCATTCACTGCGGGGAAATGCTTCAGGATACCAATTATATCTTGCTTAAAAGAGGAAAGAATTCTTGAATTTGTGTCTGGATTAGTCCTAGAATTGAAGCTCATTCCCAATTTAAATGATTTATCTAAAGAAATCTTCTGACTTACCAAGTCTGTGGATAGCATCTTTTCCTTTCTTTTCTAAGTAATTTTCTGACAAATCAAGTACATTCAGTTTTGCCGAATTACAAAGATTCTGAGCTATGGGAGAAAAAAAAGCTTGTTACACATGTTTTCAGTGCAGCATAACTTGTCTTCTTTTGCACCTTTCTTAGCTTTATTTTCTAATGAACAGCAAGACAAGATTTTTAATAGCCTCCAGGTTTTTCTCATTTTTCTGACATCCCTCTGATGCAAACTGTGCTCTCTTGTTGTTAATTGTGTCTCCAGGAATTAATAAAATAAAGGACCTGGCCAGCCATAAGATTTGTAGTAATGGTTCTGCATAACTTACACTCTGGTGGCTAAATGAATCTTCAGTGGTGATAAGACGACTTTAAGACGTCTTTGCAACACAGAAGCAGGCCAAAGCTGTCTGAATACATGGGAGATTCCTTAGTGGTTTAAGCCCTGGAGACTTCAACCTCCTGCTTCACAAAGCTGTCAAGTTTTTTATTATGATATGAAAATTCATATTTTACAGGATCAGAGAATTGTGGAAGAGTGGGACTAGATGGGACGTTAGAGTCTAAGCGTCTGTAATGGGGCAGGATATTGATGAGCCTAAACCATTCATGATACATATTTATCTATTCTGCTCTTTGAAATTTTCCATATTCTCCCTAGGTGCTATTTTACCTTCCTGGCTTTAGAAAGTTTCTGCCAATATCCAATCTAAATATTCTTTGTTGCAAATTTAGCTACCTTCTTCTCCCAGTGGACAAAAAGAATGGTTGATTATCATCTCTTTGTAGCAATGTTTAAAGAACATAAAAAATTTATCATATCCTTTTCAGACTTCTCTCTCAATCAAAACAAAACTAAACCATTCCTCGTAAGTCACATTTTCATAACCTCTAGCTGTTCTTGGTGCTCTCTCTCGATTTCTCTATACCTTTCTTAATTACGATACCAAGGTTGGGCACAGATTTGTTGCTCAGGACTCACCAGCACATGTTTTTTGCAATAGCATAGTATTTCCAGTCTTTCACAGAAGAGCTCTGATTCTTTCCTGCTACACAGGTTAATCTCCATTTTATATTCATGGAATTGATGTCTCATTCCCAGCTACAGCCCTTTACATCTGCCTATACTGAACTCCCTACCGTTGTTTTTGGACCACCTCTTAAATGCATCCAATTTTATTTAAGGTTTTGCATTCCAACAGGGCTTGTAAGCCTTCCAAGCTCAGTGTCATCTGAAATTTTATAAGCGTATCCTCCATTCTGTCATTTAAGCCATCAGTTAAAATATTGTTTAGAACAAGGAAGGACTTAATTGATTGTATCAAAATGTTTTCTCACTTAGTGAAACATTTGTGATAACTCTTTGAAAGTAATTTTTCCACTAGTTGTGCACCCATTTTATTTATATACATTTCATTAGCTTCTTGTTAAGGATATTGTATAGGATAGTGTTAAAAACCTCATTTGAGTTATGATAGATCCCGACTTATCATTTCACAATCTTATTACCCTGTTCCCTGGAAAGGTTTGATGTGATTTGTTTGCACTACCTTTTATCTCTATAATTTAAGTGCTTACAAAATTTTTGTGTGATAATGTGTCTCAGAATTTTTCTTGGTATCAAAGTGAGGTTGGCTTGTCTATGATTTCTTCCTTTCAAGGAAAAGATACTGGATTTTCCACTTTCCTGCCTCCACAAATTTTCAGAGACGGTTGTCTATGGTTCAATGATTCTTTCAGCTTGTTTCTTACATACTTAATTGTGAATTTCCCTAAGTTCTGCTAACCTGAGTTCATCTGTTTTAGTTAAATAATTTTTATTTATCCTTATTTGTACTACTGTGACCTTGTTAAAATTATTTGAGTAGGTGCCTGATCAGAATGAATTTTTTTGGCAATGATTGAAACAAAAACAACTTTGAAAACTAGTTTTGCTTGCATCATCCATTATTTGCTTTCTTATTTCATTTGTTTACAGAGCTATGCAATAGTTTATCTTTCTTTTTTATATAATCTTTGTACTTAGGATTTATATAACATCTTTATATAAACTTTTCTTACTGCATTTTACATCTCTGCTAACTGAAACTCATTGTGAACCTAAGCGTTTCTGATTTTATCCTTATATGCTTTTTTCTTCTGTTATAGAATTATGTTTTGATTTTCAAAACATACATTTTCACTTTGTAAAGTTACTGTTACTATTCTTACCTAGAATTTCCACAGCATCACTGGAGATACAGCAGTTGACTAGTTGGATTTCTTCAAGTTCACTTAGTTCATCAGAGACTGATCTTACAATGTAGGTTATGCCATCCCCAATAGCTGTCAAATGATTCATGTATAATAAGCGTAGCTTTCTCAAATTTCTGATACCTTCAGCTATGAATGGAATGGGAAAAAAAAAAGGTCACATTGCTAGGTGAACTGTTTTGATATGTTTATAATGTCTTGATCACAGCAAACGGCTAGACAGACTTAAATGTTTACTGTCTGGTGTACTACAACTACCTATATTTTGATGCCATGAAATATATGATAAGTTTTGTTTGCAAAAAACAGATAAACACAGCCTCTTGTTCAGCTACTGTATCATGTAATCAATATAAACTGCCCCTCAGCCAAGAGAAAGTAACTCATAGAAGATCAAATACGATCTTCTTGTGGAACAAATCCAGGGGAAGCATTCTTTTACCATGCCATCAAAGAGAGGATGGGTAGACATATGGATCGCCATCTCCATTTCAGTTACTGGGTTGTGTGGCCCTAGCAAACATTATTCAAACTTTTCAACCTTGGTATCCAGTGACTGACCTTGCAGAAAGTCAGCAATAGGTCAGGGAAGGGAACTGTATCACCTTTGCAACCTCCTGACTTGCAGTTCATGCAGATTAGCCAGTCCTGCGATCAGTATGTTAGGTCTGTTTGACTACAGTATGCATTACTAACTTGAAAGGAGCACTCTAATACTTTGTGACAATCGGGATACAGAACATATCAAGACTTCAATGCAAACACATAAGTAACTACTTCTTTAAATTAGACGATAGGATTTTAAAGTCCTAATAGTGTACAAACTTATGACCAACTTGTTAAAACGTTCACATTCTCAGCACTATATACTTGATTATGGTGTGAAATAGGAGAGAGGAAATTACCTATTTTTTTGGCATCACATTCATCCATACTTATGTTGTCAAGTACAAGCCCTTCAGCATTCACAAGTTTCTTTATTCCATCAATAAGTCCACCTGCCAAAAAAAAACCCCCACAGATGTATACAGCATGTTAATTTAATACAGGAACAAATTCATTTGTAGAACTGATACACTTCAGTGATATAAGGTTCTTGTGAAAAGTAAATAACAGTTTTGTGTGAAAACATGAACATCTGAAAGGGGTGACCTAGGGAGAATATGACAGAGGTCTACAAAATAATAAGTGCATGGAAAAAGTTGGGTAGAGACTGACTGTTGGGTTTTTTTCTTCCAGTAGAAGAACAAGAGGCCACCAATTGAAACTAGTCCAAAACAAACATTAAGGACATAGTCCGTCACACCCTCTGCCAAAGGATGCTGCGGATGCAATAAGTTTACATGGGTGCAAAGCAAAGACAGACAAGTACTAGCAGGACCCTTTGGGGAGGTCACTGAATAAACAAATCATAAGCACAAGAAACTGGTCTGAGCTTTAAACAGAGGCTGCAAGATTATTAAGAAGAAAGTATTATAGATTCTTGCATTGTTCTTGCTCTTCCTTACACATCCACTTATAGGTGCTATTGGAGACAATGAACCAAGGTAGATGGACTCTTCCTCTGGATCAGTATGGCTGTTGTTACTATATTCTCATGCTGTTCTCCCTAACAATCTTGGCATATGTATGCACACAGGAAAGAGAATTTTTTTTTAATTTAATATGTAGTTCCAGAATAATCTTGAGATTATCTGTCATACAATGATCAAAAAATTCAGGTTAGGACTTCTGAGGTCATCTAGTTCGACTTCCTGCTCAAAGCAGGGCTGATTTTAAAGTTAGACGAGGTTGCTCAGGCCCTTGTCCAGCCGAGTTTTGAAAATCTCCGAGAATAGTGATTAAATGACCTCCAGATCCCTGCTGCGATGTTTGACCACCCTCATGGTAAAAACCAGTTTAAGTCCAATTGGAACTTCCCTTCTTACAAACTTGAAATTGTTGACTCTTGCCCTCTGGTTGTGCACCTCTGAAAAGTTCCATCTTTTCTATAACACCCTTAAGGTAATGGAAGACTGCAGTTAGTTTCTCCATTAGCCTTTTCTGCTCCAGGCAAACGATGCCCAGTTCTCTTAGCTTCTCCTTGTGTATTAGGTGTCCCAGCTCCCTGGCCACGTTAGTGGCCCTCCATTGGACTCTAGCCAGATTGTTACTATCTCTTTTACACTGGGCAGCCTGAAACTGCACATAATACTCCAGACTGGCCACAGGAGTGCAGAACAGAAGGGAATAACCACTTCCCCGGGTGCACTATTGCTAATGCAGTCCACTCTGTGCTTAGTCTTTATCACTGCAAGAGTGCTTTGCTGACTCATGATAACCTATTTCTGAGATTGGGTATCATCAGTACTTGTGTACATTTCTCAAGACAAGATACATTCATGGGTAGCTTGAATGATGAAAAGCTCAGAGCACAGTGCAGCAGCAGATGCACCCATCTTCCATTAGTGCCCTGCTCTAACAATAGTGTGGAAGGATCCTGTATGTGTGTGATTCACAGCATAAGGAAATACATGTCCCTCATCCTACTTGCAGAATCCTTCACCTCAGGTATGTCTGGAGCATACTGTACTATAGTTACTACACTCTTCTTTATTATGCCATTGTAATTTTAAGAGAAAACAATCATTCAAGCTAGAAGCATTTAATTGATTATTGGAATGACTTATCAAAAGATACTGCAGATTTTTCATCATATTAGGTATTAACATCAGAATTAGACTTCTTTAAAAAAAATGCTTACCCAGAAATTATGACAGGGATGGAACAAGCAATGAGGGAAAATTTCTGTCCAATGTTACAGGTCTAAATTAGGCTACAACACTCTCATTTGGTTGCCAAAAACATATGCATCTGTTGTGAAAACTAACTTAAAGTGATAGTCTGCTGTATCCCATGGCACTTATAAAGTTTAGCTAGCGTATAGACATTAGCTCATTTACTGTGGATTATTTGCACACCAGAGTTGTTAAATTTTTTCTCCCATCTAGTATTTTATTAAAAACCAGATTTTTTAATATATTGTGTACCAAGAACCAAGAATATGATGTAATGACAACTTACAAAAATTCAAAGGCCTTTGCGTAGCAAGAACCAAGAATATAATGAAATGGCAACTTACAGGAATTCAAAGGCCAGACCTGACTTACACAATTAAATAACATAAGTAAATTTACATAACCGAGCAGACTGCAGTCACTTTCACCATGAATATAGAATTGCATTCTAGCAATATAACATTTCTCAAACTGATCAAAACCAGGCATCTTCCATATACAAGGCGGCCATGAGCTACTTTGTTTTACCTTCTCATCCACATTTATCTAAAAGAGCTCATTTACTGCCAGTAAATACTGTACCTTCTAGATTTTCACTTTGCAGTTCTCTTATATGTAAGGTTTTCAGCTTTGTCATTGCTGTGATCTGTTGCTCATCTTCCACAGTAAGAGGTGTGGACTCCACAGTAAGATCTTGTAAGTTTTTACAGGTTTCAAGGACTTCATTCAATGTTCCTGTGATACCAGTACTATTGCTGATGTGCAGCTTGAGGCTTGCAGCAGAGCAACATATTTTGCCCATATATTTAATATCACGTTTCTTTAACTTGTTGGAATCTTGCAGTGTAATTTCTAAAGATCTGAGACTCTGGTTCCAGTTCAAGAATAAGGAGACAGCCTTTTCAGGAATGTAAGTTTTAAGTGAACTAATTTGAAGATTTTCCACATTCTCATCATCTATTTCCTTACTTGGTGAGTAATTTCCAAAAAAATCTAACTTAATGAGTCCTAGTACACTAACACCATTTGGTAAGTATCTAAAAAAATCAGAGAAATAAATTGGGATATTTTGAGTATTAATGTAAATACTTTTATCATAAAAAAACTCTTGAAAATCTCTGCTCAGTGCTGATTTTGAAGAACTTTCATAAAAGAAATTAATGACACAGTCCGCAAAAATATCCTCATCAATTTTATTTAAATCTTCCTTTTCTGTTATATTTTCTGATTTTTTTGTGTATTTGCTTTCCAAAGCCAGATTCTTTAATGAAAACAGTTGAGAAATATCTCTATGCTGATCAATTCTTTTCAGGAAGTCCAAAATTATTCTAGTGGCATCTACAGAGGATCCACAAGTGTAGAGGAGCAAATTGAAATAAGTATTAGTAATATCTGAAATAGTATTAATTTTCTGTAGATCACTATACCCTTTCACCTCTGCTTCTTGGCAGGATGTCAGTAGTTTGCAAAGTTTTCTGCCTGCAGTGTATTCCTGAAATGATTTATGAAAGAATCTATATGTCAGCTTTAGTCTTTGAGCTGTGCATTTATACAGAAGACCTGAAGCTAGCAGGACGACTTCTTTTACGTCAGCTAAATCCTCAGACTGAAAATCAAATCTTTGATCAAATATTCCATCTAAAGCTAAGTCTCCACAATGATTTATGCTCAGCATAATATGATTTTCTGGTATTTCTTTTGTTTTGTACCTGTTTTTCTCCACCATCAAGTCATACAAAGTAGAGAAAAGTAGAGTCTGGGTGCTTGGATGAAAATTACTTTCACCCATTTGGATGGCACATGCAATGATGACAAAGAGTGGAGTCTTCATAAGGTTCTTCATGGAAGTGGCCTCTTTAAGCTGGTTTAACAGACCATCAGCCAGTTTATTTGTCAAGACATTTTTAATGAGCTTCTTGCAACTCCCCTCCGATAGATCTCCTATTTCAGCAATCAATGACCCAAACTGTCTGATTTTATGGATGGACTCAGTCCTCGTAGCAATAATGACCATGTTCTTGAATTTGTGGTTTTCTTTAATCATTGCTTCTATCTCTGGACAGCTTTGGGGTTTGAATTCATCATATCCATCTAACAGGAAAAGGACCCTTTGTCTTTGTGCTAGTAGCATTTCCATGAAATCTTGTTTGCAGATGCTGATTGCAGACAGTCTCATATATTCCACCTCTTGTGCTAGTCAGGCTGATAAAGAAAACAAATAGGACTTTTTTCAAAGCAGAGCAATTATCAGAAGCCCAGAGTACAGCAATTCGTTTTAGAAGAGTTGTTTTTCCTTTGCCAGCTTCTCCTTCTATAATGCAGGGATTTTTCAATTCCTCCAGAAGGATATT
The DNA here is from genome assembly GCF_965638725.1 of Aptenodytes patagonicus. Classification (NCBI taxonomy): domain Eukaryota; kingdom Metazoa; phylum Chordata; class Aves; order Sphenisciformes; family Spheniscidae; genus Aptenodytes; species Aptenodytes patagonicus. Next base: position 94,660,458 of record NC_134951.1, read on the forward strand.
TAGTGTCAGCTGCCCCTTCCTGCTATTATGTTGTCGTGGTTTAATCTCAGTCGGCAACTGAGCACCACACAGCCACTCGCTCACTCCCCCCACCTGGTGGGATGGGGGAGAGAATTGGAAGAGCACAAGTGAGAAAAACTCGGGGGTTGAGATAAAAACAGTTTAATAATTGAAATAAAATTATAATAATAATAATATGATAATAATAATAATACACAAAGCAAGTGATGCACAGTACAATTGCTCACCACCCGCCGACCGATGCCCAGCCAGTCCCCGAGCAGCGGCCCCCCCGGCCAGCTTTCCCCCAGTTTATGTACTGAGCATGACGTCACATGGTATGGAATGTCCCTGTGGCCAGTTTGGCTGTGCCCCCTCCCAGTTCCTTGTGCACCTCCAGCCTTCTCAGTTGGTAGAGCATGGAAAACTAAAAAGTCCTTGGCTAGTGTAAACACTACCTAGCAACAACTAAAACATCGGTGGGTTATCAACATTGTTCTCATCCTAAATACAAAACACAGCACTGTACCAGCTACTAGGAAGGAAATTAACTCTACCCCTGCCGAAACCAGGACATATGTGTATCTTTTTTCCACAGCAAGACATCAGTATAGGCAGTTCCCAAATCAAAAATTATGTCAATATCACTACCCAGAGGATGATATTTTTGAAAAGCTGAAGATAGATACACATACTTCAAATCCTGAATCAAGTCATTTAATTTATCTTGTTCCACTTGCCCGGTAGTACCTAAGGCAAACGGATCATGTATCAGTGAATTAAATAGTCAATGAGTTTGTCAATTAAAATTTCATTACTTTTGGAAGAACTGTCTGGATGTACTTGCTAAGTCAATGAAATAGTGGTAAGCAAGGGGCATGAGATGTATTTATTGTCCACTGTCTAGGTGAGAATTGATAAGGGCTGTAGTTACTTCTTGTGCAGAAGATTCATATAGTCTGCAGATACCACTCTGGCTCCAGTTAATTCCTTATTTGAGAGCCTTTTGGACCTATCCTAATTGTGCATTGGATTCCAAAAATGTAAGCTTGCATACAAGCATATGAAAGTTTGTATGTGCAAATGCACGATGAGAGTATGAGGTTTTTATGTAATAAGGTTTTAATATGGAAAGACAGCATTTATATATATACGAAAGGTATTAGAGTATTAAGAGAGAGATTTGTAAATCAGTAACAGTTTTTGACAGTTGGGCCAAATGAACTTTTAATATAGTTCTTTTTTTAAACTATGTCTTTTGCATTTTTGTTACTTTTGGTTAGTCTAAGAGTTGTTTTCATAGAGTTTGGAGGTGAGCTTAGTTGAACCTTCCATCATAGACATAATAAAATGTACTAACGTCTAGAAAGTCTGAAGCTTCCAAAAAAACAGCTTCTAAATGGAGTCCTGGAAGGTTTGTATGCACTGCTTTATAAAGCGCATATATGTAGACTAAGGGACAGGGCTGAGTCAGACATGTATTTCAAGATCAGACTTTTGAAGCAGGTGGAGTAAAGAAGCACAGTCCCACAACCTGAAGGAAATCAGGGAAACCTATTTTAGGGAAATGCTTTGGTAACAAATGTCATGCCTCTCTGGGAGTGCTGAAAGATTAGCCTAGGTGTATGCATTACATTCATACAATAAGATAGTCCTTTAACAACATAACAAACTTGCAGCCTGTGCACAAGTAGTTTCAGCTTTCAGGGAAGATGTTTATATTTGAAAAACTCACTACATATCCCCATTAAATTTTATAGGAATTTTGTCCATAGAACAGATTTAATTCAGTGTTCAGCTCACCCACAACTCACTTATCATAAACAAGTGATGGGATGTGTTTAACTGTCTGAACTTCAGCTATCTGATCACAGATGATTTTCACGCTTTCAGAATTTTCACTGGATTTGGGTTTCTCCTCTTTATGTCTTAACGTTTGTAAAATTTTTTAGTGTTCACTGTCTTATTCTCTCAGACGAAACAATTCAGACTGTACAAATCGAATTAGAGTTTACTTAACTACAGAATTATAAGACTATTGTAAAAATGAGTGCATTGCAAGTTTTTAATGTTTTTTTCTATAGTAATTTAACTCCTGACTAGAAGACAAAAGTATAACCAGTAATACTTATAATATCCTTGCAGGTCATGAAAGAGAAAAGGGTTGTGTTTCTCAAGTGACTTAACCAAAATATTGCAGGCTTCTGAACCCTTATTCAAAATCATGTAAATCATCATTCTTGAAGCTTCTTGTTCAACCTTTTCACAGGCAATGGTATTCACCTCTTCACAAGACATGACATTGCAGGCCAAAAGGTCATCTGCTATTTGCTTGACAGTGATCATTCCCATTCTTTGAGTGAGATGTACTCTGTTGCTTTCTATAAATTCTACTGAGAAGAGAGAATTCAATTTCTTAGGGTAAGTCTAGCTCATACAGTAGCTGACACATCAACTGTCCTTCAGTATTCAGTGCACACTTCTGTGATGCACTGAGTGGCTAATACCTCCAACAGGTACAAATAGTATTCAGGAAATGGTGAGATCTTAGTAGGAATGTAGAAAAGTTTATAAAAGTTTCTGTGAATGGATAGGAGGTTTCTGGTAAAAAAAGATGCAGTATGGAAAGTATTGGTATGGGTATGAAAGTCACATGATATATCTGAGATGTTGGCCAGCATCGCAGACACTTATTAAAAGTTTTGATGGAAATTGCTTTTGAAAATTATGTTATTGTATATTTCTGGATCTGCATTTGAAAATCTTGGCAAGTTCATGCAGGTCATGACAAATATAATTTGATTCTTCAAACAAAACCTGTATGAAGTACTTAAACATTATTACAGTCATTTTAAGATTAAAAAAGTCAAACGAGTTACACTTAGTGCCCAAGCTCATAGGCAGTCCTGAACACATCCCAGGATGTAAAACGTCCCCAAACAGGCTTCTGTACTCTGTGGTTGGGATGGCTAAGAAATAGTGTTGGGACATGCAAGCACTCCTAACCAAAAGGAATATATATATATATATGACATTTATCTGTGTGTAGCTTGGAGAAATGCACAGATTCTCAGCTCCCAAGCTAGCCAAGAAGTGCCTATATCTGGCCAAAATTGTTTTTGAATAGCCCATTGAAGGTAGGTAACAGCATTGTGTAGGCAGTAAGGAGATAAAAGAAAGACGTGATAGGAATGAGGTGGGGCTCTGGCCTGATGTTGGTAAATTGGAGTCATTAGGGACAGCCCCATTTCAGTTGGGCAGCACTGTTCTCTTTCCTTCCACAAAATCCAGGAGAGGTTTGAGATGTAATAGTAATAACTAGGGTAGTCATGGGAATGTCTTTTGTGGGAAGATGTGTATGTGCCACAAGCATTTCTCCAGAAAGAGCTGCATTTTGAGAATTTTACATTTTTTGCAAATTTGCAATTCCATTGTGTGGAATTTTAAAATAAATGTTGGGGGCATTGATTTACCTGCACACGTCAAAATATAACTGGACTATCAATCTTCTAAGTTTTTTAGACCTTGAATATTACAGTACATAAGACTTTTTCAGGGATAATTTTATGAAACTTAAGCTTCTGTATAATTTTGGGTGAAAGGGAGAAGGTGGTCTTTACAAGTCTGATATTATCTGCAATATTTTGGAATAAACCATAGAAATGACTATAAGATAGCTAACATGAGAAATATCCAGTTCAGAAAAATATTTTGTCAGAAAAAAAAATTAATTCAAAATGTTCTATCTGTAATATGTTGAAATAGAGATTTTTTATAAAAATTCTCTGTAATGGCTACCTTTAAAAAACGTTTTAGAGCAAGACTTTTTATAATGTGAATAAATACCCATATTATAGAACTAGAACATAAATATAGCAATTATAATGTATTGTTTTTTGAAAAGACATTTTCCTTGTGAAGTTATTTGATTTTTTAATTACTATTTACATCTAACATTAAATACAAAGAAACTGTAGTTTATAAATCTTACTTGTTCAGACTGAAAGTTTCAATGCTTGAACTGTGGAACAGTGAATCTAATATCCAGACTGAAAAACAAAACAAATCAAAAGATTGAATACTACAGGTATTACTGTCATTTTCCTAGACCAGAAAAAAATTACCTTTCGTGAAATGCTGATATGAAACTAGTCAGATATAACAATATACTCTCTAGGCGAATTGACTACAATTACTTTGATTTGATATCTTATATATATATTTGATAACTTTAAAGCAAGTTTCAAACCAATAAGCAGGAAATATTGATTTAAGCAAGCGATTTTAATCTTCTGTGCTTTAATTCCTAAGAAACAGATCATTCTCATAGACCAGCATAATCGTCAAAATATAACCTTTAAAGTAAATTTGGTCATTATTTTTGACAACCAGAAAGATACAGTTCATTTTTGACATTGTTTCAGTTTATGTTTCACATAGTTTCATAGTGTAATATATATATGCAGATTCTTATTTTTTACATTTTTATCATTAAGGATAGTGAATGAGGCATATGTTACTTATTTATTTGCTTTTACTTTGAATGATACCAAGATACATTTGGATGGAAATGGTAATTAAGGTAATAGTGTACAAAACCAACATTTAAATTCATGTATTCATTACATAAAAATAAATAAAGGTACCTTAAATAATATTACTTCCTTTTAATAGATACAACTGAGAAAATAAAGCACATTTGTGATAATATGTAGCAGGTCAAATTAAAGATCCATCTAGGTCAGTATCCCATCTCCAGCAGTGCCTTCTGTAAGACGTTCCACTTCTTTTCCATTTCCATTATATCCTTTTTGAGATGGAATGCTAGAGCAGACCATGGTATTAAGATACCATAGGGCTTTATGGATGGACACAGTGCCTCAATAATGTTCTCTCTCATTCTCCATTTTCTGACAATTCCTTCCATTTGCTTTTACTGAGCATTGAGCAGATATTTTCACAGAGCTATCAATTTTAACTCTCAGCTCTCATTTGTAAATGTTAATCACCATCCTCATGTAAGCAAAACCACGATTTTTAAGAGCAACTTAACAATATACTGAATGAAGAATCCTTAAAAATACTCAAATATCAAGTGTAGAAGCATGGTCTATTGCCATTAACCCTCTCTAAGCCAAAACTTAAATATCCTAAAGCTTCTAGAATCTACAATAGTCTCCTGTATTACCAGCTTTACTCTAGTAATAATCTCATAGTTTGTAGCACACAAAATAGTGTGTTAATAGTCAGTAGTAATCAATAATAATTGCTAGTAAACTAGATAACTACTTAGTCATAAGTTCTGGAAAACTATTCTGGCTTTACAGTGCTGAAAGACTAATTTGAACTTGCTCCTGTAAAAGTATCACCTTAAATATTACAACTTTTCTAATAGTTTTCCTAAGCAAAGGCACACAGGCTTTTCTTTTTTGTTTAAAGGAATAGTTAAAATAAATAGTTGCAAATTCCCCACTGCCAAAGGCATGTAAGGTTTCTTAAGAGAAAGAAAATTTATAGCGAAATGAAGTTAAAACATCTCTGAACTTTGTTCTTTACAAATATTCAAGAAGTAAGGTAGTGGTAAGAAAGAAAGCGTTTACCCACATCAGCGTGCTCTTACATTAAAAAGACTCAGTAAGCAGTAAAGTGTCGTAGTGCTTGTCAAAAACTGACTCAATATTATCTGTAGGTTCCTTCTCTGCAAGTTTCCTCCTTGTACAATCACTTAATATGTTGTTTGCTTAAAGAGTATGTTGTGCAATACCTTTCTGTTGCCAGACACATACTGAACTGTTTCTTGATGTAAAGCAAGTTCCAGTTCATAACTATTTGAAATTTTACGATACCACAGTTATCAAAAACCTAGCCGTCAGTCCAGAGTTAATGGTCAAGTTAGTAAGTATTTCTACTACCAGTAGAAATGAGTGTATCTATGATGCATTTACTTCATTCCCTCTTTAATGGTTTCATTGAAAGATAGTAAATTTAATTCATGAGTGAGATGTTCACTGCAGGACTCCGTGATATCTAGACTAAACCATGGAGCTTTGCTGTTCCAAGAAGCCAGGGCTCAGGGCTTTTCTCACTAATTAGAGCAGCACTGACTCAAGCAACTAGATAAAGCAAGGGAGGGCCAAAAAGGGTCTAACAACCCTAGATGCAAATGCAAAAGGCATTTCAAAGTGGACGATTTATACTATTAGCAGAAAAATTAGCCTAATCTGATATTACTCTGAGACATTATGAATAAAACTCCCCAGCAACTCTGCCTACTTTCCCTGTCACAGCAGTTGGCTCCAGACTTTCCCCATGAAATCGGAAGACGACTCTTAACATCAGTGATTCTGACTTCCTTTTCACACAGTAAATATTACAAAATGTTCCAGTAAATTCACACACTGCATGATTCTTGTACTTCTAAAATTAAAATTAAACAGGACCCCTTCCTAAGATTACCATTTGCAGATAGATTGTATTTGTGGCTGTCCGACAAGGCATTTGTATGGAGCACAGCTTTCTACAGCCTTTTAAAGTACTTCCTTTCCCTTTTTCCTTTCCCTGACAACTATACAGTAAGACAGAGCGCAAGCAAATTGTCCCACTGGTAGTAGGAGTGAAGCCAGCACTTGCAAACAGCTAAGATACACGGAAGGGTGGTTGTGTGCAAAGAGCTACAAGACAACCTAAACTTCAGCAGACCGACTGGAGCAATTTATGATTGCTCACATTTTTACATGTAGTCTGGGTCTTAATCAATGAAGGTCATTTCTAAAGTGCGCAGAAAGGGAAAATGCATAAAATGCTGAGAAATCTAGTAGCAGCATCTGGGTGAAACAGGTTACTCGACTGGTTTTGAACACTTTTTTTCAGAATCCCACCCTGAACTGAAACCCTGGACAAGGTCTGATCCGGGAAAAGCAGTGCTAGAGTGCCCTCCGCTGGCACCGTCCAGGCAGGGGCCAACGGGTTGCTCACTTGCAGTCTGAAGGGGAAGGGAAGGGGGCCGAAAGGAGGGGGAGGACAGCCAAAAGCTTAATATTTGAGCAAATGCTGAGAAAAATCCAGAGTACCTGGATCAGGTGTGTTTCTCGATCCTTCACTGCTCTTCACAGGGCATCAGGAGGAGCAACTCTTGAAAATCTACTCACTGTTCTTATTTTAGGTAAGCATGGGCAGAACGTCTTTCCTCTCTCTCCTTCTGTGTCTCTTCTATGTGAAATTCCATTGGATCTCAGCTGGTCAAAAAGTCCCTAGGAAAAGAAATATTTAAAACAAGTTTCCTTCTATTATCAAAATCATGTTCAGAAAGAAGATAGTGAATGATAATGAATGTCTTTATAAATAGTCTATTGAAAGCAGAGAAAAAGAATGACTTACTCGCCCGTGTTCATACAGAGATCATAGTCAGAATCATAGACAAAGAGAAAATATGGAAAATATTTCCGCATAGCAACCAAGATCTCTTCTTTGCTAGGCATGCTCAGCAGTGTCACGAAATTGTCTTCTGCTTCACATCAACCTACATGTATTTTAGTTGTACTTAGAAAATCATACGGCACGTGCATAGCATTGGGTCCAGTGCATGAAGCCATGAAACAAGGAGAGAATGAACTAGTCACCCGGCCTATCATGCAATCTCATTTGTCACTCCTCCTGTTTGGCACATTAATAAAATGTGCATTTGTGACTCACCTTATTGCATAATATTCTGTCGTTAATTACCATTGTCCCAAGTTTCCTCCTCAAAGCTGATCCAGTGTGGGACTTCATCTCTTTCTATTTTGTCTCCCCCACCCTTTTACAGTGCCCTGAGAGCTGCTACTCATGTTTATCAAGAGGCACACTACTTTTGTCTCACACAACCCCAAGTCTTGTTCTAGCAGTGTATGTTGCTGGTCTTGTTGAGACAGGTACCGAACTCCTTAAAGGTTTTGAGACCTTACTTCAGTAGATTCAGAATTACAATGAAGCAAGTGAGAGGTTTGCCTTAAGTGCAAGCAATTCCTTGACACGGCATTCTTTGCTGTCATCCCTATATGTAGTTAAATAAAAAGAAAGAAAAAAAATTAAAAACAAGCAAACAAACCAACGAAAAAAACCCGAAGAAAGGAGACTAAAGGAGCCTAGGCTCTGCAGAGGGATCTGGACAGGCTGGATCGATGGGCCAAGGCCAACTGTATGAGATTCAGCAAGGCCAAGTGCCGGGTCCTGCACTTCGGCCACAACAACCCCATGCAGCGCTACAGGCTTGGGGAAGAGTGGCTGGAAAGCTGCCTGGCGGAAAAGGACCTGGGGGTGCTGGTCGACAGCCGGCTGAACACGAGCCGGCAGTGTGCCCAGGCGGCCAAGAAGGCCAATGGCATCCTGGCCTGTATCAGAAATAGTGTGGCCAGCAGGAGTAGGGAAGTGATCGTGCCCCTGTACTCGGCCCTGGTGAGCCCGCACCTCGAATACTGTGTTCAGTTTTGGGCCCCTCACTACAAGAAGGACGTTGAGGTGCTGGAGCATGTCCAGAGAAGGGCAACGAGGCTGGTGAGGGGTCTGGAGAACAAGTCTGATGAGGAGCGGCTGAGGGAACTGGGGTTGTTTAGCCTGCAGAAAAGGAGGCTGAGGGGAGACCTCATCGCTCTCTACAACTACCTGAAAGGAGGTTGTAGCGAGGTCGGTGTCGGGCTCTTCTCCCAAGTAACAAGCGATAGGACGAGAGGAAATGGCCTCAAGTTGCGCCAGGGGAGGTTTAGATTGGACATGAGGAAAAATTTCTTCATTGAAAGGGTTGTCAAGCATTGGAACAGGCTGCCCAGGGAAGTGGTTGAGTCACCATCCCTGGAAGTATTTAAAAGATGTGTAGATGTGGTGCTTAGGGACAGGGTTTAGTGGTGGACTTGGCAGTGTTAGGTTAATGGTTGGACTCACATGATCTTAAGGGTCTTTTCCAACCTAAATGATTCTGTGATTCTATGATTCCACGATTCTAAATTTGTCCAATAACAGATGTGTCTGGCATCCTATGGAGGGTACAGCTTCCAGAAGCATCCAAGACATCCCAGCAACAACAGGGAACAGCACAACCATAACAGTGTAGGTAAACATAATCATAGAGTCATAGAATCATAGAGTATCTTGAGTTGGAAGGGACCCATAAGGATGATCAAGTCCAACTCCCTCCTCCTTGCAGGAATACCTACAAATAAACCATATGACTAAGAGCATCATCCAAAAACTCCTTGAACTCTGACAGGCTGGCTGTAACAGAGTAAAGAGGAAGAGACATAAGAAATTGAAGGAAGCCTATTGCAAAGGTCTTAAAACAAACAAGTTCCACATAATAGTTAAGAAAATGAGTTACTCTTACCAGATGTCTTGATTGCTCAACTTTTTAAAGGGGAAATCAAATTACACAAGTATCTGTAGGGCCGTTTCGTATTATCAAGACAGTTTTCAATTAAAAAAAGGTTACATACAATTATAGGTGATTTTTTTCTGTTGCTTCAAGGAAACTGATAATCACTGTAAAACGCCCAGAGAGAACCTGAATCCAAGTTATATTCAATATAAATGCAAACTTCAGTTATCTTTGGAGATGGCAAAGTAGGAACTTTCCAGTCATGCTCTCTCCATAAAAATCAGATTGGCTTTTACTTGTTCAAAATTATTTGAGATGGAACTTGCAGTGATTTCCTTTAATGGGATATATACGAGAAATGATGTTCCTTCTCCAAATCAAACCACTGCTTTAACACAATTTCTCATCCCGTAGCTTTTTCAATTTAAAATACATCCATATTTATACTCCATGGCATTTAATGAGTTCTATGTATGAAGTAGAATTAAATATATGTAGCACGAATATCGAATTTAAGCCTGTTTCCCTGAGATGTCAGGAAAAAAAAAGTGTCCGCTGAGAATAAATGTGTTGGTATTCAGCAGGGCACAGGGGGAAGGAGCTAATGGCTAAGCCTAAGCAGAGTTATCTGGGGGCTTTTCTGTTAAATCTAGTAGTCGTTGAACACATAAATAGTGAGATCCTGGTTCCTGATTCTTCAAAGCATAGGCCACAACCAGAGCCATGGTGCTTGTCCTCTCGTTGTAACAGGGACTGGCAACAGCATCTCAATCGTATTATTTTACAACTTCTTTAGTACTACATATGTCTCTTTGCAGGTCAGTCAAAAACACGCTTCACAGCACTATCATCGACCAGATCATGAACAGACCATTTGGTGATGCTTTGCAGGTTATCAGACTTGACATTAGGAAGCATTTCTTTCCAGAGAGGGTGGTCAAACACTGCAAGAGGCTTCCTAGAGAGGTGGTTGATGCCCCAAGCCTGTCAGTGTTTAAGAGGCATTTGGACAATGCCCTTAGTAACATGCTTTAACTTTTGGTCAGCCCTGAAGTGGTCAGGCAGTTGGACTAGGTGATCATTGTAGGTCCCTTACAACTGAAATAGTCTAGTCTAGTCTAATCTATACATCACAGTTGCTGCTAGCAAGGCTTGGTAAAGGGGCTATCTTGGAGGTAGCAGCTTAAACTGTGGGAGAAGTTTTTGGATATGCGATTCCATTTTAATTATGAACTAAAAAGGCAGCCATTCTGGAGTGTATGCAATGTGCTGCATTCTACGTGTGATTTGTGACTATGCCAGATTTCCTCCTAGACAAGGGAACTGCAGGACAGCAGTCCAGAAACCTCCGAACTGCAGAGGACTACCAAGGATACCATCAATATACAGGGAACTGGCATAGCTTAAAAAATACCATGAAAACCACATATAGATACTGAGAGGGAGCAAAGCCGAAAGAATGAGAGGAAAGGAAAAAGGATGTAGGGTAACAGAACAGATTTAGGATTGTACATGGAAAACAATTAGCCAAAGGGTTGCAGATGACCATGATGATACCGAGAGGTGGAGCCATACACAATATCACTGGATAGTAAAGATGGAGGCATGCCCTTCTGAACAGGCAAGTGGAAGGATGCATTTTTTCATATCCATCATGGAAGGAAAATATTTGGGATAATGCTTCTATTCAACAAAGAAAAAAAATAAAACATCCAGAGTTATTTTTAAAAGGCTGAGTATTTGCCAGCAAATCTTACTGAAAGTTTGAAGTACTCTTTTTAGCAGTATGCAGGAAGCAGATTACATGGGTCAGGCAGCATACAGAAACACATGGAGAAAATATCTCACTATGGAATGAGAAGCAGATTTACAATTAAACATGACAACAGGCAGATGGTAGGTGAGGGCAGGCAGAGGCCATTGGCCACGTGGATGAACAACTTGTAAAAGAAAACCAGGAAAACTGTTGCAGATGGCACTGAGGGGGTGAAGCTGTCATCCCAGGGTGCTGCAGGTGCCGAATTTCTGCTGTCAGCCTTCAGATCAATTCTGGGAGGTCAGACTGGACTAAAACATCTGGCCTCACGTCTTGAATACTGCTCGTCACAACGACAGTGGCTCTTAACACCGAGACAGCCAGGAGGGTTGGAGCTGCCCCACTCGTCCTCCAGAGCCTCTCCTGCACGGGGGCTGTTCCTCATCGTTCGTAGGGTCTTGCCAGGCGGCCTTTCGTGAGCAGCATTTGCTGGAGAAATACTTTTTTTTTCGGGGGGGGGGGCAGCTTTGAAAGTAGTGCGTTTCCCGGGGCTACCTTTCGACGCGGCGTTTAAGCACCGCACCGACCCGGTACTCTGGCCACCCACAAGTCCCGGAACCTAACTAGCACAGGACACTAACAAGGGAGTACGTTCAGGAGCCGGCAACCGATGGGGATAGAAACCTGGGCTGCAGCCCCAGCCCACCATCGCACCTGTGCGCCGCCCAGGGGCCTCCACGCGGTCCCGGCGGGCGCTCCTGGGAACGGACGCTAACGGCACCAGCGGGCGGTCCTGCTGCGCGGGGGAAGGAGGACGGGCACCGTCCTCGGGGGAGGGAGGGGGGCCACCAGGCAGGGGGAAGCCACCTAGTCAGCCGCGGCGACCGTTGCCGGGCGATGACGCAGGAGCCGAGTGGCGGCGCCGGCCCTCAACGGGCGGAGAGGGACAACGCAGCCAGACCCCCGACCCTCGGGTCGCGCCTCCTCCAATCGGGAGGAGCTTTATGCCGGAGTCGAAGTGACGTCACTTCCCGAGACAGGGCCGGGAAGCCAGTCAGCGTAGGTCCTGCGGCGGCCAATCACGGCGCGCCTTGCAAGCAGCCAATCGGAGGGGCGACACCGCCTGTTGTTGCCCCGTGAGGCGGTTGCGCTGTGGCCGTCGGGCGCCGGCCGCCGCCGCAGGAGGGATCGGGGGAGGCCCCAGGCCCTGGTGCCCGCTTGTCTCTCGCTGCCCCCACCGGCCGCGCAGCCCCCGCGGAGGGCGGGGAGATGCAGCCCCCGGGTCCTCAGCAGCCGCCGCTCTATGCGCCTAGCAACGGGGACTTCACCTTTGTCTCCTCGGCAGACGCCGAAGGTGAGCGCGGGGCCGCGGTTGGGGCCGCTCTCGCTCTCCCGAGAGAAGGGCTCAGCCAGGCTCCGGGGGAACGGGCGGCTCCCGTGCCGCTGAGGCAAGAGGTGCCTTCTCTGCCCTCCTACCCCCGCCCCCGAAGTTGGTGGCGTGGCCGGAGGCGGAGCGGGGTGGCTGAGGTGGCCGCGGTGGCCGCTGCCCTCGGGCTGCGGCTCCGGCTCCGGGACTCCGCTGCAGCTGGGCGCCGGGAGCGGCGCTTAACGCGGGTGCGAGCTGCTGCTTTATCCGCGTGGCGGAAGCCGCAGCGGGGCAGAGCCGGCCGCGGTGCTCCGTTTTTCACGTTCTCTGAAAGCCGCAATCGAGGTCGTGCCCGGCGACCCGACATTAGCGTGCCAAGCGCTGTCACAGACCGCTCCTCTTTCCCACCGTGCTGGAAGCGCGGTTCCGCGCCTGCTGAAGATTGTACCGTATGTTCACATTCGCCGTAGTGCTGTGCCAAAGTCTCGGTGGCGTGTCTCGTTTCAGCACAGTAATGAGGGGGAAAAATAAGCCCCGTGTGTAGTTTAGGGGGTGAAGCGTGGCCTGCTGCCTAACTGCTGCACAAATAGCTGTGGTGTACCAGCATGCCATGAAGATCTGCCTTAAGACTGCGAAAACGAACATACAAGAGTCAACATTGTGCTAACTTATTTTGATCGAGAATGACCTTTTGGGCTCTGCCCATTTAAACAACAAGCGTTCTACTTTATGTATGTATTTAGTCGCTGTTGTAATTGCGGATGGGGTAGGGAATCATGTAAATCCTGACTCATGTGCCCCACCTTGGAAAAGAATTATTGAAGTGGAAAAACTACTGTAGAATGCCTGTTCTTTGGTGAACTTCCCAGTCCTTCTGACAAGGAATGCTAATCAACAGGTACAATCTCGGCTTTGTTTTTTTGTTGTTGGTTTGTTTGTTTTGGTTTTCTTCCCCACCTTAGCCTGAAAAAGGATCCACGTACCTCTGAACGTAAACTCTGGATTACCACTTGAAGTATTTGTGGAGCAATGCTGAACCCAATCCAATACAGCCACCTTTCCAATAGGATGTGTTGAATTGGACTCGGCTCTGTGTTCTTTATGAACACAAGAAAGGCGTGATCTCCTGCCTGTTCAAGTGTAGTCCTGTCTGCAAAGTGCTGCATGGACCTACCCTGACAAATAAAAGCATAAGCAGAATTAAACAGCTTGATATTTCTAAATTAAAATACTACACGTTGTGCTCTAATTTCTAGTTGTTTGCCAAATCTTGATCCATATGAAAAATAAAAGTATAAGCTGTTTTATTTTCCCATCTTATTTCCATGAGAGGCAGGAGCTGTTTGTGGGAAAGAATGCTGGAGAGGTGTTCTCAGTTAAGTGGACAGATATGGTATAAAGAACAGACTGTTTTGGGGTTTTTTTGCCGCTTGTACTGCATTTTCAAAATTGACTGTCTTGAAAGCTGGTTTTCCACAATGCCTCATTGAAATAAGGTGCGTGAGATACCTCAGTTTTGCTTCTGTTGCGTTCTGCCTGAGATGGTAGCAGTGAAAGCACCCTAACTCTCGCTGGTGAGCGTCAGAACCATCGATTCTTGGCAGATTCTTTAGCGCTCAGTTGGCTTGCTGTTAACAATCTCATTCAAAGCAGTCTGTAGAAGAGGGGGTGGCGGATTTTTTTTTTCCTTGGTTTCTGCAGTTTTATGTCCCACCTGAGATGTCTTGCAAAACAGACTTAAGATCATGTTAATAGGTTTCATGATTAAAACATATGGTTGTAGGTATTCACCAATCATCGACTGCTAAAAGGAGTCTTGGTAAATAAGACTTGTGTAGAAGTTTCCCTGCCTCAGGATGGATTGTCAGCTGTCACCGTGAAAGGAGAAATAAATGGCTGGTTGGACTGTTACATTTGCTTGTTTTCACAGCCACATCTGTGCACAAAGAGTAGCAAGAACCTCTCCTTGCGAAGTAGTGTTAAGTTGTAGGATAAACAAATATTTTTAAATTACAAAAGGGTCCCAGTGACAGTAGAAAACTTCCGAGGTTTTCTCTACCTTGACACCCAGGCATTAAGAATACATTTTTCTTTTTTCCTTCCTCTGTAAACAGCAGAAGGCGACTTTGCTTGTGTCTGGTGAGAACAGTGTATGTGTGCCGATACTTACAGGAGCAAAGAGAAATTCCTTCTTTAAGTTACAGTGATCTTTACAAGGATCCTGTGCAGATGGTATTCCAAGAATCAAAGCAATGGATCATTAACTCTCATGATTATGAAATGGTTGAAAAGCAGTTATGGAGAAGCTTAAATTTAAGCTTGAGTGGCCTAGCAAGCTGATTTGGGAAGGATAATTCTGTTAAATTAATTGTGATGCTGAGTGATCAGTGAATACTTCAGACATGCTGGCTGAAGACTGTGTGAGATTCTGTCACTGTGCAGATTTTGTTTCTATAAAACTACATTGCATTTTGATAGAAAGTGTCACAAATGTAATCTACAAATATGGCCTGACTTGCCTCTGTGAGTATGTGTTTCAGAAATACTTGCTATAGCGAGGTGTTTTGGGAAATTTGTGCCTAGGAACTTTTTTGTGTGAAGAACACACAATGGAAAGGCAAAATAAGGTTTTCTTTGGTGAAGCAAAAAGGTGTTGGATGAGAAGAGCGTTTTTGTTTCTCAATATATTTGTAATAAGGTTTGTACAAAAAATGTACATGTTTCTGTTTGGATTTTTCCTTTTTAGCAAATAATGGAAATTCATCATTTCCTAAAGGAAGAGTTATTCCCCTCTTCTGTATTTTTTAATTTCTTCAGGTTGCTTCGTTTATTTTCAGTTACTATTTTGTATTTTTCATCTGTATATAACTGAAGACAATGAGAGAATAAAATTAATATTTATCGGTGACTTTGACACAGCCAGAACACACATAAATTGCTCTTTGTTTTGTTTAGCACTGTGGCAGAGCAAGATCATAGTGTATTGAAGAGAACTCCTTGTTTCTCTTCTTATTGGCTGGAGCCTAAGGATCTCTGATAGTATTCTTTTTCTAACAGTTTCATCTGTATTAAAGGCAGGCTACAAATTAAAACATCTACAAATGTTTTCCTTTCATGAAAAATTGGACATAAAAGCAGAGAATGGTTTTGGCTGAAACAATGCCACTGTGCAGGAATGGGCTCCGAAAGAGGTATAGTATGGTCAGCAAAAAAATGCTAAATAATCCACAACTTGCAGCATGGTGAGACTTTTCTTTAGTTAACTCCTTTTATGCCTTTAAATGCTTAATGATAAGGCACAAATTGAAGCCTTTCTGTCATACCATAGCACTGTGTCATCAGAACAAGAGTTCTATCTAGAAGCTAAAACTTGGTACTCCGAGACGTAAACCAACATTGTTACTATTGCATTAAACCAGAAGTGCCCTTTCAAACTATGTATGTTGAAGTATAATTTTATTCTATAACTTTGAATATTTCATGGTGATGACCAGCACATGTAGCTTTATACGTCTGTTGTCTATCTTCCAGTGCTTTTGAAATCAGATGGCTTTTGGCAGGACATAAAAAGGTTTATCTTTCTCTCATTTTTCTCTAAGATCTTAGTGGCTCCATAACAACTCCAGATGTTAAGCTAAATCTTGGAGGAGAATTCATCAAAGAATCTACTGCAACTACATTCCTAAGACAGAGAGGGTATGGCTGGCTTCTGGAAGTGGAAGATGATGACCCAGAAGATAACAAGCCACTCCTGTATGTCAGAATCATTTTTGGGTATCTATCTTTATTAGCTGTGTAGGAAAAACAAACGACTTGTAGCCTCTCAAATTGCCCCACAGCCTTTTGTTGTGACTAGAATCGCGTTTGACAAATTACTTAACCAACGAGCGTTTTCTGGTGCAGGAATGAAAACGTTACGTTTCTCATTCTGGGTTTTATTTTTAGTGTAGAAGAAAGGCTTGTTATTCACTGTGGGGGAGGAAGGAAGGAGGAAGTAAAATCCAATTTATTAATCTCTGTAGGTATAAAGCTTTTATGGCTTTTCTGCTCTTATCTGTTGATCTTGTAATGGTTTAAAAAATTAGATTGTGTTCTTTCTATCTTTTGTGCTGATGTTGCAAGTTTCGTAATACTGTCAAAGAATCAAAGGCTAAGACAATCCTGTGGAAAGGTTCATGTTAAGTAAATCTAAGTAAATTCTGTCAGTTACTCTGAAGTAAACGCATTGTGAATCATGCTTATTACAGTAGGGATGCAAGAAGCAAGGTAGCACAAAGTTTCTAATCTTTGATACTATCTTATATTATAAAGCTAGATTAAAATGGTGTTAGGACACAAAAATGTCCTTAAATCTGAAAATCTCTGCATCCCTTGTTCTGTTCACAGAAACGTGGTTGGCTGAAGAAAGTTTGTATCTTAAGGTTACTACACTGTGAGTCAGGCAGCCTGGGTCTTAGTCCTTGTTCCGCACCTAAGCAACTTCATTCTCAGTGTCTCAGTGTTTTCCTGTGTGCGATAAAGATAATGATGCTTTAAAAAAATGGAGTGAGCAGGAGAGTACTCTGGAGAACTCATGAGAGTGTTGGGAGAGAACAGATGCCTGGAGAGCTTAATAATGAAACTGCTACTTGAAAAGTACTTAAAGTGTGCAGAAGTAGCTCCTTGTGTGAATGTCTGTTCTGTAAACCTCTAACTTTTAATTAAGAAGCAGAATGGTGTACTGAGGTGACAACACAGGAATTCCCTCTTTTGTGTAACTTTTTATACCACAAAAACCAAGTTTGTGATTCAAAGACAGCTAGGTGTTCTAAGCTGCTGATTGCTATAAGTGAGGAGAATGTGCCAGGGAAGTGATCAGTTTGTGGCAAACAGGATGAATATAATCATCCTAACAGAGAAGACCTTAATCTGAGTTTCACGTGGCAGTTTTTATGCAGTTCTGATTATTCCCAGAACATGTGCTGTAATGAAGCCTTGTAACCTGAATCCTACTAAGGATTTAAAGAACAGCAGCCAGCTAAGGGAAGTTCACCAATGCAGTGCTACTGTGCAAGTGTTTTGTTCAACGGTGAGGTGGGGTTTTTTTTTTCTTTCTCATTGGGCAGCCTGACTCCAGACACTTGTTTCCTGTTACAGCTACCATCGCTTCTTGGGTGAGGTAGCTGTCAGCTTCATGCAAAAGGCAGTTTATTCACATGAGAAACTGTCAGAAGCCCTAGGCGATGACAAAGAATTATTGCCAGATAGGAAATACTGTGTTACACAATCTTCAGAGTAAAATACAGGAATGCTACCTCCTGTTTAGATAAATGGAGGAAAATAGATGCTTCTAGTCCACTCCTTAGATTCAGGGATGTGTTAAAGAACAATTTTTGTTATTTAGCCACAGGTTAGTAATACCAATTCTGAAATAGCTTCAGTAATTGCAATTCTGAAATTGCCTTGAGAGACTCAATGAGCAGTATTTAGTTTGGGTTGTTTTTTTTTTTTTTTTAAGAGAAATTGTGGTGAATCATGACTTTGTGTTTATTTCTTGCTTCAGCTTTTCTGAGGAAAAAGCCATAAATCAAAGCCTTGCACAAAACTTTCATAAATGGACTTAGGATATCATTCTACATTTTTCTCCACTGTGCTCTCAAATGTAGAGCAGAAGGATATCTGCCAGGGAGTTTCTTGCAACTCTTCAGAGCTCCTCAGTCATGACTGCATAAGAAAAACAGTATAGCATACAGTTTTGTCTTAAGGTTCCGTGCATAAACTTAAAGAAGTAGAATTGCCCGTTACTTGGAAAGTCTGCTTCCTTCCCCTTATGCTAGGACAATCAGGACCAGATGTACCAGTTAACAGCCTCCTATGCAGAAGAATCTTTTGGTCAATTTGTAGCTGCTTACAGATAGTTTGTAGCACGGAGTCGAGAAGGTAATTGGAGAAGAGCAAGACCTGTTGATAGAATTTATTGCTAGTTCAATTGGCTTTTATTTATTTCTACCCATATTGAAAACAAGCCAGTAATTACACAATTGGCATAAACTGGTCTGCTGAAAACTACTGTTGTTGAAGCAAGTTAAACCCCATTTTATTTTAAAAATTTATTTTACCTGATGTATTTTGAATGGTTTAGGATTAGTGAATGTAAAGATATTCTTTCTTGTAGAATTGGAAATAAAATGTTTCCATAATGACTGTGCTCGTGGCAAACTGCTCAGCGTAGGAATACACAGGCATCCTACTTTTGTGTATGCATGTCTTTGACTTTTAAGTAGTTACAGTGGTATGAATGTGTCATGTGTTCCTGCATGTCAGAAAATAGATCTACTGTCTTAATGTAGACTGTTAGGGTATGTTGTGTATGTTTTCTATTCTCAGTCACGTAATTGATTTTTTTAATAATTAAATATATCTAACTGTGTCACACCAGTTACTGAATGTGGGATGAAGGTATGGTGTTGCTTTGTTGCGGACAAACTGTTCCTTTGCTGGTCATGGCTTCAGAAAGCCTTATGGGTGACAGGAGACTTGCTCTATAAACCTACTGTTTGCCCCCGAACTTACTTTTTTATGCTCTGTTTCATTACTGTGGTGTATAGTAATTGTTCTCATGCTTTACAATTTCAGGGAAGAACTCGACATTGATCTGAAGGATATTTACTACAAAATTCGATGTGTGTTGATGCCTATGCCATCTCTTGGGTTTAATAGGCAGGTAGTGAGAGATAATCCAGACTTTTGGGGTCCCCTGGCTGTTGTCCTCTTCTTCTCAATGATTTCATTATATGGACAATTTAAGGTAGGTATAAGCCTTCTACCTAAAAAGACATCTAAACTAAATTTGGGGACATGATTGCTAAGCATTTTGCATTCTTACGTAGGTAGAAAGTCTTTTCCTCACATACTAATGCAGGGCATTTCAAATGCTGTTTCTTGAGTTAATATGTAGAAAGACAGCAGTAAGAAATGTATTAAATAGCCCACGGATAAATTAATCATGATGAAATGTCAGGTTTGTTTTTATACAGTAAAACAAAGGAAAGATGTGGTTTCTAGAGGACAGATTGATACTAGCGGGTTTATAGTCATATTAGTGAATCTTTCCATTTTAGTTGTGACCTTTTGTTAACATGCTTTTTCTTACTAAAAAATGTTACCGAAGAACATTTGTTCGGATGCCATGAATTTTAATTTCCTGACAAATAAAGCTACTTGTTTAATTTGTACTATATCACCACTGTTATCTGGTGGTGATATCTTCATTAGTGCCATTTGCTATTTTGTCCTCCCTGCTCAATTACAATCAAACAACTTTCCTCTGGTCAATAGACTTTTTCCATAATCCCTTTTGAACTCTAGGGTGAATAGCTATTCAGAGGCATTGTGCAGATTTAATTGGCCTCCATAAACACTGTTAGGTTTTTTTTCTTTACGTTCATACTGAAATAGAGAAGTGGTATCATTTATAGTCACAATTTGAATGTGAGCCTGGGTGATCCTGCTTCAGAAATCTTTATGAATATATGTGTAGTTACAGTTGTTTTAAATACAATGTAGTATAGCAATAAGCCATATGTAAAGTAACGGAATGTGCTTATGCAAGGATTTTTGTGAATGGTGAGATAAAATCATTCCCTTTGCGACCTCTGGCTTCCATATGGTGTACCAAATGCTGACTAAGAACTTGCTCTCAGTATCTTGTTTCTATGAGACTTGAAGTGAGTAGACTAAACCACTGTATTATTCCAGTGGACCACTTCGCTGTCTCCTAGGCAAAGCAAGGGCTGTTCCTTGATCCCATGACAGATAAACTACCTTCTGCAGTTTGTGTACCTACATACGTGAACAGTAGGTCTGACGTTTCTTAGGAACGGTGGATTTACCATATAGGTGTAAGAATGTTGTGTACGTGTGAGGAGAGATAGCTAGTAGCTAGCAACAGGATGACTGACAGCAGCTAGACTAGATGAACTGAATGGTGGGCTGTAAGCTGGAGAGAGGTGAGCATTCCTGCTCTAAGACTTTAATCTGGTCCTCTTCTTTTAGACTGTGGAAGAAAGGAGGAAGTAAAAGGAGGCCATGAACTATTTTCACAAATAGCATAAAGCTGTTAGATTTATCTTAATTTTTTAAAGTGGTGCTGTGACTTTATCTGGTTTTAAATTTAAAGAAAAATCATCCTCCATTTGATTCTTCTGTGAATCTGGAACTTCTAGTTAAGAAAAAAAATTGAATTGAGTTCTAACTTCATTTTTAAGTGCAGCCGTTGTACATTTGGAAATGCAGAGACCGGACTGATACTGTTGTTTCCCTCTTAAAGGGTATTTCAGAAGGGAAGACTTCACTTCTAATTCTCCCAGTGCCTCAACTCCAAGAATAGCTAAGTTACTTTGAAGGTTCTGTTAAGCCAGAAAATTATTTTAAGATTTCTTCTTCAGTTTAAGAGCAGACCAATGAAAGAAGCAAGAAAAAATAATTACAGACTTTGTCCCAGGAGTCTGGGCTGTTTCTGAAGTTGTAATCATCATCAAGTTCTACTGAGAGTTGAAGTCCTATGTCTTCTTCTGAGTGTTCTCAGTTTGAGTAAAGAATAAAGTGGCATCTTTGTGGATGAAAGAAGCAGAATTCCAACTCCTTGTATTGGTTGGGCTGACTTTTAAAAACTGTCCGAGCCCACTTTTTGTAATAGGTGGGATGTGAAGACATTTAGCTAGGGTGGTCTTAGCTTTAGTTTTAACTAAACCCTTCCTACTCTGATAAAAATATTACAATACTTAAAAAACACAAACATGTTGCATGTGCATTCCATGTTCACCAAACCTACCATTAATGTGATTCTGTAAATGTAACCTCTGAATTTTATTCTCAAGTTGCATTGTGATACTAAGTAAAACTATTCTTGCCGCAATTCAGAATTCATTTTTGCATAATAAAATCCTTGAATGCAGTGAAAGTGATTAATAGAAATTAGTTTTCCTTTCTCACAATGAAAATGATTAATATAAATGAATTGTTCTCTCTCTCTTAAGGTTGTTTCTTGGATTATAACTATTTGGATATTTGGATCCTTGACAATTTTTTTACTGGCCAGGGTTCTTGGAGGAGAAGTAAGTACCTGTATGTGAAAAGGACATAGGGGGAGGTAATGTAAAGTCTCTTTGCTACATTTTGCAGTAGTAGTTGGGGTTTCTTGGTGCTTGGCTTTGGACCTTGTAGCCAACTAAGAATGGATGCAGTTGGTAAATGTAATGTCTATACTTCAGGTTCTTGGCCTCCAAAATAAAATCTAAAAAACAGAGATGGTCAGCTAGTCTTTCTGTGCACGCTGGATGTGGTAAACAACCTGGAAATTTGTACTATGTATCCCAGAAATTCTAACAGGTGCCTTTGTTCCGGAACTGAAGTCCATTCTTGAGGGACAAGTGCTTTCAATTTTTTGGTCACTGAGCTAAATGGGACCCTTTCTCCTCCTTTGCACTGCTCTTGCACTGTCCTTTATTTAAACTTTTTTTTTTTTAATGGGGCTAACAGCAGTTGTATAATGACCTCGTGGGTAGAGCACCTACCAGCGTTTGTTTTCATCCTTGGCCTGATGCAGTTCAAACCCATTAAAGGATGAAAGTCAGTGCATGTTCTTCAACTGCAAAGCCAATTGAGATTCTGGCCTACATCCCTGCCTCCAGCTGCTTACACCAGCAGGGTTGGAATAGCTGTTTGAGCTGGTTACCAATTGAGTCACTAAGCCATTCAGATGTAAACAACAAAAAATGACTTACAGCAAGGCCCACAGACAGCTACAGCGGAACGTTCAGGAGAGTAGAAACTTCTTAAAATGGCTCTGCAGCATAAAATGCATTGAACTGTGTCGTGAAGAACGAAATATTCAGTGGTACTTGATTTTTATGTTTTTACTATGCATCTTGCATTAACGACGAACTAGTGTTGCAGACTTCCTACATTATTTACATTGACTTTAATTTTTTTAGGTTTTCCTTTTAATCATAATTGCTACAGTCATCTTGTGTGAACACTGTTTTGAAAGAAAAAGCTTTTATGAATGTGATTGCATGGGTTTTCTGCATACCAGCATAATCCAGATGTCCTTAAATCAATCTGTTTTGTGGCTCAAAATGTGAAATTATCAGAATGTATAAACTGGAGAGAAAGTATAGGTCTGCACAGTTCACTGTGAAGGATCAATGGCCACAAGAGATTGCTTGCAAGATGGTCACTTGTCTCGCCACTGTTTTTCCTGTTAAATCCAAGAAGCGTAGCTGGGCCCAGGAACATTTCAAACCGTAGTAGGGGAAAATCAGACATTTTAATCCCCATGAAGCTGAAAACAGTTACGGAAATACTTTGAACAAAGCTGTTTGGGATAGTCATAACAAATTTAAACTGGAAATCAGAAGATTTCTGTGCTTTAGAGGGATCGGGTTCTAGGTCTTCCACTGATGCCAAAAGCATTAATGTACTTTATGAATTTATTTACGCATAATGGATATGAGTATGTTAACACAGAAAATTATCTCTTTGCTGCTTGTGACAGCCAGGACTGCAAGCTGGTGACTGAGAGGTCTGTTGTAGTTCTGTGCTCCTCAGTATCATTTGTACACTCCATGGAGAGTGGCAGTTGAGAACCACTTAAGGCGGAACATGAAAATGTGAGGGATGGGTGGAATTACATATTTTAACCTGTGTAAATACTTCCCTTGGAAGTGATAGAATTGTCACTTACAGCGTTTTTAGGAAAAAAAAAAAAAAAGAAAAAAGAAAAGACAACATATTTCTAAGAGAACTGAATTATTAATTATAAAATTCTAGGGGCTAGGATACAAAAACAATTTTCATACTAGCAAGTTTCCTTTAGCTGAAATTTCATGAATACCTAACACATTATTATCGCTATTCATACTGTTACAACAAGATCAATTGTGTTTGGTGACAAAGATTGAGTACTAAAAAGCTTGTTCTTATGTGCTTGAAAATTACAGGTTGCTTATGGCCAGGTTCTTGGTGTGATAGGATATTCCCTACTTCCCCTCATTGTCATAGCACCTGTACTTTTGGTGGTTGGATCATTTGAAGTTGTTTCTACCCTAATAAAAGTAAGTTCAGTCTCATCTGTTGAGAATTGTTTACAGTTATTTTTAAGTCACTTTCCTAACACTTCAAGTATTAATCTGTTCAGGACAACATAACGATGCGTCGAAATATTCAGAACTGCAACGTGAGCTCTGTCATCCTTTCGGTTAGCATGGTGGATGTGACTGCTAAGCGAATTCTGTTTTAAATGTTTCTTTTGAGTACGTGGGGATATACAGTGCTGTTGCTATAACAGCACCTGTTGTTATAAGGTTAGCTTCTGTTTAAGTACTTTGCTGTGCTATAATAGTTGCATTAAAATAAATAGGATTATCAGTTTGAGAAGAGGATGCATGATTAAACCACAAAATGAAGAAAACCTGAAAATAAGCTGTTCTATCCCTTCCCCCATCATCCAGTTTATTTTTAGTTACTGCAGCATGAATATGACGTTAGTCATTGTTCTGAGACCTTCCCATAGTGGTAGCAGTACAAAGCTCTCAACACCCTTTGCAGAGAAGGTAAGTATTGTTCTGATTTTACAGATGTGGAATGTAAGGCACAAAGCAAGAATAACTTGCCTGATACCACCTGCTGTTGGACACCTTTTATGAAACTAGCAACGTTCCCCGATAGATCCCAGAACTACATAACGTTCTTGAACACTTCCAGCACTTCTTAAAACCATTTAGGTAGCCTTTGAAGTTACAGCTGAACTTCTGGAAAGGCTGACTGAGAAAATTCTGTTACTAGCTAAGCTGTACGCTTTTTGAGTTCTTGTTCTGTTGATTTGATTGATTTCTGTCCTTTCAGCTTGCTGGTAAACAGTATAATTGAAGTACAACTAAAGTGTATGATAAATAACAAAATTGCTGTGTTTGTGATTTGATAACTTGCAATTCCTATTAAGTGATACAGTCAGAAAGCAAATCATTAACTTGCCAGTTAACTAATATATAACTTGAAAATAAATATATGTTAATGAAACCTCTGTTACTTGATTACTACTAACAGTCTCACCTTAACTTCAGGGCAAATCTGTGCAAGGTTCTTACCTTTGCATCATTAGTGTGAAAATGCAGGACAAGCCCCATATGGCCAAAACTGCTTACGCCGTGACAAGTACTATTTCTTATGGCTTGAGAGCTCTGTGCTTGGGGAAATACTTCGCAGTCCTAAAGTTGGGGAACTTACAGTGAAATAGTGGAATTCCAGTCAGTTCTTTTCCAGTTGCAATCAGCAAAGTAAACTACTCAAGTAATGCACCTCGATTGTTTTAATTGCTGCAATTTTCCTAATGTATCTTAGGGAATTCAGTCATGATCTTGATTGTCCGTCTTGTCCATCTCTGCAGTCGTGGGTTAGGCAGCAAAAACAGAAGTATGCAATCACATGCAATTTTTTTTGCTTTGTTTTTTTTTTTGTTGTGTTTTTTTTTACAATAGCAGTTGAAAGGGCCACATAATCCCTCAAGGGGCTTCAGCTCCTCTGACAGAACTGTGGAAAAAAGTCTTTGCTGGGGTCCTGTTATGTCTGCCCGCTTTGGTCTTGTGTTTTGCAGATTACAGTGTTTTTGCATGCCACTCAGTTTTAAGTATTTTTCCTTTTTTATTAATATTCAAGGTGCTAGAGGATGATAATGTCTGATTACTTTTTGCTGTAACCTTGTTAGTTTGAGGTTTGAATCGAGTTCACTGACCTCAAGACATTTTTTTTAAAAGTATGCATGCTAACTTCATATAACATAGCGGATATTCATAGGTAATGTTACTTTTTACCAGTCTTTTAAACTGGTTCTTTCTTAGCTTTGTAAGGAATATAGTTTTTGTTACAGATTGTATTTTGGCAGGCTTCTCGCTGCACCTGAAAGGAATAGGAATGTGAGGTTCAGTTACCTTGAGGTGGGGGCACCATACTTAAAGAAAAGCTTATGAGCCAGACGAATCCTGAAGTAAGAAATGGTAATTCAACCCTCTGGTATATATTGTAGGAGGAAGAGTCAAGTATAGTAACTCTTTTGCTTAAAGAAAGGGAGGGGTTAATAGCTGGGGACAGTCAAGGTAGAAACAAAAGTTATTAATCCAGTGACATTTCAACTTACCAGTGTATGTAAGCTTAGGGCTTGCTTTATGGTATCTATATGTCTTACATTAGAGAAATCTTATTGTAGATCCTTAGCTGCTCACTTCAGTAAAAATGTCTCAAACAAAAATAACATGCCTATTTGTTAAACATTTCTCTAAACTTAAATGAAAATGCATAGTCTGTTCTTTTTGTGTGCATGTATGTGTGTGGAGTTCTTCCCCCCTCCAAATTCTTTTTTGGAGGGTTTCTTTTTAATTACATTGAGAGAAGAACTGATTTTTATCTTGGTATTTGGAGACATTTTCTTGTGGTTTCAGCTAAGACTGTTCATCTTCTTTTTCAGTTGTTTGGAGTCTTTTGGGCTGCATACAGTGCTGCATCATTACTAGTTGGAGAAGAATTCAAGACCAAGAAACCCCTTCTAATTTATCCAATCTTTTTATTATACATTTATTTTCTGTCCTTGTACACTGGGGTGTGATCTAGTGCAAGATGTGGCCAGAAACCATATTTTATTCATTTGCAGACTGATAATGCGTAAGATTAAGGAGGCTGGAGATAATACAAGTGACTGTTTTGTATCCAGTTGTCAAGATGTTTTAAGATTGAAGAGCATATTTGTGTATATTATTTAATGAAGCAATTGTAGCTATATAGATTTGTATCAAAGTTCTAGGTTTGTTTAAGACTCTTCAGATTTTAATGAACAAAATAAAAGAACCTTGTGTTTTATAAGAAAGTGTAGCAAAAACACGACTCAATACCTGTGCCAAAAGCACTAGGACCAGATTACTATATTTGAGGAGAAAAATGAGAAGGTAACTGTAACAATCTCAAAGTGCAATTTTTCTTTTGAGCTTAAACACAGCTGGCTTTTTTGGCACAGCAAGTTCTGTAGATAATATATATTTATGAAACAGTCCTGATTGTTCACAGAATAGTCTGTATAATCAAGACATGAAGATACTACTTTTAATTTAGTGCCTCAATTACTTTGATTTGGCTATTGAGTTTTTACAAATTCCAATTTGTTTTCAAAACATGTATATACTGTGTATTT